>NC_044551.1:42324030-42624030 GCF_007565055.1 Rhinopithecus roxellana
TCTGGTTCAACAGCCCCATGCGATGCTGGAATAACCTAGACAGGCCAAGCTGACAAGAGGGCGGGAGAGTGAGTCTGGAACCAAGACATGCCCTCCCAGGTCACAGCGCTACATTGAAGAGAAATAGACTATGCCTTCTTGAATTTCGGACTGCATTCTCAGTAGCTGAGGCCCTACCTGGCAGCAAAATATCTGGTCCTGGCTCTGCAAGCAGTTGTTGCCTCTGGCATGTTAGAGCCCTTGACCAAAAGGCTGTTCCTGTCCTCTTGTTCTGAAGGATAACTAACCAGCCTGCAGGTACATAGAGAAACCAGTGCCTGGACCTACAGGGCTGCAGGCACTCCGGAGCTGGATCTTTCACAATCTCCAGACCCAAAGGTGGCCTGGTGATGATTTGTTTATCAAACTGCGGTTTCCCAGCCCACTGCCTGCCCACACCCACCTACCCTCCGGCCTGCCCACAGGCCAGTTTCCCTGCTCTTCCCACCTCTGGGACAGGCAGTGCCTTCCAGATGTGTGCAGGGAGGTCTCCTCAGAGCCCCCATAGTCAGACAATGGCCACACACTGCTTCCTAGGCCTTCCCAGGCAGTGCTAGAAGGAGACAAGCAGCCTTCCCAGCAGAGGCGACCGGCGCCGCTGATAAAATATTGGCAAAATTATCACGAAAAACCAGAGTCATGAAGCTATGCCTCTGCCAAGGAGGACGGAAAGCACCAAAAAGGAGCCTGGGGGTCATGTGTCCAGAGATGCCAGGCTTCCTTCCTCTTTCCAGGCAGCCCGAGCGCAGGCTCCCTCACCTCCCGCCCCCACCCCTGTTCCCATGGCAAAGGAGAGGAGGATCCACTTACTGCTCGTGTTCATGGTGATGTCTTTGCACTGGGTCTTTCATTCAATACGGAGGCCCCGGCTGCTTTTTAAATCTTCCGTTCTTCGAACCTCACTCATCACCTGGGGGGTGAAAAGGCAGTCCAGTGCCAGCTCTGTATCCTCAGGTACTCTCTCTCCTCTACTGTCCCCTCTCAGTCTGGGCTGTAGCCCCTGGCCTTGAAGGCGCGTGGACTAATAGGCGCAGGTGAGAGCAAGGAGGAAGAGGCGGCAGGACACCGGCGCCCTGGTCCTCCTGCTCCTCAGATCGGAATCCCGGGCAGAAGTGGGGTTGGCAGCGCCTGCTCGCGCGCACCCCGGACTATTCCTGCCCAGCGGCTCCGGAGCCCAAAGGGGGTGTGGACCACAGGGAGGCAGGGCGGGGGCAGCGCGTCCCCGCCCGGCCTCAAGGAGCAGCGACCCGCCCCGGAACCCACCTCTCGGCCAGTGTCTGGAGCCAGAGGCCCCTGCCCCGGCCCCTGCGACTGATTCATGAATCCTGGTCCTCGTCTGGGGTCTCGAATTCCAGGGCTAGCAATGCGAAATAGGAGAGCTCGACATCCATGATGCGGGCTCGCGGGTTGGCAGCGCGGGGGGCGCGGCCGCTCGCTGCTGCCACCTGCTGGACGCACCGGCGCGTGTCCGAGGCCCCGCCCCGCCGGGCTTCTGCTTGGGCCCTGGGGTGTGATGGGGGATGGACGAGACCCTGTGTCCTGGGACCAACGAGGGGGTGCTTGAGCGCTTGTTTTCCCTCCCTCGATCCTGGGGTCTAAGGGCTCGACAATGATAGGAAACATCATTAGAAGGGGCTGTGAAGGAAAGCCTGGCTTTGCCGGAAGACAGTTTCCGTCCGGCCCTGCTGCTGGTAAGTTTGGTGCAGTCTAGGCTCAAGTCGGTCATTACCGTCGCTGCCTCATCTTTCTCAACTGTGAATATGGCGTCTGCACACGTGGATGATACATAAGGGGCTCCTTCAGCCTCCCAGCGTTTATATCCCCTCTTCCCTCACTGATTCCCTTTATCCCCTATCACTGATTCATCATTAGAATTATTTATTACCTCTCTTCCCCACGAGAATGTTAGCTCCATGAAAGAATGGGTCTGTCCGTAGGATTCACCTACAGACCCCCAATACCTAGAACAGGGCCTGCCATATAGTAGCTACCAATGAATATTTGTTGACAGATCAACCCAGATATTTTCTGGGTTTAATATTACACAGTCCTAAGAGTAGATTGCCTAGGCGCCCCACCCTGAAACACTTTCCCATCTGAGGAGAACAGCAGGTATGTGGCCTCACAGGTCTACCCTAATTTTTGTATGGTCAACTAACTCTTCCCCCAAGTTTTTTTTTTTTTTTTTGTAATTATATCTTGTAGGTGTGTATTGTAGAAGTTTATATTCCAAAGTTTTTTGGTCACAATTGATTCAGTGGGGTAGGGCTCTTGACACTCCTGTGATTACTTACTCTGTCACTTTCTGAACCTAATTCATGATCATAGAAGTGTGACTTTAGAGTGCTGAAAAACAAGACTGAGAGGGTACATGGTCTTCGTCTATAGCATGACTCCAATTAGAGCATGTGCAGACTCGAAAGGCTGTGAACAGTCACAGCCCCAGCTTAGACAAGGAAACGGGGGTCAGAGAGGCTGGGCAATGTGGCCTAGGACACACAGCATCTTGTGGTGGAACCGGACCAGATCTTCTAACTTCTAGCTTGATCCTATGTGAGAGTGGCTCAGTGCACTAGAGTCTGGGATGTCAGTGTAAGATTAGATAGCTGCTCTATTAAAATTGGGGAAAGGTAAATACAATGTTTTTATACAATGCTTTTAGATAAATACAATGTTTCTACCTCACACAGGGAGCAAAAAATGGATATGGCTCATGACCTCGAGAGGTGATCAGGATTAAAGAATCTTTAGATAAACCTAAGGATCAATGGATTTGAAACACATTTGATAGCTTGTTAAGAATTTTGTCCACATGTTGTCACTCATAAGTGGGAGTTGAACAACGATAACACATGAACACAGGGAGGGGAACATCACACACTGGGGCCTGCTGGGAGATGGGGAGGCTAGGGGAGACATGGTGTTAGGAGAAATACCTAATGTAAATGACGAGTTGACGGGTGCAGCAAACCAACATGGCACATGTATACCTACGTAACAAACCTGCACGTTGTGCACATGTACCCTAGAACTTAAAGTATAATAACAATTTTTTAAAAAAGAATTTTGTCTGATGGGGTGGAGATAAAAATAGCCCTAATGTCCTCACGGTCATTCTCAAAATTTTGTATGGATAACAAACGCCTGAGATACCTCCAAAATGCAGATTCCCAGGCCCTGGACTCCCTTGCTCAGCATTTGAAACAAGCACGCCAGGTAATTCATAGACAGCTCTTTGCTATTGAAAAAGGCACAGGCCTAAAATAGCTTTGAAAACATAAGTGATTAGTAAATATTTAAATTATTCCACTTTATGTGTCCTCTACATTTTCAGATGGGATTCCTTATTCAATTTCCAAGTTGCAAGTAACTTGCTAGGTTCTAACGCTTGGAAAAACATTTTTCTGGGAGAAAGTTCAGATAAATTAGACATGTAAAATTAACTGTTCTATTCCATGAACATATTTAGTTATCACCCAAAGCCTCAATGTTCAAAAATTTCAAATTATAGGAAATAGTCAAATAAAAGCATGATATTCATTCATTAGTTCATTCACTCAGCAATTACTTATCAAGGGTCTACTTTGTGGTAGGCCCAGTGCTGGCTTCTGGGGATACCGTGGAGAACAGGACAGACAAGAGCTCTACCCAGTAATGGATGATTGCAGAAAAAATAAAAAATAAAGAAATATAAAGAACTCCAACCTCATAAGCATAAATCCAATTCTGGGACAGCGGGGAGACAATTAACTAAGCAAAACATAAATTAGCTAAACTCGATGGTGGCCTGGGGAAGAGCCCAGGTGCCGTTTCCAGCTTTCCTGACTTTTAATCTCAGCTTCATCACTTTCTAGCTGTCTCACTTTGGGGAAGACACTTAGCCTCTATAAGCCTCAAAGTTTTCATCTGTACAAGGGTACAACCATAGTGCCTACCTTTTGGATTATCGTATGTATTAAAGGCCTTAGTGTAATGCATGACAAATGAAGGCTGGATGCATACTAATTAGTAGTGTCACCCCTCACTTATACCTGCCCTCAGTGACAATGCTGTCATTTTCTACTTATGAAAATCTGTTGGACTTTTCTACAGAGTGGTGGCCACGAAAATATGCCTGAAAAATTTCAGATGATTAAGTAATTGATAAATTAATTGATGAATTAATGAATTAATTATTCATCAGTTAATGAGATTAATTGAATTCTTCTTGTCTGGGGTTCTTTTTGATAATATATCCAGCTAGATGCCGATGATTTCACCTCTTAGAAGAGATCACTGGGTCTTGGGCCACTTTATAAGGCTCAAATAACATCTGCTGGGGGAACAATCTTATTTTCTCTGCATGGTTTATGAGGATAGGAAAAAAGGGGCTAAAATAAGCTATACAAGCTCTGCCCTTGAGGATGTCCACAACAATCAGAGGCAGCGGGAAAGACGCAGGAGGAAGCTGGGGGTGGGATTCTCTGTGGATGTGGCTGTGAAAGTCATCAGGGGATCAGGGTTGTTGACTCTGTCCTTGCAGGAGAATGGAGCTGAGAACCACAGAGCAGAGGATCCTTTTGTCTGAAAGTTTGTTTTGAACATTAAGACTCCAGAATGGAGATAAACAAGTCTCACCAGGAAACTGGCAAAGTCTCCAGGTGTTGAAAAACCATGTGGCAAAATCATTGGGAAACAAACCTTTCAACTTCTCTGAGTGGAAAAAGGAAAGGTTTTGGGGCCAGCTTCACCCATGACCATGGCCTGGCACCTCAGGGGCTGTTGCTGGGCTGCCGTTACTGGGCTCTTCTTCACCACCAACAGCTCCCATCTTTCCTGACTCCCTGTCCCTAACTGGGGTCATCTCAAGCTCTCCTCCTCACTTTTCTGCTCCCTGCCTCCCATTGCTGTTATTGACTAAGGCAACTCTTGGCCCCTGCCTTTTCTCTCTGGTTGCCTTTCCCTCATTCCTGTCCAGCTGCATCTCTGCCTCCTCCTCATCCTGCTCCTGTTCATTTACAAATATGTGCTCACTCACCCTCATCTTGAATACAAAGTCCTTTCAGTCTATAAGGTGTGGGAATGGTGGGGAGGTTGCTTGTAGTCCCATAGTTTCTACTTGTCATCCCTAGACTATCTGAATATCTCACCAAAGGTGACTACTTCTTTTCTTAGTTTTGAAAAATAATATGTTATGGGTAACAACATGAGAAAGATCTAGGTATAATTGTGGGGGAGGGTTTTCATAGTATGTGATTAAATAAAAAGAAAATTACAGAAAATATATACAGTATGTTCTTTAGGGTATTGTATATATGATGGTAAATGCTGTTGAAGGATTAGACTGGATGATTCCTGCAGTTCCTTTCGCTCTAGTGTTCTTGGTTCTAAGCATAGAGTGGTTGAACCAAGTTTGAAGTTTGGCAGATCTGACCATATTCTCAGTTGGTGTGGGGACCTTTGTTCCCCAAGGGACACCACTGATTTATGCTAAGCCCCAGGCCCTAAACACAGAACAGAATTCCCACAGGGAGTGGTGCTTTGTATGAAGCTCTCTGAGCTTCTGTCCCCCTTTCTCTCTTGGGGATCTCTGAAATCTAGGTGGAATTGATAGGACTCAGACCTGTTTTTCTGGTTGAAATAGCTTTGTGACTGGGCCATGCTTTTCCTCTTGTTCCTCACATTGTTTTGTGGGGAAATGTTAAGAAAAACAAAAAACCAAAATCAAAGTGGCTCCCAACATCTTTGGGAAGTTTCTGGGGGGAGCAAAGAAACTGGCTTTGAGATCAGAGTGCCGGGGGCTGCAGCATGGGCTCCAGGGGGGCTCCAGGCAGATGGCCCCACCATAGGATTCTGGTGAGGCCTCACACGCACATGTGGCCACAGCCCAAACCTCCTTCCTGATGGTCACTCTTCCAGCAGAAGGAAGGAGCTGGGGTGGAGTCAGCTCTGGATAGGAATTTGGGAGATCTGAAAACTGGACTCAGCGCTGCCATTCCCTTGACTGACATTCTCTGGGCTGTTTTTTATTTTATTGGTAGAACTATCTAAAAAAGATGTCAGGGAACACTCTATCCTACTGTTCCATTTTACAGATTAAGCATTGAGGGGGTTCACTCTGCTCCTGGGAGCTCCCTTGACCATTGAAACCTTATCCGTTGCCAGGTTTTGTGGGTTACTCATTATTGACCCAGATTTTCTTTCCAGCCTTCAGTTCTCCTGCTTGTAGTACCCATCTCCTGTGTTTCCCTTGAGTAAAGCTGGTTATTTCCTCAAGATTCCTTTAAGTTCCATCTTCTTGACTCTGTCCTCAGAGCTCCTCTAGCACTGGCTACCCTGGTCAAGCATTGAGAAGGCTCACTCTATCCCATGCCCCCAACCTATGCCCCTTTGGCTTCCTGAGCAGAGGAAATTTGCTGACCTTCCCGTGAGTTTGTTCATCTTGGGAACCTTGTACTCACTGCTTCCTATACCTGGTTTTCTCTTCTGATTCTTCACACAGGTGGAACGTTTTTATCCTCTAGATATTACCTTAGTTGCCTCTGCTCTAGAAGAACCTTCCCTTCCATGACCAGTCTAGCTAAATAATCCCTAACAGCATCTTTCATTAACCCGTGGACTAAAAGCCTTTCAGACAACTGGACTTATTTATTTCAGCTTGGAGTTCAGTTAATTAACTCCCATGCCCTCTTCCCCAACGTTTGGTCCTCTTCCCTCTTTATTTGCTTGGCTCTTGAAGATGTAAATTCTGTCTGTGAATATGGTCTTCCAGTAAATCCTTTAGAATCTGCTGAGGATGCATGTCTCTTCTAGTTATTAATAATTACAAATGGGTTCACAACCACACAACAGTGAAGTCCATTGTTGCCCTGTGCAAGAGAAAAGAACTGGGAATCAGAACATCTGGGCTCCAGGTTTGCCCTCACTTCCTAGCTAGGTGACCTTGGGCAATCAATTCATTCTTTTGTTTCAATCTACTAAGCTGTAATGAATAATAATATTCACTGCACATTGTTATATATTATAATTATCCCTTCATGGAATGTATCTCCGGATTGTTCAAGGAACGTCATGAGAAACTGTGTGCTTTGTAAACTAAAGTCTGTGCAGAGTAGGTTGTAGTTACATCTCCTTATAAATTATGGGTTCAGATTCAGGCATTTATATAGAATTTATACAAGGTGACATCATATCCAGGAAGGGCGTGGAAAAGGGAAGGCAGAAGTCAGTGGCTATGTGCTAGCCATTTCCCCATTGACACCTGTACAGTACATTCTACTGCCTGGAGTGGAACACTGTGATCTTGATGTGTTGCAACCCACAGCAGTGCCCTCCTGCAAATGCCCTATAACCTTGGAATGGGAATCAAACCTCGACTTGGGAGGGAACCCCACAGGTTTAGTACCGCAAATCATAAAGTTGTAGGAGGCAAGAACTGTAAGAGTTCTTAGAGTTCATCAAAACTAAGTTTCTCCTTGTACAGAGTCCCAAAGAAGTTGGGAACTGGGCAAAACCATGCAGTGAGTACACAATGGCAGTAAGAATAAAGACAAGTCTCCTGGCTCTAGACAACCACTCAGCGTTTAGAAATTCCCATGATCGATTTAGTTTCCACTTGTGAATTACATCTAAGAGGAAAGGCTTCCATCTACTGCAGAGACACACTCACAAAAATGTACCAAAAGGAAATTTTATTTCAACTTTTTTGTTGTAATACAAAAAGATTGGGAGCAGTCTAAACTACAATTCACAGGGAGATAAGCTGTGGCATATCATACTGAGGAATATTACACAGCAATTTGCAAAATGGGGTGCATATTTATGTAGTAACCTGGACTATTCCAGACTTACTGTCTGGTGAGGGATGCCTTTTACGGAATAAGAAATGGTCTGGAAGGCTATTCACCAAACTACTAATAATAATGGGATAGAAGTTGGGGGGTGATGACAAGACAACAGGATTGGAAAGGAGTCTACGGGGACATTAGCTGTAGGGACCATGTTTTATTTTATGTATTTATTTTTTAACCAGGAAAATGTATTCATAAGTTCTTGTATAATTAAAAATTAATAATAATGATTTTAAAATTAGCCTTAGACCCTACTGAACCCTTCTTCTGGGCTTGTAGGACTGATTCATGACTTACTAAGCTTGTATGAGTCATGGTGGCTAAAGGGAAGGGAGGGGGCCACTCTCCATCTCAATACCGTCTGGTCACTCTGCTCCTGGGGGCTCCTTTGGCCTTTGAGAGCTTGTCCCTTGCCATGTTTTGAGTGTGAGGACAACGTGTCCAGGGGCTGGTGTGGCACCTCCCATAACTGACCTGGTGACTCAGCATAAGGTCTCCAGGACGGAAGAGCCTGCACACCATGGCTGGCACAGAACCATAAAACTTATGAGCCTGGAGGCTCCAGTTCTGATCCCGTCCTGTTTCTACCTTCCAGGGGTTCCAGAGCAAGTCCCTGCAACCTCAGCATCCTGCCTCTGCCCACCGATCTGACCTCCTCTCCTAGCAGCACCCTCTTGCCCACTCTGTTGCAGACACAGCCTTCTTTTCTGTGCACACCACATCCCACACTTGCCTAGGGTGTTCATGGGTGCTGTTCCTTCTGACCTGAACCCCCTTCCTTCTGAATTCCACGTGACCGGCTCCTTCTCATCGTTCAGGTCTCAGCTCTAGTGAATATTGCCTCCTGGAGAGGCTTTCCCAGTTGTACTTTCTCCCTCAGTACCTCTCTGTCACAATGCTCTATTTTATTTCCCTCAGAGCACAGAACTCTATCTGAAGTTTGCTGCTATCTGAAGTTGTGCTGTACAATTTATTTGTGCACTTGTTAATTGACATCACCTACTGGAATGAAAGTGAAAAAGGAGCGGGTACCTGTTCTGTTCTCTGTCCAGAGCTTGCTGTGTGCTCAAGTACCAAGAATGGCATCTGGCACATAATAAGTGCGCAGTAACTATTACTTGAGTAAATGAATGAACTTCACAAGCCCAGAGAGAAGTGTGTCCCTGGAGAAGAACAACTCCAAGTTTCCTTCTAGCTCTGCAGTCCAAGAGTCAGGAGGGATTAGACAAAAAGACAAGCCCCATGGCCCTTCCTCCTAAGTCAGCCACTACAAGGCTGACGCTGCGCAACTTGTTACCTAATCCCCTGGTGCTTCGATTTGCTCATCTGGAAGATGAAGGGATTGGACTAGATGCTTCTTTTCCACTCTAAGCTTGTATTATGCTATAAAATATAAATGGCTTGGGTCCACCTGCTTAAATCAAGATACATGTATGAACTTACTTTCTTGAATGCTCTCCTAATATCTGTTTGAAAATTTCCCCCCATTTTCCTCTTGCTCATAAAAAATGGAACATGAAGTGTGTGGCCGTATGGTCTCTGGTGCACTGTAATGTGGAGCCCTTTATGCAAAATTCATTATTGAATCAAAGGATGCTGTTTCCTTTCCTCATTTCTTTGTTTGCTTTCCAAACAGTTTTCAGCTTTGACACCTTTATTAGTGTCCTTTGGCCTTGTAGCAGAATGAACATGCTAGGCATCTCATCACTGGGACTGTATTCCGAATGTGACAAAACAGGCATGCAGAAGAGCATGGAATATTTATTCCCAAACCCCTTGTGAGGAGGGTGAGCTCCTGACTTTCCATCCAGCAGAAAGGAGCTGGGTCAGCTTGGTCTCTGGGGCCAGGTTCTGGTTTCAGCCTTGTGTTACTGCCTCTCTTTTGAGAGGTAGCTAATCAGGTGCCCTTGATTTGGGGGCTAGAGGCCAAAAGCGTAATAAAGACGTCTTTTACTGAGTGTGTGCTGTGTATTAGGCACAGTGCAAAGGGCTTTGCATACATTATCTTATTTAATTTTAATTCTTCCAAGAGCTCTGTGAGATAAGAATTGTTGTAACACCCATTTTTCAAATGAAGAAACTGAGGTGTAGAGAGGGTAAGTCAAATGTCTCAGCTCATGTAGTAGTGGGGCTAAGATTTTAAACCAGGTTATACTAGAGCCTGGAGTCTTTCCCACCACTATATACTGCTATGTGTACAGTACAGGATCCTATACATATCCTGGAGCCCAAGACCTGCTCTGCCAGGATAAGGCACAGCTAGTAACAGTAATCCCTAAAATTCAAGTCTTTAATCAAGATTTAAAAAGTAGAATTCACCATCAGATTGAAAAACTTATGTTGTAAATCAAGCACCATTTGTTTCATTGATATATACACAAGTGCTTATTAGGTGCCAGGAGAATGTATACACTTTGCTGCCCCAGAGATGGTCCCTGCTCTTGTTGGGCTTGTAGCCATTTGATGCTTGAGGAAATCAAATCTGAGAGACCTAGAGAAACATGTCCAATTCCTTCCAGCTTGTCATTGGGAGAACTGGCACTCAAACCCAGTCTTCGGGCCCCTCGACCACTAAACTTTCCTGCCCAATGGAAAGCAAGGCCTCAGTGGCTTCTGTTTTGAATGGCTGTCTATAATATTTTTCTTACCCAGATTTGTGGCAGTATCTTTAAAAAGCATTCAGTAAGTTGCCAAAGATATTGATGATTATGAGTTGACTAGAAGACAGTAGGATTGCTCAGCAATGGCATCATTGATCTTTTGGGCAGGATGCATCATTGTTGTGGGTTTTGTCCTGTGCACTGTGGGATATTTAGCAGCATCTCTGGCCTCTACCCACTAGAAGCTAGTAATCAGTTGTGACAACCAGAATTGTCTCCAGATACTGCCCAATGTCTCCAGGCAGGCAAAAATCTTCCCTGGTTGAAAACTGCTGGAAGACAGTGAAGAAAATTAAAACAAAACAAAACACGAAAACCCCTCCTCATGCTCTAAGGCAATGATAGTGTTGCATACGTGAGACACACATCTTATGTGATGTGATATATGACGCATGGGAACTCAAAATCTCATTTAGTTAAGACAGTTCTTGGAATGACTTAGAAATCTGGAGTTATGGAGTGATCACTCTTTATGTATGAGATTAAACAACAGGTATGGTTTAGGGGCCACGGATGAACACTATGTGTCTTTAAACTCTAGAATTACCCTCCATGAGGAGAGATTCTCACTTAATAAAAGGCAAGAAATGGAAGGGTCAGCACTTCACTGTTCTCATCTCATGCCTGCATCCAGGGAGAGAAATAGCAGAGACTAGATGGTGACAGGCTCTGGACTTAGAACTCAAAGTATGGTCCATGGACCAGCTGCCATTATGTCACATAGAAGCTTGCTAAAAAATGCAGAAACTCAGGCCCTACCGCAGTCCTGCAGAATCAGAATCTGCATTTTAACGAGATTCTCAGGCAGCTTGTTTGTACTTTGAGGTTTGAAGTGTAGTAGCCTACGGTATTAACATGCACTTTAAGAATTGAGAACTAGCCTGTGGTATTTAAACGGTTCTCTCACTTTTGCTGACTGTGCATGTAAGTGTGTGGATGACAAGTTTGCTTCACTTGTTTGCATAACCTCTATAAGAATGTGGTTGTGTGTAGGTTGGAACCATCCTGGACTTTATTATTAGGCAGGGTTGCTGAAGGTAGAAGTGAGGTATGGGAGTAAAGGTTGTGTTGTGGTGTGTGTGTGTGCGTGTGTTCTCTCGTAAGTTTTAAAATGTGAAGCTACTATGTGTAATTCTTTCTCTGTCCATTCCCCTCCTGGAATGTGTGAGAAACCCTATCACAGCCAATTATTATAAATAAGGCTTTAGAGATGTCCCTTGACTTCTCCAAAGACAACACATTCCTCTCGTACACAAAGGTGGACCAACAACTACTTTGCAGACATGGTGCAAGGATGCGATGAATCCATGACTTCGGACAGGGACTTTCTGTACAGTTACATGTTATTTGTCATCACCATAGATGTGAGGAACCAAAAGGTTACCACAGATTGTTTTCTGTAGTCCAAATGCCCTGCAGATGCTACCCCCTGCTGGCTTGGCAGTGAAAGTTTAAAGAAAGTTCAGAGGATTAAGAAAGGAAACTCTGGCATTGAGGACCCCTAAATTCTATGCCTTATCCCTCATCCTTGTGAAAGGAACCTTTGAGGTAGTGGTTGCCAATATTTTGGCTGATCAGAATAACCTAGGAAGTATGAATAAAATTTCCAGTGATCCTACCTTCAGGGATTCTGATTCACTGGTTGAGCAAGGTCTGAGGATCTGTGTTGTGTTAATGTGTCCAAGTGATTTGCAAACGCAGTTGATTTCACTGGCCCATGTGTGTTTTCAAAGTGTGGTCCTATGATCATTTCCTGACTTGCTGGCGGATGTGGATGTGGCCAAAAATAGGAGAGGGAG
The DNA here is from genome assembly GCF_007565055.1 of Rhinopithecus roxellana. Taxonomy (NCBI): domain Eukaryota; kingdom Metazoa; phylum Chordata; class Mammalia; order Primates; family Cercopithecidae; genus Rhinopithecus; species Rhinopithecus roxellana. Next base: position 42,336,358 of record NC_044551.1, read on the forward strand.
TGAAACAAGTAAGGACCAGTACCTTCCACTTGTATATTAAACGCCACATACCTGGACTCCTGGATGCAGATCTGGGGATACCACTTGGCTAAGTGGGACTTAGCCAAGGTCTTCAGAGGAGCAAGACCAAAATAGTACAGGGACTCAAAGCTACATCATGTAAGAAATCGGGAAGCGATCAAAAGGGGAAATGTTTTATTTGTTCAAGGCATTGAAATTTGTCAATAAAAACACACAGGAAAAAGAACGAGAGAGACACCTCTTTTTTAATTATTAAAATAGATTATTAGGCTGGGCCTGATGGCTCATGCCTGTAATCCCAGCACTTTGGGAGGTTGAGGCTGATGCACCTGAGGTTGAGATTTCTAGACCAGCCTGAACAATAAGGTGAAACTCCCTCTCTACTAAAAATACAAAAATTAGCCGGCATGCACCTGTAGACCCAGCTACTCGGGAGGCTGAGACAGGAGAATTGCTTCTTTGAACCTGGTAGGCAGAGGTTGGAGTGAGCCGAGATCACATCACTGCGCTCCAGCCTGGGTGACAGAGAGAGACTCCATCTCAAATAAATAAATAAATAAATAAATAAATAAATAAAAATAATAAAATAAAATAAAATAGATTATTAGACAATGAAGTCAAATATCATAAAGTTAAAATTAATTGAGTATGTAACTTCATTTTTTGTTCCTAAGTAAATAGCTTTTAAAATGTAAGTTGATGAAAATGCCGGCCAGTTGAGGAGCAAGAGGCAAAAAAATGCAGCCAGGTTGCTCTTGGTCTGAGGCAACTGAAAGGAATCCTTCTGATTATCTCTGAGGACAGGCAGATCTGGTTTTACTTGGAGGTATTTCTGTGTACACTTCCCGGCTAGAACAGAGATTTTATCTCTGTTGTGGGTACTAGGCACATTCTGCTCTCCTGGGCACCTCTTTCTCCTCCTCACCTCGCAATGTCCCGATGCATGGATGGCACCTGAAACCAGCAGAATGGGATGCAGTCATGCTCACACACCAATATTAATAACAAAACCCAAACACTTGTAAATGCCTCTTTGAATCCTCCACAGCTATTCTGTGAGGTAGGCCTTTTAATTCTACATTTAATAGTAATGTTTTTCTACATAGGAGTAACTATGCCTAAGATAATATATCTTGACACTGACAGAACCAGAACTTGAATGGAGAGCTCTGACTCCAAATCTAATAATCTAGTTTATTATTAAGACGAAAGAGCACACTGAATTAGGGACAATATTTTTGATATCCTATCGGCCAATAGTTTATTTTGTCAATTTTCCTGTGCAAACCAGAAGACAAGTCCAAGGGCAGAGTGGGGGTCAGGTTGGAAGGTATGTGCCTCTGTCTGTGATCTGCTCTTGGATAGTCTGTGGGCAGCAGAATACAGCTTCAAGAAGTAAGAATTGCTGGGGAATGGGGGGTGGCTTTAAACGGCTGGCTCTCTACAGAGAACACGGGCTAGGAAGAGACGTGTGATCAGGGAGAAGACAGTGCAGAGACCATGTCTGCAGGTAATGACATTCATGGAGGATGATGCAGACGGCACCCTGCAGGGGCTGTAAACTGCCAACAGTGCTCTATGGAGGTCACTAGGAGGCAATGAGAGATGTGGAATGTTTAGTTATTGGAATATGCTTGTTGCAGAAAATGTAATATTACTTGACCTCCTTCCTCTTCTTTCCAAGACACTGTGGACATCGTACTTGGCGTGGGGAACTGGTGATACAACAGCCTAGAAGGAGAAAGTTTAGTTATTGGAATATGCTTGTTGCAGAAAATATAATATTACTTGACTTCCTTCCTCTTCTTTCCAAGACACTGTGGACATCGTACTTGGACATCGTACTTGGCGTGGGGGAACTGGTGATACAACAGCCTAGAAGGAGAAGCCCCAGCCTCCCTTCCATGAGTACCTCCTATGCTTTGCACTTAGCCATGTATTTCTCCTTCCCCTTCTCTCCTTCCACCTTACTCTTTTGTTTATTCACATATTTACACGTTTGTAATGACACATTCAGGAATAAATTAATGTTGTGAAAACTTTGGATAACACAGAGTACTTTTATTTTATTTTATTTTATTTTATTTTATTTTTGAGGCGGAGTCTTGCTCTGTCGCCCGGACTGGAGTGCAGTGGCCGGATCTCAGCTCACTGCAAGCTCCGCCTCCCGGGTTTACGCCATTCTCCTGCCTCAGCCTCCCGAGTAGCTGGGACTACAGGCGCCGCCACCTCGCCCGGCTAGTTTTGTATTTTTAGTAGAGACGGGGTTTCACCGTGTTAGCCAGGATGGTCTTGATCTCCTGACCTCGTGATCCGCCCGTCTCGGCCTCCCAAAGTGCTGGGATTACAGGCTTGAGCCACCGCGCCCGGCCCACAGAGTACTTTTAAAAAAAGAATGTCTCTTTTCCCCTTACCGCATCTCACTGTCTTCCCTTATCCAGCCAGTAGAGGGCAGGGATGTTGCTTGCTCTGCGCCCTGCTGGGCTCCCCTCAGGCTTCCATGGAGAGGCCCTCAGTGCACATTTGTTGGGAGAATACATGCATTGAAATCGCCAGGCTGAGGTGATTCTTTCTCTATACACACACAGACACACACACGTAACTGGGAATTTTTATTTCCATAAAAAGAGTCATAATGTATGCATTGTGTTGCCAGTTCCTTTTGCTTCTCTGTCTTCTCCTTCCCCTTCTTGTTTGTGTAATATGTCTTAAGGCTGTTTCCTTGACTCTGTGAATACCTACTTCATAGAAGCAGGTCTTTTTAACTGCTGGGTAATCACTCCTGTGTTGATGGGCATTTGAGTTCCTTCCACTTCTCACTATTTCTTGTGATGCTGCTGTAGGCTTCCTTGCACAGGCTTCTTGCTACACAGGTGTGAATGTTTCTCCAGGAAAGACACCTGAGCAGGACTCACTGGATAGTGAGGGTTCCTCCTTCCTATCTCATTTACCGGGCCAGATGCCTAAAATCTAAATTTTCCTGAAAGACCGGCTGAACTGAGGAGAAATTCCTTTCCCTGGGAGTGGTAGGGAGTGTCAGTTCTGAGCTTGGATCATGAACTTGGCACACACACAGACACACACACACACAGACACACTGACACACACACACACACACACACAGAGACACAGACACACAAGCACATGCGATCTTATCCCAGCCTGTTTGCTAGGAAATCTAGTTTTCAAACATGAGCATGTTTTGTGGAAGCACACTGATCATGAAGGTCCTGAGATTTGGGGCGTTCTGTTGTAGGATCTGTCACAGACTTTCCAAGAAAATGTAGAACAAGTAACAAGGCCTCCATGGTCTTTAGTTTCCTCATCTCTAAAATGGGTTTGGAGGAGATGAGGAGTGGAGGAGCAGACACATTACTGTTCAAGGATGCTTTCAAGCTACCCTTCAAGCTACCCGAGGTCAAGCTTCGGCTGCCTGCCCTTGACCTCAGGTTTGCTGTGGAAGCCAAGAAAAGGGGAGCTGGTGCTTTGGAAAGAGCAGTCGGCTTTTCCAGGTGAGTGAGACCCGGCAGCTTGGTGACCTCTGCCCTGGTCAGCAGCCCCACCTCCTTTTCTAGAGCTGCTGCTGCCGGTTCCTCGGCTGACTCTTGGAGAGGGCATGTTTCACATCCCACGCAGAAGAAAGTCTGGAGAACATCTCCCCCATGGTTTACTAATCTGCATTTCTGACGGCTGCCAGGCTACTCTCCCACAGATGCTTGGTTTGGTGTTTCTGACAAAGCAGCAGAGCAGAGTGGTAAGGACAAAGGTCCTGGGATCACACTGCCTGGGTTCCAGTCCTGCCACTGACAGAGCCAGAGTCGTAGTTTCCTTATCTTTAAACTGGGGATCATGTTAGTATAGCTCTTATAGGGCATTGTAAGGATTAAATACGTTTTTATTCATGGAGTGCATAATTTGTGTCCAATAAATGCTTTTATTATTAATGTTCAGAAAGAAACATAGCCCCTAGACCAAGTGGGTCATCAATAAATGCATGCGGAGTAAATGACAATGACAAATGCATGCATGAACTGGAAGACAGGACCATGTTCCAGTTCTGTCTCTGTCTCTGACTTCCAACACCAAGCTTACAGCTCCTCCCAACTCTATTGATCTCCCTGAAACATTCCTCCAATTTCCTTTTCTAGCACTTTTACTAGTGGTTTCTCTTCCATTTGGAATATTCTCATCAGTTGTTTCTGCTGTCAAAAATTCCACCCTTTAAGATGCAAATTACATGTCACCTCCTCTCCATGAAGCTTCTTTGTTTTTCTCATTTGGAAGTGACATATTCCTTCTCATATTTCCAATGTATTTCTCTGTTAATGATACCCACCTTTACATTTTAAGTCCCTATCATTCTTATGAATTCCAAGTTAGCGTATCTAACTGTTTATTTGGTATCTTCAGTATGAAGTACTGAATAGACCCAAACGTAATATGTCCACACCCCACCAACCCACTCCACTAAGTCATCTCCATCTGCAGGCTTTCCTATCTCAGTTAAAGACAAGTCCGTCTTTCCAGGTATTGAGGCCGAAACATTTAGAATTTTCCTTGCTGTTTCTGTATCTCTCACAATCTTCTATCTAATCCATCCAGAAATCCTGCTGATCCACCTGGATACAGCCAGAATCAGAACACTTCTCACGACCTCCACTGCTACCATTGTGGGCCAAGTCAGGGCCAATAGACTCCACTCCTGCTCTTCCCTCACCCGCAGTCACTTTCCCTGGAGTGGCCAGAGTGTTCTTTGTAAAATGTAAGTCGAGTCATGTCAATCCTCTGCTCAAGATCCTGCAGTGGAGCACATTTCTCTTAGAGTAAAAGCTGGGCTCTGAACGTAGCCAAACAGGTTTTACAAACCACATACCTCTCTCTCTGACTCATTTCTCACTACTCTTCCTGGACATTCTCCATTTGTTCCTCCAGATCCATGTTCCAGCTTTCCTCACAGTGCTCACATTCCTAGGAGACTGGCCACAGAAATCTTCAAACATTCCCTGCTGCCCTTTTGCTTGCAGTTAGATCACCTGATGACAGGCACTGGTATGGGATGGGGAGATGGTTGCTGAGAAAGGTCGGGATATTTGCTTCTCTGGTGCCTTCCCTGCCAAGCCTTGGCTGTGTTCCTTTACTGGGAGAGATGCATCCCTGTCCGCAGCCCTCTCTGTCAGCCAGCTCTCTCCAGGTTCCAGTAATCTTGCTCTCTGCTGACCCCTTCTGGCCTACTCGTGCTAAAGGCATTTAGCTATTGCCAACTCGCAGGTGCCTGACCTTGCTGATTTACCTTAACTTTGCCCACAGCTTTGCAAATAGTCATTCTCTCTCTCTCTCTCTCTCTCTCTCTCTCTCTCTCTCTCTCTCTCTCTCGAACACTCTTTGATTACTCCTTTTTTTTTTTTGAGATGGAGTCTCACTCTCTCACCCAGGTACGAGTGCAGTGGCACAATCTAGGGTTGCTGCAACCTCCGCCCCCTAGGTTCAAGTGATTCTCCTGCCTCAGCCTCCCAAGTAGCTGGTATTACAGGTGTGCACCACCATGCCTGGCTAAATTTTGTATTTGTAGTAGAGACGGGGTTTCGCCATGTTGGCCAGGCTGGTCTCGAACTCCTGACCTTCAGTGATCTGCCTGCCTCGGCCTTCCAAAGTGCTGGGATTACAGGCGTGATGATTACCCTTTTTTAAAAGGTACCCTCTGTTTCCTGTATAACTCGGATCAATCCACTCACCCCAGCTCACTCTACCCTGGCCTTCCTTCAACATGCTGGGCACACTCCCACCTCAGTGTCTTTGCACTGCTCTGCTATTTCCCTAGCATGCTCTTCTCCTGATGTCCGTGGAGCATTTTTTCTCTCATGTTCTTAAGCCTTTGCCTAGTTGTCACCTACTCAGTGATCACATATCTCTCTGAACTAATAAAAATTGTAGCTCTTTAAGTAATCTCCACTCTGTTTTTCCATAGTGGTTTTACTAGCTTACATTCCCACCAGCAGTGTAGACTTTTCATTGCATCCACGCCAACATGTATTATTTTTTGATTTTTTGATTATGGTCATTCTTGCAGGAGTAAGGTGGTATCACATTATGGTTTTGATTTGCATTTTCCTGATCATTTGTGATGTTGAGCATTTTTTCATATGTTTCTTGGCCATTTTTATATCTTCTTTTGAGAATTGTCTATTCGTGTCCTTAACCCACTTTTTTTTGGGATTGTTTGGTTTTTTTTCTTGCTAATTTGTTTGAGTTCTTTGTAGATTCTAGATATTAGTCCTTTGTCGGATATATAGACTGTAAGGACTAAAAGAAGAGCTACCATTTGATCTAGCAATCCCGCTACTGGGTATCTACCCAGAGGAAAAAAAGTAATTATACAAAAAAGATACTTGTACACACATGTTTATAGCGGCACAATTTGCAATTGCAAAAATATGGAACCAAACCAAATGCCCATTAATCAATGAGTGGATAAAGAAATTGTGATATATATGTATATATGTGATATATATCTATATCACCACACACACACACAAACACAGACACACACACACATCATGGAATACTACTCGTCCATAAAAAGGAATGAATTAATGGCATTTGCAGCAACCTGGATGAAACTGGAGGATATTATTCTTTTTTTTTTTTTTTTTTTTTTTTTTTTTTTTTTTTTTTTTTTTTTAGACGGAGTCTCGCTCTGTCGCCCGGGCTGGAGTGCAGTGGCCGGATCTCAGCTCACTGCAAGCTCCGCCTCCTGGGTTTATGCCATTCTCCTGCCTCAACCTCCCAAGTAGCTGGGACTACAGGCGCCAGCCACCTCGCCCGGCTAGCTTTTTTTGTATTTTTTAGTAGAGACAGGGTTTCACCGTGTTAGCCAGGATGGTCTCGAACTCCTGACCTCGTGATCCGCCCGTCTCGGCCTCCCAAAGTGCTGGGATTACAGGCTTGAGCCACCGCGCCCGGCCTGGAGGATATTATTCTAAGTGAAGTAACTCAGGAATGGAAAACCAAACATCGTATGTTCTCACTTATGTACCCTCTGTTTCCTGTATAACTCGGATCAATCCACTCACCCCAGCTCCCATGGGAGCTAAGCTATGAGGATGCAGAGGCATAAGAATGAGGCAATGGACTTTGGGGGCTCAGGGAAAAGGGAGGGAGGGTGGTGAAGGATAAAAGACTACAAATTGGGTTCAGTGTATACTGCTCAGGTGATGGGCGCTCCAAATCTCACAAATTACCATTAAATAACTTATTCATGCAACCAAATATCACCTGTCCCCCCAAAACCTGTGGAAATAAAAAAATTGTTTTTAAATGTAGCCCTTCTACTTTGGCAGTTTCAATATTTTAAATATTGCTTATCGCCTTATAACTCAATACATTATTTATTTGTGATTTTTACTGTCTTTATTCTCTCACTAAATTATAAGATCCCTGAAGGCTGGGAGTTTGTCTTGTTGGTGCATTGATGAATCATTATTACCTAGAATAATGCTTGGCATGTGAGAGGTGATAAATGCATGTTTGATAAATAAGTTTGAATATATCAGACTTTATTCTTATCTCTAAGTGGATCCCACCACATTTTCCCTTGAAATGTTGAACCCAAGTGTATGTTTCGTTACCCCAACTAGATTGTGAGATCTCCAAGGGGGAAGAACCAGTGTTTATACCTGAGGTTGCAAAGTGAAAGTACTCAGACTGAACTTACTTAGCCTGAAGGCAAGTTTGTTTGCCCTAAAGCATTGGCCCACACAGTGTTCCAAATATTATTTTAAGTCACCTTTCCAACACTAACAAATGGAGATATTTCACTTAAAGGTGTGGATTTCTGCTTTCCGTGCCAAATCAGAAGGTATGGTCATATTTTATGTTATTTTTCTCATTCTCTAAAAGCAGAGCGGGGCCTTTCATCTTAGACTGGGCATGTCCCCTCCTGAGCATCAGGGCTGTGCCTCATGTTGTTTCTCTGCCTCCACTAAAGCTGGGTATCATCCATCCAACTCCTCTTATTTACCCACCTGCTTGGCCCTTGTAGACCTAGGAGTTTGCAACCCCTGATGGTTAAGCATATACCAGGGAGCAATAAATGTTTGATAATGATGATGGTGATGATGATAAGGATGATGATGTTATACTGACAAAGGAGACATATAGACTGAACTTCTTTTACTCTCTTCTCTTGTAACATCTCTTCTTTAACTGCTTTTTCTCTCAATTAGTATTGATGTCACCAAATATAATGTATTTGTCTATTTCTTTTTTTAGTTACATCGGTTTTGTTTTATGTATTCTGAAACTCTATTATTAAGTGCATACATGTTTAAGATTGCATGATCCAGAAGAAGACCTTAAGGACCCTAAAGGGCCTGAAGGATATTGAGAACACTCATTTAACTTCTGGCTGAAGACCTGAAGGATGCTGTGAATCAACTGAACTTAATTAACATGAATAGAACACTCTACTTAACAATAGCAGAATAACAATTCTCTTCAAGTATGCATAGAACACTCACAAAGTTAAGTCACGTTCTGGGCCGTAAAACTAATCTACACAAGTGTAAAAAGACTGAATTAATACAAAGGAAGTTCTCTGACCATGACAGAATTAAACTTGAAGTGAATGAAAAATATAGGAAAAAACTCTAAATAATTACAAATATTTTTAAACACACACTTCCAAATAACCCCTTGGTCAAAGAAGGAATCATAAAGGAAATTCAAAACCATATTGAAGTTAAATGAATAAAAACACAACACATAAAAATGAGTGTGCTAGGCTGGGCATGGTGGCTCACACCTGTAATCCCAGCACTTTGGGAGGCCAAGGTGTGCAGGTAGCTTGAGTCTAGGAATTTGAGACCATCTTGGGCAACACGGTGAAACCCTGTCTCTACAAAAAATACAAAAATTAACCAGGTGTGGTGGCGCACACCTGCAGTCCCAGCTACTGGGGGGCTGAGGCAGGAGGATCACTTGAGCCTGGGAGGTTGAGGCTGCAGTGAGCCAAGATCATGCTACTGCACTCCAGCCTCAGTGACAGAGCAAAGCCCTGTCTCGTACATACAAAAAAGAGTGTGCCATAACTAATAAAGTGGTTAGAGAAAAATGTGTAACTAGCATTAATTACTTATTAAAAAATAATCTCAAAACTATGATCTTAGATTCTACCTTATGAAATTATAATAAAAGCAAATTAAACACAAAGGAAGAAGACAGAAAGAAATAAAGATAGGAGTGAAAATCAGTGAAATAGAAAACAGAAAAATAATAAGAAAAATCAACGAAACTGTACACATTCCTAGCTAGTCTGATCAAGAAAAAAAAGAGAGAAGATACCAGTTACCAGTATCAGAAATGAAGGGGAAGACTTCACTACAAATTCTACAGAAAGTGAAAGAATAATGAGGGGATATTATAAACAACTTTATGCCAGTACATTTGAGAACTTATATGAAATAAACAAATTGTTTGAAAGACCCAAACTTCTGAAACTCACTAAAAAAGAAATGGATAGCTTGAACAATGCTATATCTTTTGAAAAAAAAATCAATTTGTAGTTAAAAACTTTCCGACAAAGAAAACTACTGACCTATATAAGCTTGGTGGTGAATTTTACCAAACTCTTAAGGAAGAAATAATAACAATTCTACAGAAATTTGTCTAAAACACAGAAGAGAGTGAAAAAATATCCCAACTCATTTTATGAGGCCGGTATTAACCTGATACCAAAACTAGACAAAGACATTACATGAAAAAAAATCTGCAGCCCAGGCCGGGCACAGTGGCTCATGCCTGTAATCACACTTTGGGAGGCCGAGGTGGGTGGATCACCTGAGGTCAGGAGTTCAAGACCAGCCTGGCCAACATGGCGAAACCTTGTCTCTACTGAAAATACAAAAATTAGCCAGATGTGGTGGCTCACTAGTGGCTGTAGTCCCAGCTACTCAGGAGGCTGAGGCAGGAGAATCGCTTGAACCCAAGAGGCAGAGGTTGCAGTGAGCTGAGATTGCGCCACTGCACTCCAGCCTTTGCAACAGAGTGAGACTCTGTCCCTCCAATCCCTCGAAAAAACAAAAGAAAAAAAAAGGAAATCTGCAGCCCAAATGTCCCTCATGAACACAGATGCAAATGTCTTTGGCAAAATGTTAACAAATTAAATCCAGCAATATACGATAAAGATAATTAAGTGGGGTTATCTTAGGAAAGCAAAGTTGGTTCAACATTTTAAAATTAAACATTGTAATTCACCCTATCAACAGATAAGAAGAGAAAAAAACCTCATGATTACCTTATTAAATGAAAAAAAAGCGTTTTAGCAAAAGTCAACATCCATTCATAATAGGATCTCTCAAGAAACTAGGAGTAGTAGGCAGTTTCCTCAGCCTAATAAAGGTCAGCTATGAAAATGGGTAGCTAACATCGTACTGAATGTTGAAAACCTGAAAGCTTTATTCTGAAGATCAGGAACGAGACAAGGATATCCACTCTCACTGTTTCTATTCAAAATTGTGCTTCAGAGACTGAAAAAGGACTTGTAGATTTAAGATATGTTGTGAAGGGGAAGGGACGAGAGAGTGGAGAGAGAAATTGAGAGTATGGCTTCTCGGCTCCTTGATTTGATGTTTAGAAGAATGGTGCTTCCTCAAACTGAGATTAAGAATGGTACAGTTCCGTCATCAAAGGCTTTCTGGTGTTGCCCTTTTATAGTCATACCATCTTGCTCTCTACACACCCTAGTCTCTGGCCCCTGGCAGCCATTATTTTGTTCTTCATTTCTATAACTATCATCTTAAGCATGTTACATAAATGGAATCATACATAATGTGACATGTGACCTTTGGATACTGGTATTTTTCACTCAACATAATTCCCTGAATATTCATCAAAATTGTTTCAAATACCAATAGTTCATTCCTTTTTATTGCTGAGTAGTATTCCAAGGTATAAATGTGCCTCAGTTTGTTTAATCATTCATTTGTTGAAGGACATCTGGGTTGTTGGCAGTTTCTGACTATCATGAGCAAACCTGTTATGAACATTCATATACAAAAAAATAAAAATTGTGCTGAAGAAAAGAACAAGAAATAAATGGCATATAGATTGGAAAGAAAGAAATAAAAATTATCTTTATTTGCAGATGACATGATTATCTGTTTGGGAAATCCTAAGAACCTACAAACAATACCATTTAAAACAGCATCAAAAACATGAAATATTAGAGGTAAGTCTAATAAAATATATGCACGGTTCATATGCTGATGAGACACACAACATTGATGAGACAAATAGAGCTAGACCTCATGAAAGGGAGAGACATAGCATGTTTATGAGTTGGAAAACTCAATATTGTCAAGATGTCAATTCTTCCAAATTGATCTATAGATTCATTGTAACCTCAGAGTTCCTAGGTGTGAACTGGTGTGTGCTATGGACAATCCTGAGTGCTCCAGGTGAGGACAGCCTCCATGCTATCCTCAACACTGGAGTTCTTTCCTCAGAACAGCCCAGAGTTTTTTCCTCCCAGAATTTAAACACACTCAGGCTGATGCTCTTCTTAAAATGCTCCACTGGCTCCCATGTAGTCTAGAATATTAAGTTCAATCTCCAAACAGCTGGAAACACAAGCCAGTCATGACCTGACTCTGCCTTCTCTTGGCCTTCCTGTTTACTCTCCTCCAAGGGAGCCTCCAGGCTTTTTGAAGGCTTCCATTTGGGGACAGATTTGATTTAGAAAACTCTTTCTGTCACTAAGGGGCAATCTTTGCTCCTGCAATGCCCACCCTGGAGGCTTAGGTTCTCAGTGACCACAGAAGTACAATCCCACACTTTCTTGAGAGTCTTTAAGCATTTAAATATGACTACTTCCTCTGAGATTGTTCTCATCTTTACTACGTTCTCTGCAAACATAGGTATTCCTTGATGTACTGACTTCCTTTACTGTGCTATTAATTGCCCTTTTCTCAGTTGAGTTCCAGTTGGTAAATGTTTGTTTCAATATCTGGCACCTGCTGCTGAATGCATGGTCCCATCAGCCAGCCCAAAGTACCTGTGCAGCAAGATTTGTCATCTTATTTTCTCAACACAGTGAGTCTCCTCATACAGCCTAAATTGCATTAATGTTTAGTAGCATCATTTACAAATAATTCAGGCTTGGAGCTTGAGGGTGCTCAAACCCTGACGTGTTTCTTATATGTGTTGTTTTGAGCCATTTTCCTCACCTGTACTTGTGCCATTGCATTTTGAGTGTATTGTTAGTTAAGATATTAACATATTTTATTTTTCTTAATTTTACTGTGACATCTCCTTCAAGTTTTTGAGATAATGGCAAATTCTGGTTCTGTTTTCCTATGTACCCTCTCTCCCCCTTCACCAATAACTTTGATCAGCTTGTGTCCACGAGTCCCCTAAACATCTCTCAACACTCCTCACCTTGCTCTATTGACAGTACCACAGCTTAGTTTGAGCTACCTTCGTCTGGAAACGGGATTCTCTTCTTAGCTGGTCTCATACACTTTTATAGATTCCTTCTCCCTCATGTCTTTTTGCTACTGTAATCCCTATAAAACAGGGAAATCTGTTCACAACATCTCATTGCCTAAAACCCTACAAAACTTCAATTGGTCATATACTCTGTGTACTCTAATAGCTTCATATATTTGTCACTCATTTATCCATTCAATATTTATGAGCACTTACTATTTGCCAGGCACAGTTCTAGGCAGGGTGGATACAGCCATGAGCAGAACAATAAAAATGATCTGCCCTCATGGAGCTCACATTCTGGCAGATGAGAATCCTACACCCTGTGCTCTATGGCCTTTCATTCCCTCATGTTAGCCATATTCTCTCCTGGCACAGAGCGGAACATCCTGGTCCTTCTCTCTGAAATTAATTCCCCTCTCACCTTTGTCTATGTGATTCCTTACTTATCTTCTGGATATTAGCTCGAGAGTCACTTCCATAGGAAGTTTCTGCACCTAGGTGAAACTCCCATTTTATAACATCTAATAACACTACCGTTCTCTCTGTCAGAGCCTGAATGACACAATCATTTGTGTGACCATTTGATTAACCTCTAATCTCCAATGAATTGTAGATTTTGTGAGGGCAGAGGCTCTGTCTACATTCCAGTCATTAGTTCCCAGTACAGAGTAGACACTCATTCAATATCATTTAAAAGAGTGAATTTGTGCCTTCATCCAGATTTTATGGTGTTTTGGCTTGTAATGGAATGAGAGCTGAAACTAAGAACTTGCTCAAAAAATAGCATCCAAGAAAGCATTAAGTAATTTATTAGTGATCTTTGAATCAGTCATCAATCTGTCTTACTTTATATGCATGCAGTCCATAGCTGTTTCCATCTCATTTGCAAGATCTCATGGGAGGCTTTTCTAAGGTTCAACTCAGTATGTTAGCTGCATTTCCCTGCTCTGCTGCCTATCCAAAAAGCAAATGAGGTTAGTTTTGTGTGACTAGATTTTGTAGATACTTGTAGCCTTAATGTTTTTGGTCCTCTGTCCCCTCACCTTTAAAATGCTGGGCTACATCAGGTGATTTCCTGGATTCCTTCCCAGCAGTGGTGGGATTTTGCTTGTTCACCAGTGAGGAGCTGGCTTACTGATGCTGCTGGGGTGAGGTGAGATGCTGCACCCACAGCTCCAGCTTTATCAGAGAGCCAAGGGAGGTGTTTGCAGAGAGAGATCACTTTCCAAGGGGTGGCAGGCAAGTCGGTGAGGGCCAAGTCAGTCAGGGAGGGAGCAATAACGGCAGTCTTGATCTCTGGGATGTTCTCTGCCCCTCCTTCCCCGTCTTGGCTGCCTCGACAAGAACAAAACTGTGTATCTCAATCCTAGAATGTGAAGAATGTGCTGCAGCCTCATATGCATGAAGCAATCTGCTGAGAGGGAGGAAGGAGCCCTGTTCCTCAGGCCTGACAGTGCAAAAGCTATGGGCCTGCAGGCTCCTTTTTCCCTACTACTCTCCCTGGGCCTCCTGCTGTAGCCAGGATATCAAAGGCTGCATTGTGCATTGAGTGGGCCTCGGGTCCCGGAGGAGGGACACTGTTAGAAAGGTGCCTCCACCCAGCACTATGCTGGCCTATGTTCCTTGCTTTCTAGCCCTGGAAGGAGGATGCTAATATAGGTGGTTTCTGCATCCTGGGGAGCAGAGTCTATTCTGAGTCCAGATGAGTTTTACTTGACCAAAGAAACAGCTCTTTGGTTTCATTGATGTTCTCTATTTTTTTTTTCAGTTTCTATTTGTTTCTGCTCTTATCTTTATTATTTTTTCTTTCTTCTCCTTACTGTGGGTTTAATTTGCTCTGCTTAAATCATTGATTTGAGACTTTCCTCTTTTCTAATGAAAGCGTTTATTGCTAAATAGTTCCTTTACCACATTTATTGCATCCCTCAAATTTCGATGTTAGGTTTTGATTTCTTTGCATTTGAACTATTTTCTAATTTCCCTTGGGATTTCTCCCTTGTTCCCCGAGTTATTTAAGAGTGTTATATTTAATTTGCACATATTTGGTGATTTTCCAGATATATCTCTTTTATTAAATTAAATTTCTAATTTAGTTCCTTTGTGATCAGAGAACATATTTGTATGGTTTCAGTCCTTTTAACTTTCTTGGCATTTGTTTTTTGTCCCAGAATATGTTCTGTCTTGATGAATGTTCCATATGCAGTTGAAAAGCGTGTCTATTCTGCTGTATTTTGGTGAAGTATTATGTAAATATCAATTAGGTCAAATTGACTAAAAGAGTTGTTCCTGTCTTCCAAATTTTTACTGCTTTTTTTTTTCTCCGTATGTTCTGCTGACGACTGAGAGAGAAGTGTTGAAATATCCAACTTAAATAGTAGATTTTTCTTTTTTTGTTTCAGTTCTATTACTTCAGTTCTATTACTTATTGTTTCATTTATTTTTCATTTATTGTTTCATTTTTTTGATGCATATACCTTTAAGATTTGTATGTCTTTTAAATGAATTAACTCCTTTATTGTTAGATTATGTCCCTATTTATCCATCATCATATCCCTTGTTCTAAAGTTTATTTATTTTTATAGATTTATGGGGTACAAGTAGTTTTGTTACATGGATATATTCTGAAGTGGTGATAGTGTTGAAGTCTGGGCTTCTAGTGTAACCATCACCTGAGTAGTGTACATTGTACCCAATAGGTAATTTCTCATCCCTCACCCCTTCCCACCCTTCTGAGTCTCCAATGACTATTATTCTACTCTTCATGTCTACGAGGACACATTGTTTAGCTCCCACTAATAGGTGAGAACATGCGGTATTTGACTTTGTTTCTGTATTACTTCACTTAAGATAATGGCTTCCAGTTCCTTCTATGTTGCTGCAAAAGACACGATTTTATTCCTAGTTTGTGACTGAGTAGTATTTCATGGAATTTATATGTCACATTTTCTTTGTCCAATCATCCATTGATGGACACTTGGTTGGTTCTATGTATTTGCTATTGTAAATAGTGCTGTGATAAACATACAAATATAGGTATCTTTTTGATATAATGATTTCCTCTGGGTAGATATCCAGTAGCAGGATTGCTGAATTGAAGGATAGTGTTATTTTTAGTTCTTTAAGAAATCTACCCACTGTTTTCCTTAGAGGTTGTACTATTAGGTTGATGCAAAAGTAATTGTGGTTTTTGCCAAAAACGCAATTACTTTTGCATCAACCTAATAATTTACATTCCCACCAACAATGTATAAACATTCCCTTTTCTCAGCATCCTTGTCAGCATCTGTTTTTCTTTGATTTTTTAATAACTGCCATTCTTGCCAGGTGTGGTGGCTCACGCCTGTCATCCCAGCCCTCTGGGGGGCCAAGGCAGTAGGATTGCTTGAGTCCAGGAGTTCAAGACCATTCTGGGTGACATAGTGAGACCCCATCTCTATAAAAAACAAACAAAAACAAATTAGTGTGTGGTGATGTGAACCTGTAGTCCCACCTGTTTGGAGGGCTGAGGTGAGAGGACTGCTTGAGCCCAGGAGGTTCCATGAGAATGGTATACTTTTCGATTTCTTTCATCAGTGTTTTATAGCTTTCCTTTTAGAGCTCTTTCACCTCTTTGGTTAAATATATTCCTAGGTCTTTTATTATGTTTTGTAGCTATTGTAAACAGGATTGAGTTCTTAATTTGGTTCTCAGCTAGATTGTTATTGATGTTGAGAAATGCTACTTTTTTTTTTTCTTAACAAAATACTAGCTAATAGAATCCAACATTATATCAAAGATAATCCACCATGATCAAGTGGGTTTCATACCAGGGATGCAGGGATGGTTTAACATACACAAGTCAATAAATGTGATACACCACATCAACAGAATCAAAAGCAAAAATCACATACTTATCTCAATAGACACAGAAAAAGCACTTGACAAAATTCAACATCCTTTATGATTAAAACCCTCAGCAAAATTGGCATAGAAGGGACATACCTTAAGGTGATAAAAGCCATTTTTTATTACCCACAGCCAACATTATACTGAATGGGGAAAAGTTGAAAGCATTCCTGCTGAGAACTGGAACAAGACAAGGATGGCTACTTTCACTTCTATTCAGCATAGTTCTGGAAGTCCTAGCCAGAGCAATCAGACAAGAGAAAGAAACAAAGGGCATTCAGATCAGTAAGGAGGAGGTCAAATTGTCATAGTTCACTGTTAATATAATTGTATACCTAGAAAAACCTAAAGACTCATCCAAAAAGCTCCTGGATCTAATAAATGAATCCAGTAAAGCATCAGGATACAAAATCAATGTGCACAAATCAGTGGCACTGCTATACACCAACAGCAACCAAGCTGAGACTCAAATCAATAACTCAATTCTTTTTGTAATAACTGCAAAAATAGTTAGCTCTTCTTGTTGAATTGATCCCTTTACCATTATGTAATGGCCTTCTTTGTCTCTTTTGATCTTTGTTGGTTTAAAGTGTGTTTTATCAGAGACTAGAATTGCAACTTCTGCCTTTTTTTGCTTTCCACTTGCTTGGTAGATCTTCCTCCATCCCTTTATTTTGAGCCTATGTGTGTCTCTGCACATGAGATGGGTCTCCTGAATACAGCACACTGATGGGTCTTGACTCTTTATCCAATTTGCTAGTCCGTGTCTTTTAATTGGGGCATTTAGCCCATTTACATTTAAGATTAATATTGTTATGTGTGAATTTGATTCTGACATTATGATGTTAGCTGGGTATTTTGCCCATTGGTTGATGCAGTTTCTTCCTAGCATCGATGGTCTTTACAATTTGGCATGCTTTTGCAGTGGCTGGTACTGATTGTTCCTTTCTATGTTTAGTGCTTCCTTCAGGAGTTCTTGTAAGGCAGGCCTGGTGGTGACAAAATCTCTCAGCATTTGCTTGTCTGTAAAGGATTTTATTTTTCCTTCACTAATGAAGCTTAGTTTGGCTAAATATGAAATTCTGAGTTGAAAATTCTTTTCTTTAAGAATGTTGACTATTGGCCCCCACTCTTTTCTGGCTTGTAGAGTTTCTGCTGAGACATTCGCTGTTAGTCTAATGAGATTCCCTTTGTGGGTAACCCAACCTTTCTCTCTGGCTGCCCTTAACATTTTTTCCTTCATTTCAACCTTGGTGAATCTGACAATTATATGTCTTGGCCTTATTCATCTTGAGGAGTATCTTTGTGGTGTTCTCTGTATTTCCTGAATTGGAATGTTGGCCTGTCTTGCAAGGTTGTGGATGTTCCTCTGGATAATATCCTGAAGAGTGTTTTCCAACTTGATTCCAATCTCTCCATCACTTTCAGGTACACCAATCAAACGTAGATTTGGTCTTTTCACATAGTCCCATATTTTTTGGAGGTTTTGTTTCTTTTTAGTCTTTTTTTCTGTAAACTTCTGTTCTTGCTTTATTTCATTCATTTGATCTTCAATCACTGATACCGTTTCTTCTACTTGATCAATCAGTTACTGAAGCTTGCCCCTGCCAAGCTGCTGCCTTGCAGGTCAATCTCAGACTGCTGGGCTAGCAGTGAGCAAGGCACTGTGGGCATGGGACCCACTGAGCCAGGTGCAGGATATAATCTCCTGGTGTGCCATTTGCTATGACCATTGGAAAAGGGCAGTATTTAGGCAAGAATGTCCTGTTTTTCCAGGTACAGTCTGTCATGTCTTCCCTTGGCTAGGAAAGGGAAATCCCCTGACCCCTTGCACTTCCTGGGTGAGGTGAAGCCCTGCCCTGCTTCAGCTCACCCTCCCTGGGCTGCACCCACTGTCCAACCAGTCCCAGTGAGATGAACAATGTACCTCAGTTGAACATGTAGAAATTACACATCTTCTGTGTCGATCATGCTGGGATCTGCAGATTGGAGCTGTTCCTATTCGGCCATCTTGGAACGGACCCCCCCCCCTTTTTTTTTAAATCTATCTCTTTAGTAAAATTTTCCTTCATATCCTGCATTGCTTTCTGATTTCTTTGTGTGGGTTTTCAGCTTTTTCTTGGCTCTCACTGAGCTGCTTTAAAATCAATATTTTTGAATTCCTTATCTGGTATTTCAGAGTTTTTTTTTGTCATCAGAATCCATTGTCTGATGGTTAGTGTGACCCTTTGGGGGTATTGTAGCACTGTACAATTTCATATGTCCAGAATTGTTTCTCTGGTTCCTTCTCATCTGGGTAAACTATTTCTTCTTATTTTTGAACTTACTTTTGTTTAGAGGGGATTGTTTTCCTCTTGAGGATGTGACTATAATATGTGTTGTATATGATCATTTGGCTTTGGTTCTGGATACTTTCAGTGTCAAAGCCTCTGTATCAGCTCCTTGGTTTTAGATAGTATTTGTGTGGTGGCTTTCTCAAATGCTGGTTGTAGCAGTGATGTACTGAGTGTGTGAGAAGGCTTGCCATCTCCTGCGTGGCTGGGATAGTGAAGGTCTCAGACAGCTTATCTCATTCTTTGGCACCATGCACTTCTGTTAGCAATTTTTTTTTTTAAATTGCATTGTGTATTTCAACCTATAGGTCAGTAGATGACTCTTATGGGTAAGAGCTGGCTGCAGCAGCAGAATATGGTATATGTGTCACCTTTCTTTACCAGGAGAAGCTTTCTCTGTTACCTCAGATGATGGGCTGATCTGTGGAATGCATGGTGGCCTTAGCTTCCTGCTTAGCCCTAATAGGGGAACAGAGCTGGGCAAAGCTGAACTTCCAGTCCTGCTCTCAGATACTCCAATGGCAGGCACAAGAATCAGTGCTGACAGAGGTGGCAAGTGGAGCTCCCAATGAAATACACCGAGGTCTCCATAGTGAGGTAGGTGGCTGCCGCAGCTCCTGCCTCCCTGTCATGCTCCCTTCTGGCACTCAGGACACTCAGATCAGACAGACACTGCTGTCTATCTCCAGGCTACAATGTAGTCAAGCACCATGAAGACATTTGTCCCATGGCTCACCTCAGATGTCTTCCGTGTGGAGCATCCTCCCTCAGCCTCAAACATGCAGCTTTGTGGCTCTCTTGCTGTCTGCTGCAGGAATGCTGCCACTTCATGTAGAAAGAAGTAGGGGCCCCATCTTTTGTGCAAGCCTAGGCCTGGTTTGTACACCACCAGTGGGGGTGCAGCCACCTCTATAACCCTAGAATGGTCATTCTCCACACATCTGCACCAACTTCCCAAGAGAGCAGCCATGGCTGTTCCCACAGCAGTGGGAGTTAGGGGTAGGAGAAGTCTTCCTCTTCACATCCATGCCAGAGGACTGCAACCACCTGGCTGCTGGAACAGAACCATACTCCTCCCTTGCAGAATTTATTTCTGTGGAGAACTAGTATCTGATATCTCTAGTGAGCCCAGTGCCTGCCTCTCCGTTGGAGGTAATGCAGTTACTCTCATCCCATGGGAGCTCTTGGGCACAGGAAAGTGCATGCTCTGGTCTCCTGATCTCCAGGGTTTCCCCCTCGGTGTGCTGCGCTCCCTTCTCTTAGGAGCAGCATTTCTCAAGGGCTAGACCACTGGGACCCTGAAGCTCTCCTGGCCCACGCAGCCCTGTGTGGCTGCCACAATCCAAGTAGGTGCCAAGGAATGTCTGCAGGGGCTCCAGTGATGTGGAAACACAGTGGCTGATGTTCCTTTGGAAGGATACAGTTGTCCAATGGGTGTACCCCAAGTGTGGCACCTGCTATTGCTGCTCAGGTTCAAGGGAAGGGCAGGCAACTCAGGGTGAGCTAGTAGTCTAGTGTGATGTCCTTAAGAAGTCCCCAAATCCCTGCCCACACCAGTATTTGGGTTCATGAGGGCGGAAGAGCTCTCCAACAGTTCAGATACCAGAGGTCTCCTGCAGGGATAAGGGGAGCCAGAACCTTCCACTTACCCTTTTTGTATTTAATATCAAATCCCTTGGGGTTCCTAGCTGATCTCTGCCAGCCTCTTGCTTTCTTCTTTTTCTGTGCCCTAACTTCTTCCCATGAGTTCTCCGCTAGGCTCCAGCGCTTTCCACTTGATACTTCATTCAAGTTATGATTATTCACACGTAATTTTGGTTCTTCTTTCTGCAGAAAACTGGTGTCTAAGATCTCTAGTCATCTATCTTGAACAAAACAAAACAAAAAAGAAAATAAGACCCCGCCCCAATCCCCCTGAAGTTTACTTTAACGGTTAGTAATATAGTCATACCAGCTTTCCTTTTATTGGCATTTGAATGGCATTCCTTATTTCATTCTTTTAATTTTAACCTAGTTATATTTATCTTTATATCTATGTATTTGAATTTTCTTATTCAATCTGGAAATCCCTGAATTTTAAATGGAGAGTTTAGGCCATATTTATTAATTTAAGCTTTTATTTTAAGTTCATGGTACAAATGCAGGTTTGTTACATAGGAAAACATATGTCATGGGGGTTTGTTGTTCAGATTATTTCATCACCCAGGTATTAAGCCTAGTATTCATTAGTTATTTTTCCTGATCCTCTCCCTCCTCCCACCTTCTACCCCCCGATATGACACAGTGTGTATTGTTCCCCTCTATGTGTCCATGTGTTCTCATCAGTTAGCTCCCACTTACAAGAGAGAATGTGTGATATTTGGTTCTCTGTTCCTGTGTTAATTTGCTAAGGATTATGCAGGACATTTTTATTTAATGTAATTTATCTTTTGGTTGGGTTTAATCTACCATCTTGTCATTATTTCTTTGTTCTATTTGCTCTTTGTTTTTTCCCCTGTTTTCCTGTGTTCTTTTGCTTTGAGCATTTTTTTTTAATGATTGCATTTAATGTTAGATGTACTTTTTGGTTTATGGTATTTTCAGTGATTGCCATAAAATTTAACATCTAACTTAATCTAACTTATTAGAGGCTACCTTAACATATAGTACAGGCACCTTATAAGAGTATTTCCATTTTGTCTCTCCTGTCTTTTGTGTTATTGTTATAATACATTTTACTGCTAAGTCTGTTTTAAACCCACTTTTTTTGGCCGTAGGAAGACAATTTGTAAAAGTAGCTTTATTGCATTATAATTATTATACCATACAATTCACCCTTTTAAAGTATATAATTAAATGAATTTTAGTATATTCACAGAGTTGGGCATCCATCACCACAATTAATTTTAGAATATTTTCATTACTGTAGAAGGAAATCTTTCACCTATTAGCTGTCATTTTCCAAAACCCCCATCCTTTCCAGCCCTAGGCAACACTAATCTACTTTCTGTCTCTATGAATTTGACTATGTTGGAGGTTTCATATAAGTGGAATTACACAATATGTGTTATTTGTGTCTGTCTTCTCTTATTTTGCATAATGTTTTCCAGATTCATCCATATTGCAGCATGTATCAGTACTTTATTTCTTTTTATTGGTGAATAATATTCCATTCCTATGCTGTATCACATTTTGTTTATCCATTTGTTGGTTGATGAACATTTAGGTCTTATCAGTTTGGGGCCATTATGAATAATGCTGCTATGAACATTTATGTACAGGTTTTTATGTGGACAGAATACTTTTATTTCTCTTGGATATGCATACCTAGGATTATATACACACCTAGGTTAATAACTACTTTTGGAGCTAGAGATGGTGTTAGCCCCACATGAACCACATATACCGAGAAGGGTTAAGGATTGGCTTCTACAAGGAAACTGGGGTATTATTTTTATAAGAAAAGGAATACTGAAAAGGGAAAAAATCCAATAGATGTTGACTACAAATAACTAACATTTACTCAGCATTTCATATGGGTTGCAAACAGTGCTGCTTTACCTGTAATATCTCACTTGATTCTCAGAACAACCTTGTAGTATATGTTCTCTCATGATGTTTACCTTCTCTGCTCACGGCATCCTATGGTAGAATCCTAAACTCAAAGCCTGCAGGGGACGTATGCAAATAAGTACTATAAACAGGGGGGGAACTTGGAAGCAGAGAGAGTACTCATCCTGTGTGAAGTGTAGCAAACACTTGGTGTTATTTGTTTTTGCTACATGGGAATGAAGGTTCAGGGCTACAGATATTCAGGAAATCACTGTATGGGAAAAAGTTATGGTTTTGGAAAGATATGGTTTACTGTTTACCTATTTTCAACCATTGTTCTAGGATATAAGAGTTCAGTAGCATCTTGCCACTCAGAACGTGTCCTCAGGCAAGTGACATTATTATTGCCTGGGACCTAGTTAGAAATGGACAGCTTCAGGCCTCCCTCAGGAATATGAGTCAGAATCAGTGTGTAACAAGATCCTCAGGTGATTTGTGTGCCCAATAAAGTTTAAAAAGTGCCTAACTTCAAGAGTGGGTATGAACTTGGATTGCATATTAGAATCATTAGAAAAACAAAACAGAACAAAACAAAACAACAAAAAACAAACACCTGCCCAAACCCCATTCTGGAAACTTAAATCAGAATTTTAGGGATGGGGAATAGGCAGCGTTCCTAAAAGGTACTAGGTCATTTAACTATAAAGCCAGGATTGAGAATTGCTCTTTTAGAGCAATCCTTCATTTTAGGAAGAAAAAATAAAAATCTCAAGAGGTGATAAGGTGAGGATTTCTGATTTTGGTAATGCCCAAGTAAGTTCATACTGGTTAAACAAAAACCAAACTAAAACAAAACAATGATCTGTAGGCATTAGAGCAATAACAAAAGCAGACAGATTGCAGAGAGGAGTTGAAACTTGAGAGAAGGGCAAGTGAGAAGTGTGTTTCATTTTTGGGAGAATTTTGATGGACAGCAGGCTATCAAACTCATTGCCTCACATAGGGTGACTAAAATTCTGACAGAACAGCTGCAGTGATTGTGACCTAAAATATCAGAGGACAGAGTCTGGAGCAATCAGTTACTAGAAAGTGAGGAGTAAACTATAGGAAGGAGAGAACCAGAGAAGGACAGCTCCAAATTCTGTGTACAAACTCTTTCTGTCTCTGGTTGACCCCTCTCCCCCAAATTCATATGGAGGGATATTCCTAGTGCCTTACCCATGGGGAAAAACCCTGAACTTAAATTTGAATTAATACTCATGAGGCAGAGCTTACAGTTTGAGTCTAAACAAACTGTAATATCCTAGCAAAAGAAAACACAAACAACTTTTCAGAGGAATATAACAGAATCATCAGTCTTTACAACATAATATCCAGAATATCCAGAAAACAATCTAAAACTATTTGACATATGAAGATCAGGAAAATCTTAAGAGAAGAGGAAATCAACTAAGACCAATCCTGATATGGTCCATAAACCACAACTAACAGATAGGAATTTGAAAAACAGCTATTGTAATTATTTTGGTTGAAGCGAAGAAAAATATACTTTCAACAAATAAAATGTATTCAAAATAATAGTAGATAAACATAAACCAAAAAACTACAAACATAACCCAAGTGGAGACTTTCAAATGCAAAATACAATCTCTAAAATCAAAATTCACCACGTCATTTATGAGCTGAATAGAAATAATAGAAGAAAGATTCAGTGAACTTGATGATGGATCAATAGAAATTATACAATCTGAAGAGGAAAATAAAAATTTTTAAACAATGAATAGAGAATGAAAGATCTAACATTGTGTAATTGGAACCCCAAGATGAGAGGAGAGATAGAATTGAGTAGATTTTATTTTTTTTTATGGAGTTTCACTCTTGTTGCCCAGGCTGGAATGCAATAGCATGATCTCGGTTCACTGTAACCTCCGACTCTTGGGTTCGAGCGATTCTCTCGCCTCAGCCTCCTGAGTAGCTGGGATTACAGGCGCCTGCCTCTACACCCAGCTAATTTTTGTATTTTTAGTGGAGATGGGGTTTCACCACATTGGCCAGGCTAGCCTCGAACTCCTGACCTCAGGTGATCCACCCGCCTCGGTCTCTCAAAATGTTGGGATTACAGGCATGAGCCACCGTGCCTGGTAGATACTCTTTTGAAAGGTACAAATTCTTAAGAATCTCAGTAAACTCTAGCTTAGCATAAATCAGAAGAAGAGTACACCTAGCCACATCATGGTCGATTGTTGAAAACTAAAGGTAAAGAGAAGATATTGAAAGAGCCAGAGAAAAAGACACATTACATAAAACAGAATATCAATTGCAAAGATCTCTGACTTCTCATCAGAAATCATGGAGGTCAGAAGAGTGTGAAACAGCTCTCTAATCAAAATAGACAGTCTATCAGAATTTATTTTTAAAGAGTAAGATTCAATTATATGCTATTCAGAAGTTATAATTTAAGTATAAAGATAGGTTAAAAGCAAATGGATTGAAAAAGATATAAAACTGTAGAGCACAAGAAGGTTAAAGTGGCTATATTAATACCCCAGAAGACATATAATCATGAAGGCATGTGCTGAATAATAGATGTTCAAAATATAAAAAGAGGATGTGAGGGCAATCTGGCTACGACATCTGTCACCCCATTGATCACCAGGGTTGATTCAGCTGAGCTGGCTGGCTAGGCGTGAGTCCCCTTCCTCCCTCACCACTTGACGTGCATCCCTCCTGGAGCTGTGTGCTTGGTAGAAGAGGATGACCATCCCTGATAGAGGAGAACCAGTCTTGGGTCAAGGGTATACCAGTAGCTGTGCTGATAGGACCTCTAAACAAGCTCTCAAAATATACAAAGAAGCAATTGAGAAAATTAAAGGAAGAAATAGAAATTCTACAATCAGAGGCTGTCATCTAAACGGTCTGTGAGGCCAGGACAGCAATAATGATAAAAGCTCCTGAGGTGGGGCTGATGGGCAGCCAAGGTGAGAACATTGCTCTGAACCACCCAATCATGTTACCGCAGGGGGACGTGAGGACCCCAGGGGTGAAGGGACTGA
Organism: Rhinopithecus roxellana; assembly: GCF_007565055.1. Taxonomy (NCBI): domain Eukaryota; kingdom Metazoa; phylum Chordata; class Mammalia; order Primates; family Cercopithecidae; genus Rhinopithecus; species Rhinopithecus roxellana. The sequence continues at coordinate 42,361,667 of NC_044551.1, forward strand.
ACCCAAGAACTTCCCTCTGGAACCTCAGAATCCTGACATCAAAAACCCAGTGAGCTTTGGTTAAATGCCCTGGTGATTTTAAATCCTGACATTAAATCCAATGAGTTCTGGTGAGAGGTTCCAGTGAAAGGGAGAGAGAACAAAGATAATGGAACACAGGAAGCAGGAAGAAACATGGAGGAAGTCTCTGTTTACAGAGTGGAGGAAGAGAGAACACAGAGAGGAGACAAAAGAGCCACAGCGAGGAAGACGCGAGCCATGGGAGAGGTGGGGGCTGACACTGGTGCTGTCCTCAGAGAGGCACAGCAGGGCCAACTGAGGAAAGGCCTTCAGGGCCGGCCATTGGGAGGTCATCCAGAAGCACAGTAGCTAAATGGCTTACAGAGTTCCAGAGTCCGGCTGCCCAAAAGACACTCGTGACCGTATGAGTGCAGCCTGTGCCTCCACTGGCTTACCAACTCTGTGTCTTTAGACACATACATTTAACTCTCCATGCCTCAGTTTTCTCATTTGTAAAATGTGTAGAATGTTAGCACTTGCCATGAGTTTAAATGAGTTAATAATACATACAAAGCCCTTAGAATGGTGCCTGGCACGGTGTGTGTGTGTGTGTGTGTGTGTGTGTGTGTGTGTTTGTGTGTATGATCCACAGGCACTAGCTCTTATTATGGTTGTTTTTGTCATTGCCATTGTGGGTGGTGATCTGGAGAGGCAGTTTTAATAGGATATTGGAGACAGCTGTCATTTTCATAACTTATATTTGGACTTCTGCACCTCATGCTAATTTACCTCAAATGACAGTAAGTCAGCACTACTGAATTAATTCAGTCATCACATTTTCACTGGCTTAGCTGTAATGGGTCCTCTCACACTGAAGAGCAGTGTCCCCCGTGCTGTGTGAGGTGGACTACGACATTCTTCTGTGCCTGGCCACTTGTTGGACGCAACGCAACAGAGATTGCACATTTGGTACAGAAGGGGAAAATGAGCCAGAAAACAGGGCGGGGTGGCACAAGGAGAAGAGGGGAACCGGCTCCTTGCATATCCCCAAAAGCACTCTCCAGATATCAGAGCTCCTTGAATTACAACCGAAAGATGGAATTTGAGCTTAGAGGAATGACCCAACTCCACAGAAGCAAGCAGCCAGGGAGCTGAAGTCTCCGCACTCTGCCTTCTGCCTGGCCACTGGGTGTCACTCTTCGTCTATGTTCCTTTGGTGTCAGGGTTCTGAGAAGAAATTCAGCCTTTGCTGAAATCTCCATCCTCTTCCACATAGGTTCTCTCCCTGTGCTGATATATTACCCCTAAAATCTTCTACTGGCCACACAGGCAGTATATTGAGAGTGAAATCGCCTCATGAAGCTGACTTCTGATCCACACATGGGAAACCAACTTGCTTGTCATGAAAGTAAGGAGTTTCCAGCTTCAGCAAGTAATTCTACAGCAATAGCAGTTGAAAACAAGTATTGAAAGCATTGAGCAGACATTCTAATGAAGTAGATATGTTATGGAACTTGGCCAAGGTGGCTATGGGGATCTTACATCTTTGAAGGTGACAGGACTTGCTTTTTCGTGTTGACATTTAAGAATATTTTGTATACAGATGTGTTTGTGTGTCTCTGTGTATGTGCATGTGAGTGTGTGTACTTATTTAAAGGAAATAGGTTTCAGATACAGTTGAGGTCTCCTTTACAACCCTTCTTGATCACACTCCCCTTCCTTCCACCCTAGAGGCATTTTCTCTTCTGATGTAAGTGATCTCTGTCCTGTCCATATTCTGATGATCTTATTAAATCTGTGCATGTTCATAAATATTTAACAGTATGGCTTTGTACATTTAAAAGTGTATACAAATTGTTGCCCAATACCATTTACTTGTGGTGCCTGTATAATTCCATTCTCTTTTTGTTTCTAATTTTGTTTATTAGAATTTTACTGTCAGCTTAATAGTCATTTCTTTGCAGTTTAGTCTGTGTTTTTTCTCCTTTTTTAAAAACAGTTGTGATAAGAACACTTACTATGAAGTTTACCTTTTAACATGCTTATTCTATCTCTTTCATTTGTAGTTTTTTAATTTCTCATTCTTGCAGTGCTAATTCACTGGTTAGTTGCATCTGCTGTTTCTTTTTCTCTTGGTGTTTAATTTCTTTATTTGATTTGTATCTGTTTTAACTGTGAACTACTTTGAACTACAGTCATGCGTTGCTTAACTCTGGAGTACATTCTTGAGAAACGAGTCATTAGATGATTTTCTTGTTGTGTGAACATCATAGAGTGTACTTTCACAAACCTAGGTGGTATAGCCTACTGCATACCTAGATTATATAATATAACCTAATGTTACTAAGCTACAATCCTATACAGGATGTTACTGTCCTGAATAGGCAATTGTAACATAATGGTAAGTATTTATCTATCTAAACATAGAAAAGGTACAGCAAAAATACAGTATAAAAGATAAAAAATGGTACATTTGTATAGGGCATTTACAATGAATAGATATTGCAGGAATGGAAGTTGCTCGGGTTGTGTCAGTGAATGTGAAGGCCTAGAACATTACTGTATACTGCTGCAGAAAAAATTAGCTGGGCGTGGTGGTGGATGCCTGTAATCTCAGCTAATTGGGAGGCTGAGGCAGGAGAATTGCTTGAATCCAGAAGGCGGAGGTTACAGTGAGCTGAGATCAACACTGTACAGTTAGGCTACACTAAATTTATTAAAAAATTCTTTCTTCAATAATAAATTAACTTTAGTTTATTATAACTTCTTAACTTTATAATCTTTAATTTTTTTAAACTTCTTGATTCTTTTGTAATAACACCTAGCTGAATGCACAAGCACATTGTAAGCTGTACAAAAATATTTTCTTTATTTATATCCTTATCAATATGGTTTGGCTCCATGTCCCCACCCAAATCTCAGTTCAATTGTAATCCCCAGTGTTGGGGGAGGCACCTGCTGGGAGGGGATTAGATCATATGGGTAGATTTCCACTTACTGTTCTCATGATAGTGAGTGAATTCTCACAAGATCTGAGGGTTTTAAAGTGTGTGGCACTTCTCTCTGTTGCTCTTTCTCTCTCCTGCCACCTAGTGAAGAAGGTGCTTTCTTACCCTTTGCCTTCTGCCGTGATTGTAAATTTCCTGAGGACTCCCAGTCATGCTTCCTGTTAAGCCTGTGGAACTGTGGGTCAGTTAAAACTCTTTTCTTCGTAAGTTATCCAGTCTCGGTAGTTCTTTTTTTTTTTTTGAGACGGAGTCTCGCTCTGTCGCCCAGGCTGGAGTGCAGTGGCCGGATCTCAGCTCACTGCAAGCTCCGCCTCCCGGGTTTACGCCATTCTCCTGCCTCAGCCTCCTGGTAGCTGGGACTACAGGCGCCTGCCACCGCGCCCGGCTAGTTTTTTGTATTTTTTTAGTAGAGACGGGGTTTCACCATGTTAGCCAGGATGGTCTCGATCTCCTGACCTCGTGATCCGCCCGCCTCGGCCTCCCAAAGTGCTGGGATTACAGGCTTGAGCCACCGCGCCCGGCCTCGGTAGTTCTTTATAGTAATGTGGAAATGGACTAATACACTTATTCTATAAGACTTTTTTCTATTTTTAAAATTATTTACTTTTTTTAACTTTTGAAAATTTTTGTTAAAAAACAAAGATACAAACACACACATTAGCCTAGGCCTACACAGGGTCAGGATCATCAAGATGTCACTAGGTGATAGGAATTTTTCAGCTCCATTATAATCTTATGGGATCACTGTCATATATATGGCTTGTCATTGACCAAAATGTCATTATGCAGTATATGACTACTTTTCAATGTTTTAAGAAAATGGGTTTCTTGTGAAGCCTACACTGTGAAAATATCCTTAAAGAGTTGTTTTTGCCATTGTTTCTGTTGTATTCTTAGAGAATCAACATCCAGAAACCAGTTTTTGTCACTAACTTCTCTGAATGGGGTTCCTGGACAATGCACAGTACTTTCTCAAGGTGCAGGCCTGGGTGTTCAATTTTTCCTTAAAAGTCCTCTAATAGAGGCAAAGCTTCTTCAGGGTCTTCTCAGACTATCAAAGGAAGTTTTCCAATTCTTTTTTGACAGAACATCAACCCTTCCAGCCTGCAGGCTTTCTGCAGGGAGCAAATTTCCCACTCTCTGGCTTCACACAGGCTCAAGGTCATTGTTAACAGGTGGGGGCAACAGAAGGCCAGCCCCTAGCTCTGTGGAGCAGTGTAGGCTGACAAACTCCAGAATCTCCATGGCATCTATTTTCACCTTTCGACTGGGCTTTGATCACTGATTTCTGCTTCTGTTTCTGGTTCCCACGTCTTTCTCTCTCTCTTTCTCTTTCCTTCCTTCCTTCCTTCCTTCCTTCCTTCCTTCCTTCCTTCCTTCCTTCCTTCCTTCCTTCCTTCCTTCCTTCCTTCCTTCCTTCCTTCCTTCCTTCCTTCCTTCCTTCCTTCCTTCCTTCCTTCCTTCCTTCCTTTCTTTCTTTCTTTCTTTCTTTCTTTCTTTCTTTCTTTCTTTCTTTCTTTCTTTTCTTTCATCTCTCTCTCTCTCTTTCTCTTCTCTCTCTCTCCTTTTTCTCTTTTTTTTTCCCCTCAGAATCTTGCAGTGGCATGGTCACGGCTCACTGCAGCCTTCACTTCCTGGGCTCAAGTGATTCTCCCACCTCAGCTTCCCAAGCACCTGGGACTACAGGTGCACATTATCATGCCCAGCTAAGTTTTTGATTTTTTGTAGAGATGGGGTCTCCCTATGTTGCCTCGGCTGGTCTCAGACTCTTGGGGTCAAGCAATCCTCCCTGCCTCAGCCTCCCAAAGTGCTGGGATTACAGGCATGAGCCACTGTGCCCAGCCAACCTTTTTTTTCTTAAAGCTAAATACACATGAAAATATTCATGTTTGTCACACTTTATCCTGGCGTGACCTTAAGTAATTCTATTTCTTTTCTGTTTTTCTTATTAGTGGTTTTCAAACAGGGTCATCTGTACCGTGGGAAGGATCAGTGGCAGGACTGCAGACCCCTGCCCTCTCCTCTGCTTTAAACAGGGCAATTCTTCCTGTGTCCTGCTCTATGACAGACCAGCTGTGTGATCCTAGAAAACACTTCATCTCTTTATGCCTGTTTCTCCATCTGTAAAAAGGGGACGATGGTAGTGCCTGCCTCACAGGAATGTTATGAGGATTAAATGAGTAACACATAGAAAGCACTCAGATTAGTGCCTGGTTCAAAGTAATCACTCAGTAGGCGATCCTTGTGGTTATTGAGCTCCAAGTTGTATTATTTTTAAATAATTATTCTGAACGAAAAAACAATGTGTTTTTAGATCTAGAAATGGCTTTAAAAGCACTACACTTTCTACACTGGCTATTGTACTTTTAAAGGACATTCTGGTTTGAAAATTCTTCATTTCTATGTCAACTGTATAGTAGGAAAGTTAGTTTTAGCCAAGTCTGAAGCCTACCAGAGTGGGTATACATATCTCTATTGTTTATAATTATTTTTTTCCAGCCCCCTGACATTCTTTTGACCCCACTTTCCATCCTTTAGCAATTATACATTTTCTTAATGATTCACAGTGAATTTGTCCTAAGTCATGGAATCAAGTCTTAATGGTTATGCAAGCTTCTATCTGACCGAAGCCAGCCTTGCTTCTTTGTTCTTCAACTTTGTGTCCCCTGTGTTTACATGTTATGCTGAAATCACTTAACCATAAAGGAATCTTATTTAATGGTCCCTCTCTAACTTTTACATTTATGGCAACCTCTTCTACATTTCCCATGCAAGTGGGGTCTATGTTGTCTCACTGAAAGGGTAATAGTTGAGGGAAGGGCTTCGCTTTGTTCCATGAGAGAAGATGCTATTGGGAGAGGTATTTTTATTCCCATGCAGCAATAATTCAGCACAATTTTCCATTGATGAGCTGGTGGTAGCTCTTCTTATTTGAAAGTGCGACTGCAGTATGAGCTAGTGAGAGCATGAGTCGGGGTTTGGCGGTGAGCAGTGAACATTGAGGATCTCCCCAGGATTTTCACCACATCACAGTGTGATGTGCAGATGATGGAAGGTCTCAGGGCTTGTACCTTTATTTTTCCCCTTGGCCTTAATTCAGGTGCAGAAACTCTACATTTTCAGTGACTAAGTGAGATGCTCTCTTTGGATCATAGAAGTGACAAGAAGTCAGAGTGTGCCACCTACCTGGCATGATGCTCATGGACTGATACAACATCTGCCTACCAGCTGACGCTATATTCCTAATATCTTCTGGAGATCCAACCAAGCTCATCAAGATTAATCAAGTTTTCTAACTGGGAATAGGGTGGTTCAGTCTGGATTAGAGTTCAGGGCATCCATGAATTTGGGGTTATGGTCACTATTCAGCTTGATGACGTTCATAGTATTTGATTGGTATAAAAAATCCAGGATTATGTAAAGCATGTCTTATGTCCGGTGGAAGTAAGGAGAATAATAGGCCAGGCCTGCCCAATCTCTTAACTCTATTCAGGATTTGAGGATATAAGGTGCCTGAGAGTAGGACAGGGGTCACTAATAAAAAGAAGCCTGTGATTATTTTAGCTCAGGGAGACTGGTGATCACCTCGGCTTACTATAATGTTTTTCCACTTGCAGCATAATCCCTGCAGTCATCTTGACATTCCGTTACTTGGGAGAGGATGGTCAGGGCCAATCCTGGGATGTTATAAATATGTCAAGGGCAGGGCAACAGGGAAAATGTGTGCTCTTTTTTCCCAGTCCTTGTAAGGGACAAATGCTTGACACTTTCTTCGGAAAGCTGACATCTGTCTTCCTGTCAAAATAAATCGGGGCCTCATTAGTCAAACACAATGCTATGCTTCCATCACTGTGCACAAGGTGGCATGGGCGCTGGGTTGTCCATGATGAGATGATAACCACATTAGATAAGGTCCTCCTGTTGGTGCATAGGATCAACTCATGACTATCCAGGGTACCCATTAGACTGCTGCATTATTCCATGCAGCATGGTGCTCAAACTTTGGCTTGTATGAGTTTTATTAAGGTTGCTTCTTAGAAAGTCAGAATTCTGGGTTGCAATTGTAATAATTTGGATTCAGTCAGTCTCAGACAGGGCTAGGGTTTCTGATGTAATACTGATGCAGATGGGCGATGGTCACAGCAGTGTTCTGGAGCCAGCATGTACCCGCCCTTGAGATCTGATTAGTAAACACACAGGAATTTTGTGAGCTGGTTATTTAAACATTAGTAGCATGAAATTAACCATAGTGGTAGTATTTATACCATGGAAATTGGCAAATAGTACAAATCAGAGTCTTTTTTTTTTCTGGATTGCTGGTTTACTAGCACACCATTAATCATGACAACTATTTTAGGGCTGTGAGAACAGATCTGGACCGTGACTTTGGAGAAGAAAATGTTTGCTTTGGAAAGTCTTCTAATGTCCTTCGCCATCTTATGCAAGTCCATTTTCATCTCTGGGCTCAAGGTTTCCTTTATAAAATAAGAGCATTAGACTAGATCAGTTTTCAAACCTGGTTGCGCAATAGTCATTTGGAGCTCTCTGACCAAGACTGAAATCTGGGCCTCGCTCCCAGAGAGTCTGGAGCCTCAGACTAGCAAGGGATTTCAGCCGACTGCACATGTATGTATAACATAGCTTTGGGAGAGTATACCTGGCACCACGGTTGAGAACTATTAATCTAGATGATGTCCACTGTTCCTTGAAATTCTAGATTCTCAGCCTGTGCAATACTATGTTGCCTTATATTTCACTTTTGCATTAATCCCTGTCATGAAAGAAGAGTTCTTCTGCATAAGAGCATTTTACAGACAAGTAAAGAATACACTAATAAATATCAGTCTTTTTTTTTTTTTTTTTTGAGATGGAGTTTTACTCTTATTGCCCAGCCTGGAGTGTAGTAGCATGATCTCAACTCACAGTAACCTCCGCCTCCTGGGTTCAAGCAGTTCTCCTGCCTCAGCCTCCTGAGTAGCTGAAATTACAGGTATCCACCACCACGCCCGGCTAATTTTTTGTATTTTTAGTAGAGATGGGTTCTTTTTATTATTATTATTATACTTTAAGTTCTAGGTACATGTGCACAAAGTGCAGGTTTGTTACATATGTAGACATGTGCCATGTTGGTGTGCCGCACCCATTAGCTCATCATTTACATTAGGTTTATCTCCTAATGCTATCCCTCCCCGCTCCCCCTAACCCCATGACAGGCCCTGGTGTGTGGTGTTCCCCAACCTGTGTCCAAGTGTTCTCATTGTTCAATTCCCACCTATGAGTGAAAACGTGTGGTGTCTGGTTTTCTGTCCTTGAGATAGTTTGCTCAGAATGATGGTTTCCAGCTTCATCCATGTCTCTACAAAGGACATGAACTCATCCTTTTTTATGGCTGCATAGTATTCCATGGTGTATATATGCCACACTTTCTTAATCCAGTCTATCATTGATGGACATTTGGGTTGGTTCCAAGTCTTTGCTATTGTGAATAGCGCCACAATAAACCTAAGTGTACATGTGTCTTTATAGCAGCATGATTTATAATCCTTTGGGTGTATACCTAGTAGTGGGATCACTGGGTCAAATGGTATTTCTAGTTCTAGAACCTTGAGGAATTGCCACACTGTCTTTCACAATTGTTGAACTAGTTTACAGTCCCACCAACAGTGTAAAAGTATTCCTATTTCTCCACATCCTCTCCAGCACTGTTGTTTCCTGACTTTTTAATGATTGCCATTCTAACTGGTGTGAGACGGTATCTCATTGTAGTTTTGATTTGCATTTAGAGACAGGGTTTCACCTGTTGGCCAGGCTGGGCTTGAATTCCTGACCTCAGGTGATCCACCTGCCTCGGCCTCCCAAAGTGCTGGGATTACAGGTATGAGCTACCACGCCCAACCTAAATGCCGTTCTTTTAAAGCATTTGCTCTATTTATTTATTTTTTCTTGAGCAAAAGAATCAGAAGAAAATTTTGTTTTTTATGTTTTAGAGTCACCATTATGGATGAGCATTGTTCATTTATGTAACAAATATTTATTTGGCATCTATTGTATGCTAGGTGTCTACTATAGAAGTGACATAGAGAAGTAGAAAGATTGCTGGACTAGAGTTCAGGGCAAAATAATACTAATAATGGCTAATATTTATTAATATTATATTACATACAATTTACTGTCCTAAACATTGTAGTTTTACCACCTCATTTAATCCTCACTACAATCTTCTGAGGCAGGTAAAATTATATCCCTATTTTACAGATGAGGAAACCAATGCACAAAAAAGATCTTCACTTTCTCAAGGTCACACAAATGGTTGGGGCAGAGATAAGATTCAAACCAGGTCCTGATCTTTCTGTGTGATCTGCGACAAGATTGTTCCCTCCAAATCCTTGGTTTCCTGTTATGGTAGGTGATCTCTGAGGCTTCCTCAAGCCTCACAATTCTCAAGTCCACGTCCTCCCTCACCTGCATCGTGGAAAGCCTGTGTATCTTCATTGGCCCGGGGGAGAAAAACAAGGCTGCTGATGCCTGACTCAGGGATGAATTATGCAATTTAGTCACTAAAACTAGATTACAAAATTTATGCCCTGACGCACATGTTGACTAACATATTTCTTTTTTCAGTAAATAATGAGATACGTGGTATGGTTAAGCACTAAAGATTCACTGTTAAAAAGAGACCAGCTTACCATTCATTAAGTAAATGAATAAATAGATAATTGCAAAGTAAGACAGTGGAATGAAGGAAATGTACAAGAGGTGGGGACAAGTAATCTGAAGATAAAATATTTCAGTTATAAGACTGGAAGGATGAGTGAGACCCAGCTATGGAAAACCAGAAGTAAGAGCCAATCCAGATGTAGAAATAGCACATTCAAGGGTCCTGAGGCTGGAAAGCACATGGTGAGTTCAGGGAGGCCGGTGCAGCTGGAACATCAGGGCCAAGGAAAGGCTTGCACAAAATAAGTTGGAGAGGAGACTTTTGAACTGTAAAGCGTTTAATAATAAAATAACAGGTGCTGTTTTATTTGATACCAATCTGTTGACATAAATAGATTGGATGGAGCCATTGAACAGCAGAAAGTGTTCTAATACATAGAGTACACAGATCTCAAATGTATATCTCCATATTTCAACAACACAATCAAGATAGAGGACAGCTTTTATCACTGGAGAGTCCCCTTATGCCCTTTCCCAATGAATATCATCTCTTGTGTGCATCCCCACTCCAGAGGCAACCAAATATTAGTTCAGTCTGTTGGACTTCATACAAATGGACTCACATAGTATGTATTCTTTTGTGACTGGCTACTTCCCCTTTGCATAATATTTTTGAGATTTATCCATGTTGTTGGTTGTATTAGTAATTGATTTCTTTTTATCCATAGGCTACATGACATGTGATATCACAAATATTTGATTTCTACTCTTAACAGTTTTGGAAGGTATCTCGATGATCCAACCACAGAGCCTTGTGATTAACCCTCCTGCAGTATCCCACCTAGTATTCATGAATGGAAACACTTCCCTTGATGGAGGTGTTAGGGTCTCCCAAAGCCATTCATCCTGCTCTCTTTGCTTAACCCTTAAAATGAGGTCAACGCATAATCCATTGCCTCTAGGACACAAAATAGTTGGCCCTCCATATCTGGGGGTTCCACATCCACAGATTCAACCAACAGCAGATTGAGAATATTCAGGAAAAAAAGGGTGGTCAAGTCTATGCTGAATATGAATACAGACTTTCTTCTTGTCATTATTCCCTAAACAATACAGTGTAACAACTATTTACATGGCATTTACACTTATTAGGTATTATAGGTAACCTAGAGATGATTTAAAGCATACAGAAAGATGTGCATAGGTTTTATGTAAACACTACACCATTTTCTATCAGGGACTTGAGCATCTGTGGATTTTGGTATCTGTAGGGGTCCTGGAACCAACTCCCTACAGATACTGAGGTACAAGTGTACTTATACCCTCTGCTTATTTGAAAAAAAGATGTGAGCCTAGAATGGCTTACTATTCATGTTTTTAGTATTCAACATTATAGGCCATATTTACCTTAAAAAAATTTGAAAGTATTTTTCCTTGTTTCAGGAATACTCAGTGTTATGGTATTAACAAGCCTCGAGTTCCTCAGGATTCCAGAGAGATGAAGCCCAGAGCTGGTCACTTGTCCTCTTATTTCTTACTATTTGGGAAAATAGTTGACCACTGCTCATTTCTGTTCTCTCTGAGAGAGACAGGGGCTCCCAAGGTAGTGTTTTTCTGGCAAAATCGAGAAGCAACAGGCAAAGTACAGCCTACATGTGTCTGAATGCGTGCAGATAAAAACATGTGACGTGATCATTGACTAAAGAAAACCACAAGCAAGCTTTTAAAGAATTAAAATTTGTTTTATTTAGAAATCTTACCGAGGTCTATAGACTGAGGCACATATGCTGGGAGGAGGCTTTCAGAGAGGTTCTGTCAGACACCTCTAAGGCAGTGTTTAGTCCATTGCTTATACAGGTGTTGGGGATTTGGCACATGCAAAATCACATCAGATGAGTACAAGAGAACATCTGATTATAGTTTGCAGGGGCCTAATCCCTAACCTTGGCAGATGTTATCTTACGTGTAAGTAAAGACAAGGGCCAGAGTCATTTCTTTTTTAAGAAATACAGTGACTCAGGCAAGAGATGTGGAGGCAGTGTGTGTTCTATCCTGTTTTGTCTTCAAAGCATCTTCCGGAGAGCTGCATTTCATCACAGATAGGGGTTTAAGCAAAAATGAGCGAATATTACCTCTTATGTTTGCTGCTTTGCGTCAACACAGCATGATACGGTCTAAAGAATTTTGCTCTTTTCAAAGTTCTTTGGCTGCATGAGGCTGTCGCATTATGAAATACATATTTTGTATTGGTCCCCAAGTCCAGACATACTATTCCTAAACCCGTTGGGATCTCCAGAGTGATAAAAGTGTCTTAAGTCCCTAGATATTTTCAGGTGGGGGCTGGTTGGCAAAAGGACATGAAGGCATGACTAGAGGGTTGGGACTTTCAGCTCCAGCTCCCCACTTTTAGGGAGAAGTGAGGGGCAAAGGACTGAGAGTTGAGTTGATCACCAATGGCGATTTAATCAATTATGCTTATGTAATGAAGCTTTCATAAAAACCTAAAAGGACTAGGCTCAGGAGCTTCTGGATAGCTGAGCATGTGGAGGTTTCTAGAGGGTGGTATGCCTGGAGAGGACATGAAGGCTCCATGCCCCTTCCCACGTGCCTTGCCCTGTCTTTCATCTGTCCATTTATCTGTATCATTTATTATATGCTTTATTAATAAACTAGTAGACATAAGCAAAGGGTTTCCCTGAGTGCTGTGAGCCACTCTAGAAAATTAATGAAACCCAAGCAGGAGGTCCTAGGAAATGTGACTTGTGTCTGAAGTGGACAGTCTTGTGAAACTGAGCCTTTACCTTATGGGATCTGATACAATCTATGAGTAGATAGTGTCAGAATTAGATTGAATAAGAGGACACCTAGCTGAATAATCTGCTGGAAAATTGACTGGTTGCTGGTGGGAAGAAATCCCCACGCATATACCTGTTGGCCCTTTGTATGTCTTCTTTTGTGAAATGTCTATTCATGCCTTTTACCCACTTTCTAATGGGATTATTATTATAATTTTTAACTATTGAGTTGTTTGAATTCTTTGTGTATACTGGATAGCAGTCCCTAGTTAGATGAATAGTTTGCAAATATTTTCTCCCATTAACAGGTTGTCTCTTCACTCTGTTGATTGTTTTCTTTGCTGTGCAGAAACTTTTTAGTTTAATATAGTCCCATTTGATACATTTTGAGACAGTGACTCAAATGTCCTGCTCTGTCCCTTGTATAAGGGATTGAGTTATTTATTTGATTCTCAGCTTGGTTGCTGTTGGTGTATAGCAGTGCTACTGATTTGTGTACATTGATTTTATATCCCGATACTTTACTGAATTCATTTACCAGATCTAGAAGCTTTTTGGATGAGTACTTAGGGTTTTCTAGGTATACAATCATATAATTGGTGAACAGCGACAGTTTGGCTTCCTCTTTACCATGGTGTTATCATAGCTCACTGCAGCTTCCTCAGAGTTCCATGGTGCTATCATAGCTCACTGCAGCCTTGATCTCCTAGGCTCAAGCAATACTCCCACCTTAGCCTTTTGAGTAGCTAGAACTGCAAGTTCATGACACCAGCATGCCTGGCTAAATTAAATTTTTTTTTTTTTTTTTTTTTTTTTTTTTTTTGTAGAGATGGCACCTCTCTATGTTGGCCAGGTTGTTCTTGAACTTCTGCCCACAAGCAATCCTTTTTGGCTTCCCAAAGTGCGGAATTACAAGTGTGAACCACCATGCCTTGGTTTTATTTTACTTTTTGTGTAGCCATTGTAAGTGGAATTGCCTTCTTGATTTTATTCTCAAGTATTTCATTATTGGTGTGTAGAAAATGCTACTGATTTTTGTATGCTAATTTTGTATTCTGTAACTTCACAAAATTTATTTATATCTAAGAGTTTTTTGGTGGAGTCTTTAGGATATTTCTAGACATAAGATTGTATTATCTGCAAAGAGGAACAATTTGATTTCCTCTTTTGCAATTTGGATGTTTTTTCTTTCCCTTGTCTGATCGTTCTGAGCAGGACTTGTAGTACTATGTTGAATAGGAGTGGAAAAGTGGGCATTCTTGTTTTGTTCCAGTTCTTAGAAGAAAGGCTTTCAGCTTTTTCGCTCTTAGTATAATGTTAGCTGTGTGTTTGTTATATGTGGCCTTTATTATGTTGAGGAATGTTCCTTTAATGCCTGGTTTACTGAGAGTTTTTATAAGAAAGTTATGTTGAATTTTGTCAAATGCTTTTTCTGCATCTATGAAGACGACCGTATGAGTTTTGTTCTTCATTCTGTTAATGTGATGTATCACGTTTTTTGATTTATATATATTGAACCATCCTTGTATCCCTGGGACAAATCCCACTTGATTGTGGTGTTTATCTTTTTGATGTGTTGTTGGATTCAATTTGCTAGTATTTTGCTGAGGATTTTGCATCTATGATCATCAAGGGTATTGGCCTGTAGTTTTTGTTGTTGTTGTTGCATCCTTATCTGTTTTTGATATCAGGGTAATGCTGATCTCATAGAATGAGTTAGAAGGAGTCCCCTCCTCTTCAAGTTTTTGGAATAGTTTGAGGAGAATTGGTGTGAGTTCTCCTTTGAAAGTTTGGTAGTATTCAGCAGTGAAGCCATCATTCCTGAACTTTTCTTTGTTGGAAGATTTTTATTACTGATTCAATCTCATTACTTGTTATGGGTCTGTTCAAGTTTTTAATTTCTTTCTAATTTAATATTGGCAGGTTGTATGTGTCCAGAATTCATCCATTTCTTGTAGGTTTTCCAGTTTGTCAGCATATAGTTGTTCCTAACAGTCTCTGATGATCTTTTGTATCTCTTTGGTATCAGTTGTAATGTTTCCTTTCCATTCTGATTTTGTTTATTTGGGACTTCTGCTTTTTTTTTCTTGGTTAGTCTAGCTAGTGGTTTATTGAGTTTGTTTATCCTTCCAAAAAATAACTTTTGATATCATTAACTGTAGCTTTTTCACCTCTATTTCATTTAGTTCTGTTCTGTTCTGATTTTTATTTTTATTTTTTTACTTCTACTAATTTTTGGTTGGTTTATTCTTGCTTTTCTAATTCCTTGAGGTGCATCCGTTAGATTGCTTGTTTGGAATCTTTCTACTTTTTGATGTAGGCATTTATTGCTAGAAACTTCCCTCTTTGCACTACTTTTGCTGTGTTTCATAGGTTTTGGTATGTCGATTTTTGCTTTTCATTTGTTTCAAGGAATTTTCTTACTTCCTCGTTAACTTCATCCTTGACCCAGTGGTCATTCGGGAGCATGTTTTTAATTTTTACTTATTAATAGTTTCCCTAGTTCATTTTATTATTGATTTCTAGTTTTATTCCACTGTGGTCTTAGCAGCTGGTTGATATAATTTTAATTTAAAAAATTTTGGGGGACTTGTTTTGTGTCCTAATATATGGTCTCTCCTAGAGGATGTTCTGTGTGCTAATGAGAAGAATGTGTGTTTTGTAGCTGTGGGTGAAATATTCTGTAAATATCTGTGAGGAAAATTTGGTCAAATGTGCAGTTTAAATCCGATTTTTTTTGTTGTTAATTTTCTATCTGGATGATCTGTCTTATGATCTCTCATCTAGATGATGACAGTGGGGTGTTGAAGTCCTCAACTCTTGTTGTATTGGAGCTTATCTCTCCCTTTAGGTCTAATAGTATTTACCTGATATATGCTGGTGCTCTGGTGTTGGGTGAATATATGTTTAGAACTGTCATATCCTCTTGCTGGATTGATTCCTTTATCATTACATAATGACCTTCTTTGTCTCTTTCTACTGTTTTTGATTTAAACTCTGTTTTATCTAAGTATAGCTATTCCTGCTCATTTTTGGTTTCCATTTGCATGGAATATCATTTTCTGTCCCTTCACTTTCAGTCTATATGTCTTTACAGGTGAGATGATTTTGTTGTAGGAGCCAGTAGTTGGGTCATGTTTGTTAAAATCCATTCAGCCAGGCTATCTATTTTAAGTGGAAAGTTTAATCTGGATGTCTAATCTCTTGCTAGACTTGGACTGTTTTCAGCTACTGGTTTGTTAAATAGGTTTTCTAACCTTTCACTTTCTCTTTCCTCCAGGATACTGAAAATTTGAGTATTTAGTCATGTGACAGTGTTCTATATGTCACATAAGCTTTGTTCATTATTTTAAATTCTTTTTTTTCTGTATTTTTTTCGGCCCTGAAATTTTTTCTTCTGCCTGGTTACATCTAATGTTGAAGCTTTCAAATGTGTTTCATATTGCATTTAATGAATTCTTCAGTTCCAGAATTTACATTTGACTCTTTTTTATGCTATTTGGAAATTTCTCATTCATATCCTGAATTTATTTTGATTTTTTGTATTATTGTTCTGTATTCTCTTGTATCTCAATGAGCTTTTTAAACATCATTATTTTGTTGTTTAAATTAAAAAATAATTTTTTATTATTTCAATAGTTTTTTTGGGAATAGGTGATTTTTGGTTACACGGATAAGCTTGTTAGTAGTGATTTCTGTGATTTTGGTGCACCCATCACCCAAGCAGTGTACACCGTACCTGATGTGCAATCTTTTATCCTTCAACCACCCCCGGTCTTCCCCCTGTGTCCCCAGAGTCCATTGTATCATTGTTACGCCTTTGCATCCTTATAGCTTAGCTCCCACTTGTAAGTGAGAACATACAATGTTTGGTTTTCCATTCATAAGTTACTTCACTTAGAATAATGGTCTCTAATTCCATCCAGGTTGTGACAGATGCCATTATTTTATTCCTTTTTATGACTGAGTAGTATTTCACAGTCTATCTATCTATCTATCTATCTATCACATTTTCTTTATCCATTCATTGATTGATGGGCATTTGGGCTGATTCCATGTTTTCTGATTGCAAATTGTGCTGCTATAAACATGCATGTACAAGTATCATTTTCGTATAATGACTTCTTTCCCTCTGGGTAGATACCCAGTAGTGGGATTGCTGGATCCCACTTTTAGGATTGTTTTTCTAGTTTTTTGAAGAATGATGATAGTATTTTGATGACAATTGCATTGAATTTGTCAGTTGCTTTTGGCAGTATGTTTGTTTTCACAATATTGATTATATTATACTGATTATACCCATTCATGAGCATGGATGTGTTTCCATTTGTGTGTGTCACCTATGATTTCTTTCAGTAGTGTTTTGTAGTTTTCCTTGTAGAGGTCTTTCACCTCCTTGGTTAGGCGTATTCCGAAGTATTTCATTTATTTTTTGCAGCTCTTGTATAAGGGATTGAGTTATTTATTTGATTCTCAGCTTGGTTGCTGTTGGTGTATAGCAGTGCTACTGATTTGTGTACATTGATTTTATATCCCGATACTTTACTGAATTCATTTACCAGATCTAGAAGCTTTTTGGATGAGTACTTAGGGTTTTCTAGGTATACAATCATATAATTGGTGAACAGTGACAGTTTGACTTCCTCTTTACCAATTTGTATGCTCTTTATTTCTTTCTCTTGTCTGATTGCTTTGGCTAGGACTTCCAGTACTATGTTGAATAGAAGTGGTGAGAAGTGGGTATCCTTGACTTGTTCCTGTTCTTGGAAGGCTTTTAACTTTTCCCCAGTGAGTATAATGTTGGCTGTGGATTTGTCATAGATGGATTTTGTTACCTTAAGGTATGGCCCTTCCATGCCAATTTTGCTGAGGGGTTTAATCATAAAGGAATGCGGGATTTTGTCAAATGCTTTTTCTGCATCTATTGATATGATCATATGATTTCGTTTTTGATTCTTTTTATGTGACATATTGCATTTGTTGACTTGTGTATGCTAAATCATCCCTGCATCCCTGGTATGAAACCCACTTAATGATGGTGGATTATCTTTTTGATACGCTGTTGGATTCAGTTAGCTAGTATTTTGTAGAGAATTTTTGCATCTATATTTATCAGGCATATGGTCTGTAGTTTTCTTTTTTTTGTTAAGTCCTTTCCTGTTTTGGGAATTAAGGTGACACTGGCTTCATAGAATACTTTAGGGAGGAGTCTGTCTTTCTCTATCTTTTGGAATAGTTTCAGTAGGATTGGTAGTCATTTTTCTTTGAATGTCTTTTAGAATTCAGCTATGAATTATCTGGGACTGGACTTTTTTGTTGTTGTCCATTTAAAAATTTACCATTTCAATCTCACTGTTTGTTATTTGTCTGTTCAGAATTTCTATATTTTCCTGGTTTAATCTAGGAGGGTTCTATATTTCCAGGAATTTATCCATCTCCTCTAGAGTTTCTAGTTTTTATGCATAAAGGTGTTCATAGCAGCCTTGAGTGATCTTTGTATTTCTGTTGTATTGGTTGTAATATCTCACATTTCATTTGTAATTGAGCTTATTTGAATCTTTTCTGTTCTTTTTTTGTTAATCTTGCTAATGGTCTATCAATTTTGTTTATCTTTTCAAAGAACTGGCTTTTTATTTCATTTATCTTTTGTATTTTTTGTTTCAATTTTGTTTAGTCTGCTCTGATCTTTATTTCTTTTTTTCTGCTCGGTTTGGGTTTGGTTTGTTCTTGCTTCTCTCGTTCCTTCAGGTGTACTCTGAGATTGTCTACTTGTGCTCTTTCAGACTTTTCAATGTAGGCATTTAATGCTATGAGCTTTCCTCTTAGCACCACTTTTCCTGTATCCCAGAGGTTTTGATATGTTGTGTCACTGTTATCATTCAGTTCAAATAATTTTTAAATTTCTATCTTGATTTCATTGCTGACCAAACAATCATGCAAGAGCAGGTTATTACATTTCTATGTATTTGTATGGTTTTGAGAGTTTATTCTGGAGTTGATTTCCAGTTTTATTTCACTGTGGTCTGAGAGAGTATTTGATATAATTCCAATTTTTAAAAATTTATTGAGACTTGTTTTGTGGCCTATCATGTGGTCTATATTGGAGAATGTTCCATGCACTGATGAATAAAATGTATATTCTGCAGTAGTTGGATAGAATGCTCTGTAAATATCTGCTATGTCCATTTGTTCTAGGGTACAGTTTAAGTCCATTGTTTCTTTGTTGGCTGTCTGTCTTGATGACCTGTCTAGTGCTGTCAGTGGAGTATTGAAGTCCTCCATTATTATTTTATTGTCATCTATCTCATTTCTTAGGTCTAGTAGTAATTTTTTATAAATTTGGGAGTTCCAGTGTTAGGTGCATATATATTTAGGATTGTGATATTTTCCTGTTGAACTAGTCCTTTTATCATTACATAATGTTTCTCTTTAGTTTTCTTTCTTTTTTTTTAACTGTTGTTGCTTTAAAGTCTCTTTTGTCTGATATAAAAATAGTGACTCCTGCTAGCTTTTGGGTCCATTTGCATGGAGTATCTTTTTCTACCCCTTTACCTTAAGTTTATGTGAGTCCTTAGTGTTAGATGAGTCTCTTGAAGACAGCAGATACGTGGTTGGTGAATTCTTATCCATTCCACCATTTTGTATCTTTTAAGTGGAGCATTTAGGCCATTTATATTTAGCGTTAGTATTGAGATGTGAGGTACTATACTATTCATAGTGCTAACTATTGCCTGAATACATTTTTTCCCCATTGTGTTATTGTTTTATAGGCCCTGCAATGTTTATGCTTTAAGAAGGTTCTATTTTGGTGTGTTTTGAAGTTTTGTTTCACAATTTAGGACTCTGTTTAGCAGTTCTTGTAGTGCTGGCTTGGTAGTGGTGAATTATCTCAGGATTTGTTTGTCTGAAAAAGACTTTATCTTTCCTTCATTTATAAAGCTGAGTTTCACTGGATACAAAATTCTTGGTTGATAATTATTTTGTTTAAAGAGGCTAAAGATAGGACCCCAATCCCTTCTAGCTTGTAGGGTTTTTGCTGATAAATCTGTTGGTTATCTGATAGATTTTCCTTAATAGGTTACCTAATACTTTTGCCTCCTAGTTCTTAAGATTTGTTTTTTTTTTCTTGACTTCAGATAACCTGATGACTATGTGTTTAGGTGATAACCTTTATTATTATTATTATTATTGTTATTATTATTATTATTATTTTTGAAGACAGAATCTTACTTTGCCACCCAGGCTGGAGTGCAGTGGCATCATCTTGGCTCACTGCAACTTCTGCCTCCCAGGTTCAAGTGATTCTCATGCCTCAGTCTCCCTAGTAGCTAGGATTACAGATGTGCACCACCATGCCTGGCTGATTTTTGTATTTTTAATAGGGATGAGTTTTCACCATATTAGCCAGCCTAGTCTTGAACTCCTGAGCTCAGGTGATCCACCCGCCTGGGTCTCCCAAAGTGCTGGGATTACAGGTGTGAGCCACTGCCCCTGGCCTAGGTGATAATCCTTTTGTGATGAATTTTTTGAGTGTTCTTTGAGCTTCTTTTATTTAAATGTGTAGGTCTCCAACAAGGCCAGGGAAGTTTTCTTCAATTATTCCCTAAAATAAGTTTTCCAAACTTTTAGATTTCTCTTCTTCCTCAGGGAAACTAGTTATTCTTAAGTTTGGTCATTTCACATAATCCCCAACTTCTTGGAGGCTTTGTTCGTTTTTACTTATTCTTTTTTTCTTCGTCTTTGTTGGATTGGGTTAATTTGAAAGCCTTGTCTTTGAGCTGTGAAATTTTTTCTTCTACTTTTTCTAGTCTATTGTTGAAACTTTCCAATGTATTTTGTATTTCTCTAAGTGTGTCTTTCATTTCCAGAAGTTGTGATTGCTTTTTGTTTATGATGTCTATTTCTCTGAAGACATCGTGGTTCATATCCTGTATTATTTTAAAAATTTGCTTAAGTTGGTTTTCACTTTTTCTCTGGTGCCTACTTGAGTAACTTAATAATCAACCTTCTGAATTCTTTTTCTAGCAATTCAAAGATTTCTTCTTTGTTTGGATCCATTGCTGGTGAGCTAGTGTGATCTTTTGGGGGGTGTTAAAGAAACTGGTTTTGTCATGTTAACAGAATTGTTTTTCTGGTTCCTTTTCATTGGGGTGGACTGTGTCAGAGGAAAGATCTGGGGCTCAAGGTCTACTGTTCAGATTCTTTTGTCCCAGGGGGTGATGCCTTGATTTGGTGCTCTCCCACTTCCCTTAGGGATGGGGCTTCCTGAGAGCTGGACTGCAGTGACTGCTATTGCTTTTCTGGGTCTAGTCCAGGTCTCCCAGTCATGGAGACCAGCACCTGCTCTGGTGGTGGTAGTAGGGGAGTGAAGTGGATTCTGTGAGAGTCCTTGGTTGTACTTTTGTTTAGTGCACCGGTTTTTTTGGATGCTGGCTATGCTAG
This sequence comes from Rhinopithecus roxellana, assembly GCF_007565055.1. Classification (NCBI taxonomy): domain Eukaryota; kingdom Metazoa; phylum Chordata; class Mammalia; order Primates; family Cercopithecidae; genus Rhinopithecus; species Rhinopithecus roxellana. The sequence goes on from NC_044551.1 coordinate 42,382,569, forward strand.
CAGTAAAGTTGTACTATGGACAGACTCAGGACCTCTGGTTAGCCAGGATGTTTTAGGTGGTGGAATTGGCTGTTGTCTTCTCCTTCCTTGGAGTATGGTTGTTCCGTTACGGGTTGCTTTAATGGTTTGAGTTGATTGGCTTCCGGTCAGGAGGTGGCACTTTCAACAGAGCACCAGCTGTGCTAGTAGAAGGAGGATACAAACTTGTCCTAAGGTCACTTGGATAAGTATTGGGTTTCTCTGGTGATGGTTGGGGCCATAGAGCTCCCATGACCTTATGTCTTTTGTCTTTGACTACCAGGGTGGGTAGAGAAGGACCATAAGGTTGGGGCAGGGTTAGGTGTGTCTGAGCTGAGACTGTCTTTGGGCAGGGCTTGCCATGGCCACTGAGGGGGATGGGAATGTGGTTTTCAGGCCAACGGAGTTATGTTCTAAGGAGGATTATGGCTGCCTCTGTTGCTTTATACAGTTGGCCAAGAAAGTGGGGGAAAGCTGGCAGTGACAGGTCTCACCCAGCTCCTGTACAGCCAGCAAAGCCAGTCTCACTCCTGCCGTACTCTCCATAAAGCTGAATTTATATCCAGGCCTCCAGTGTGCAAGGTTGAGATCTTGCCTCAGGCTACAAGCTTCCTTGCTGAGAAAGCAAGCAGTGCTTTCAAGCCTTGACCCTCCCTGCCTTCCATGACTTCTGTGCTCATCTCTACACTTTCCGTTCACCCTGGTAGCCCACAGATTCTGCCCACGAAAATTCGCACTTGGTTGGAATTATTACATAGTTCAGCTGGAAGCCTCCTGTAGCCTGTGGCCCTTCCCTAATTCCACTGGCTACCTTCCCCCAAGGACCCCTGTGAGATAAAGTCAGAAATGGCTTCCCTGGGGACTTAGAATGCCTACAGGTTCTTCCTGCTGCTTCTTCTACTTTTATATTTCACTTGGCTTGCTAAATTTGCTTCAGCTCTAGGTAAGGTTAAATCCTTCTTCAATTATCTGGGTTTTCACGTTCCCCAGTAAGGATGTGTGTTTGGAGGCAGATTTTCCCCACTCATAGTTTGCAGCAGCAAGCTGCTTCTTTCAAAGGGTCTGTGAATTCTTTTGGTTTCCCTCATATGTTCTTGTGGTGGTTCTTGGAGCAAACATTCACGGTGTGAGTCTCCACACACTGCTCTGTCCATCCAAGTGGAGCTGCAAGTTAGTCCTGCCTCCTAGGTGCCATTTTTCCTCCTACTCTAGCATCATTATTTTGAGTATTTTATGTGAGATTTCATGGATTTCCTTTTGACTGAACTCTTGCTGGAGAATTACTGTGTTCTCTTGGAGGTGTCATATTTTCTTGCTTTTTCATGTTTCATATGTTTTTACACTGATGTCTGTGCATCTGGTGTAACAGTTGTTTCTTTCAATTTTTGGAATTTGCTTTCATGGGGAGGATACTTTTTTGAAGATGTATCTATAGTGTTGGTTGGGTCGGGCACTTTGCCATTGATTTTGGATGTATGCAGTAGTGTGGTCTCCATATGATTTCTTCAGCTGTAAACATTGTCAGTGGTGTCTGTGACTTCCTGAGTGGCTTAGGGTGCAGTTGTTAGTGGAGTGGAGACTGTGGCAAAGTTTTATTGGATATAGCAATGCCAGGTGGTCCTATCTTCAGGCCTCTATGGTGGCAGTAGTGGGCTGAGCATGCCTGTCCTTGGGCTCCAGGGTGGGATATATTGGCACTGATTTTAGTGGTTCCAGGGAGTCCAATTCTTGGATCCCCAGGTGGCTTTCTCAGGTGCTGGTAGTGGCAGAGTTAGGCCAGGCAAATGGGTGGGTTTTCAGGCCTCTGGGCAATGGTCATGGCATGGGTGATTGTAGTAGTAGTAGATGGAGTAATCTCTGGATCCTACATGGTCTGTACTTGTGTTGACAGTGGCTGTAATGGGCTGGGTGGGCCAGTCCCTGGGCCTATAGGTGTGTGCCCACTGTGGTGGTAATGGCAGGTTGGGTGGGCTTGAACTCAAGCTTCCACGAGGAGTGCTCAGGTGCCAACAATGGTGGACTGGGCTGGGAGGCCCTGGGTCTCTGGACCACATGTTCTGGTGCTGGTGGTGGGGAAGCAGAGCAAGGCTGGGCAAATTGGTCCTTAGTCCTCCCAGGGGTACTTGCAGGTACTAGCTGTGGTAGGCAGAGGCAGGGTGAGCCTTAGACCCACTGGTAGCATGGGTGGGCGAGTGTCAACTGCAGTGGCAGTGGCAGGCCGAATGAGCCTCACCTCAGGCCCCTGGGAGAAGTGCTTAAGTGCCAATGGTGACGGACTGGACTAGGCAGTCTCCAGGTCCCTGCACTGTGTGCTCTGGCACCAGGAGGTTTGGGTGGTGGAGTGAGCCACGCAGTTCTGTCCTTCAGATCTGCTGGTGGGGCTTGCAGATGCTGGCTGTGGTCGGCAGCGGTGGGGTAATCTCCAGGCCAAGGCAGAATGTTCAGGTGGGGACTGCAGTGGCTGCACTGTAGGCCTGCTCAGGGGTTGTGGGAGTGGCAGGGTTGCTTTTAGTGGCAGGAGCCATATGCAGGTGGCTGGGGAGTATGCATTTTGCTCATGCTTGAATCCTGGCAGCGGCAGCCATAAGCAGTTGTTGAGGGTAGGGGGGTTTGTCATTGCGATGCATGAAAATGTGCAGTGGCTTCATTGTGGGGGGCAGTGGGGTTTTGCTAATGGCTTACTCTTCAGCCCTGGAGTCTGTGGTCTGTTGGAAGCTGGGCTCTCAATATGGCATTTTGCTGTCGCTGCTTAGGGTTTGGGGTGTGTGGGGCCCAGCATAAGCTCCCTTTCTGGAACAATGCCTTTGTGTGATCTTCAGGCAGCTTTTGATATTAGTCTTGAAGACTGCAAGGGTCTAGGGCTTTCCCATGCAGAGGATGCAGGAGTCTGTAGTGGAAATGTTGACCTCTGAGAGTCACTCACTTATCCTTTTCCTGCATTGTGGAGCCTCCCCAGGCTCCCAGCCAATCCTGGCCAAGCAGATTGCCTGACTTCCTTCTCCTTCCTTACTTTGGGTGCTTCCTGTCATTTCTCAGTTGAATGCCAGTGTTGTTTCTTAGACGATATATTCAAAGTGTTCTACTCTATTTTCGTTCTTCTTTGTGGAGGAGGCAAGCACCAGATGCCTTTAGTCAGCCATCTTGAAGCCTCTCAATTCACCTATTTAAATTGTATAGCTCAGTGATTTTTAGTATAATCGCATAGTTGCACAACCATCATCACAATCAATTTTAGAACATTTGTGACATGTCATAAAGAAACCCTGTGCCCTTTAGCTATTACTCTTCAATTCCCTCATACCCCCCAGCCCCAAGCAACTACTTTCTGTGTGTATAGATCTGCCTATTCTGGACATTTCAAAGAAATAGAATCATACATGCAGCATGTGGTCTTTTGTAATTGACTTCTTTCATTTAGCATAATGTTTTTAAGGTTTATCCGTGTTGTACCACGTATGGGTATTTGATTTATTTTTGTTGGGGAATAATATATTGTATGCATATACCACATTTGTATTCGTTCATCCATTACCAGGCATTTGGGTTGTTTCTACCTTTTGGTTATTATGAATAATGTTACCATAAACATTCATGTGCAAGTTTCTGTGTGAACATAAGTTTTCATTTTTCTTAGGGATACAAAACTAGCAGTAGAGTTGCTGGATCAAACAGTAAGTCTATGTTTAACATGATTGTATTAGTCCATTTTCATGCTGCTGACTGATAAAGGCATACTCGAGACAGGGAAGAAAAAGATATTTAATTGGACTTGCAGTTAAATATGGCTGGGAGGCTCAGAATCATGGTGGGAAGTGAAAGGTGGTTTTTACATGGTGGTGACAAGAGAAAATGAGGAAGATGTAAAAGTGGAAACCCCTGATAAACCCATCAGATCTTGTGAGACTGATTCACTACCATGAGAACAGTATGGGGGACTCCACCACTCTGATTCAAATTATCTCCCACCGGGTCCCTCCCACAACACATGGGAATTGTGGGAGTACAACTCAAGATGAGATTTGGGTGGGGACCACAGAGCCAAACCATATCATTCCACCCCTGGCCCTTCCAAATCTCATGTCTTCACATTTTAAAACTAATCATGCCTTCCCAACTGTCCCCCAAAGTCTTAACTCGTTTCAGCATTAACTCAAACGTCCACAGTTCAAAGTCCCATCTGAGACAAGGCAATCCCTTCTGCCAATGAGCCTGTAAAATCAAAACCAAGCTAGTTACTTCCTAGATACAACGTGGGTACAGGTATTAGGTAAATACAGCCATTCCAAATGAGATAAATGGGGCAAAACAAAGGAGTTACAGGGCCCAAGAAAGTCTGAAATCCAGCGAGGCAGTCAAATTTTAAAGCTCCAAAATGATCTCCTTTGAATTCAGGTCTCACATCCAGGTCACGCTGATATAAGAGGTGGGTTCCCATGGTCTTGAGCAGCTCCGCCCTTGTGGCTTTGCAGGGTACAGCCTCCCTCCCAGCTGCTTTCACGGGCTGGTGTTGAGTGTCTGTGGCTTTTCCAGGCACACGGTACAAGTTGTAGGTTGATCTACCATTCTAGGGTCGGGAGGATGGGGAGCCTTTTCTCACAGCTCCACTGGGCAGTACCCCAGTAGGGACTCTGTGTAGGGGGATCCAACCCCACATTTTGCTTCTGCACTGCCCTAACAAAGGTTCTTCATGAGAGCCCCATTTATGCAGCAAACTTCTGCCTAGGCATCCAGGCTTTCCATACATCTTCTGAAATCCAGGCAGAGGTTCCCAAACCACAGTTCTTGACTTCCGTGCACCCGCAGCCTCAACACCACGTGGCAGCTGCCAAGGCTTGGGGCTTGCACCCTCTGAATCCATGGCCTGAGCTCTATGTTTGCTCCTTTCAGTGGCTGGAACACAGAGCATAAAGTCCCTAGGCTGTACACAGCATGGGGACCCTGGGCCTGGCCCACAAAACCATTTTTTCTTCCTAGACCTGCAGATCTGTGATGGGAGAGGCTGTCACAAAGGTCTCTGACATGCCCTGGAGACATTTTCCCCATTGTCTTGAGGATTAACATTCAACTCCCTGTTACTTATGCAAATATCTGCAGCCAGCTTGAATTTCTCCTCAGAAAATGGGATTTTCTTTTCTATCACATTACTAGGCTGCAAATTTTCCAACTTTTTATGCTCTGCTTCCCTTTTAAAATTGAATGCTTTTAACAGCACCCAAGTCACCTCTTGAATGCTTTGCTGCTTAGAAATGTCTTCCACTAGATACCCTAAGACATCTCTCTCAAGTTCAAAGTTCCACAAATCTCTAGGGCAGGGACAAAATGCTACCAGTCTCTTTGCTAAAACATAACAGGAGTCACTTTTGCTCCAGTTCCTAACAAGTTCCTCATCTCCATCTGAGACCGCCTCAGCCTGGATTTCATTGTCCATATCATTATCAGTATTTTTGTCGAAGCCATTCAACAAGTTTCTAGGAAGTTCCAAACTGTCCCACATTTTCCTGTTTTCTTCTGAGCCCTCCAAACTGTTCCAACCTCTGCCTATTACCCAGTTCCAAAGTTGCTTCCACATTTTCAGGTATTTTTTCAGCAATGTCTCACTCTACTGTTACTAATTTACTGTATTACTCTGTTTCATGCTGCTGATAAAGACATACCAGAGACTGGGAAGATAAAGAGGTTTAATTGGACTTACAGCTCCGCATGGCTGGGGAGGCCTCAGAATTATGGCAGGAGATGAAAGGCATTTTTAATGTGGTGGTAGCAAGAGAAAATGAAGCAGATGCAAAAGCAGAAACCCCTGATAAAATTGTCAGATCTCGTGAGACTTATTCACTACCACAAGAACAGTATGGGAGAATCCACCACAATGATTCAAATTATCTCCCAGTGGGTCCCTCCCACAACACATGGGAATTATGGGAGCACAATTCAAGATGAGATTTGGGTGGGGACACAGAGTCAAACCATATCAATGATGAAGAACTAACAGACTGGTTTTTAAAAGTGGCTTCACCATTATACATCCCCATCACCATTGTATTAAGGTTCTGATTGCTCCACATTCTGGCCAGTGCTTGTTATTATCTGGCCTTTTGATTGTAGCCATCTTAGTGGGTATAAAGTGGTATCTCATTGTGGTTTTCCCTGAGGACTAATGGTGTCAATCATCTTTCCATGAGCTTATTGGCCATTTATATATCTTCTTTGGAGAAACATTCAGATCTTTTATTTATTTTTAAATTGGTCATTTTTACTTTGATTTTTAAGTTGTAAGAATTCTTTATATATTATAGATATGTGTGTTTATATATATTTATATATTCTATATTGTATCAGATATAAGATTTGCAAATATTGTCTTCCTGGGTGGTCTTTTCAATTTCTTTATGGTGCTCTTTGAAGCACAAAAGTTTTTCATTTTGATGATGTCCCCAGCATCTCAAAATTAACAAAATGCTTCCAAAAATACTTCTGAATTTCCTCTCACATCCACTCTGTAAAGCACACAGGGCAGAGGTTATGTTTCAATTTCATAATTGATGAATGCACCCTTGGATCAGCTGCTCAGCCTCTCAGCCTCGTTATGAGGCAGAGGGGCAGAATCAGGACTTAAATGTGGGCCTCTCACTGTCCTTTCTCTAGGATTCATTTTATCTCATCCAGCTGAATGGTGATCAATTCCAGTCTTAGGCAAGACCATTCAGTGAACCTCGGGTCATCGAAAGTCCCCAAATAACTTTTATCAGGAAAACAATCTTCTTTTCCCTGCATAATTATGAGAGCATAAATAAAGGGTGTAAAATGCTACACGCATAAGGATGTTCATAACAATTGGTGGCCACTGGCAAGGTGCAAGAGGAAGGCCTGGGGTGGGATTGTCTGTGGGGCTCGCCTGGAAAAGTAATCAGAAGAGTAGAATCTCGGCTCCTGCCTCTCAAGGGAATGGAGTTGAGAACCATGGAGCAGAGAGTCCCTTTGTTTAGGAGTTTGTTTTGAACTTGTTTAGATTACAGGAAAGGAGATACAACTCCCACCGGAAAGAGGAAAATACTCCTAGATGTTGGAAAACCATGTGCCAAAAACACTGAGACACAACTTTACTGCCTCTAGCAGGAGGAAAGAGAAAATCTTTCTGGGCCAGCTTTACCCATGGACCTCACCCTTCACAGGCTGCCATCTGGGCTGCCCTCAGTAAAGTTCTCTTTTCCATGAAGAGCTCCCATCTTTCTCACTTGAAAGACCCCGTGACAAGTCAAGTTAAACAGGCAAAGCCAGAGTTGCCATTTTCACAGCATGGGGCAATTCCAGTGAAATCAAGCATGAAGGGTGTGCAAATTAATATACATTATATAATATAATATATTATACTATAATGTAATTATATATTTGTAATTATATAATATGATATATAGTATGAATATATGGATATGTTTATTATGTGATTAATATTATCTTAAGGGTATGTGTATATATGTTATATAGCATATACATCATATATGTTATATATGATATATTTGATATATATGACATATATAACACACACATATATAATATATTTAATATTTCTTCCAGAAATGGGATCACATATGCATGTGTCTAGAATATAGAGCCAAAGATTTGGAAGGTCACTCCAAAATACCAGTGGTTGCCTTTAGATAGGGGGCTGAGCTTGGGATAGGGCTGAAGTTGTTTGAAAGGGGACTAGCTTTTTAATTCACTATGCACTATATATATATATAGTGTACATATATATTCACTATATATATATTGTGTGTGTGTATATATATATATAGTTTAAACTCTTTAATGCACATGCACCTACAGTAATAACATCATTTTAAGCAGAATACATTGGGTGGTTTTGGGACCTGACTCCTCTGCAGGATGGCACTTCCCTCATCACCCTCAGCAGGCACTAGGACCCCTTCTTACTCTCCAGCATTACAAACATGATCTCTGACGTTCCTCTCCGCACCATCCACTTTGTCTGCTCTCCTACTCTGTGTTAGGCTGTTCTTGAATTGCTGTAAAAATAATACCTGAGACTGGGTACTTTATAAAGAAAAGAAGTTTAATTGGCTCACAGTTCTGCAGGCTGTACAAGCATAGTGCTGGCATCTGCTCAGGTTCTGGGAGGGCCTCAGGAAGTTTTTACTTTTAGAAGAAGGTGAAGCACAAGCAGGCACATCACATGGTAAAAGCAGGAGCAAAAGAGAGAGAAAGGGGAGGTGCCACACTGTTTTTTTTTCTTTTTAGACAGAGTCTCGCTCTGTTGCCCAGGCTGGAGTACAGTAGCACAATCTCAGGTCACTGCCAACCTCCGCTGCCCGGGTTCAAGTGATTCTTGTGCCACAACCTCTTGAGTAGCTGGGACTACAGTCATGCACCACTATGTCTGGCTAATTGTTTTTTGTATTTTTTTTTTTTTTTTTTTTAGTAGAGACGGGGTTTCTCCATGTTAGCCAGACTAGTCTTGAACTTCTGACCTCAGGTGATCTGCCTGCCTCGGCCTCCCAAAGTGCTGGGATTACAAGTGTGAGCCACTGCGCCCGGCCCGTCACACACTTTTAAATGACCAGATCTCATGAGAATTCACTCACTACAACAAGGACAGCACCAAGGGGGTGACACTAAATAATTCATGAGAAATCCGTCCCCACGATCCAATCACTTCCCACTAGGCTCCACCTTCAACATTGGGGATTAAATTTCAATATGAGATTTGGATGGGGAGAATATACAAACTGACTCCTGAATCTGCTGGACAGTCTTCTGATGACTTTATGTCATGGACCATTCTTGCTCTCATTTCCCTTGCCACCCACCTTGACCTCCCCATCCAGCCTGACTCCAAGGTCACCTATTTCAGTGACTCTCTCACCAGCTCCCTGGATTCTGTCACCCCATTGTCCCCTGGCCACCTCAGAACCATCTGTTGTCCCTGCTGTGTTTCAAGACTGCTGGAGGGGAGCCATAAATTCCCATGACTGGGTCCCCTGAAAACTCCTGAGAGCCAGCCTGGCTTGCCCCCTCACTGCCCCAAGCAATCATCTTATTCCTTTCTGTTGATTTCTTATTACACTGCTCTCCCATGTAGACCTTTCCTCTCTGGTTTATATTGAGAACACTGAGACTTCCACCCATGAACTGCCCCAAATGCTCCCTTCCTTCCCTCAAACTCTTAACATTTTTGTGTATCACATTCTCCTTGTGGCCCATCTCAGAAGAACTCTGTCTCCGAGACAGGCTATTTGTATATACCCTCAAGTCCATCCTAGTTTCTTTTGGTGCTGTCCTCGTTATAGTGAGTGAATTCTTATGAGATCTGGTCATTTAAAAGTGTGTGTACAAGAACCTGCCTCCAGAAAAAACAAATAACAGTGTTTTTCTTCTCCTTTGCATCATTAGTCTATTTCTCTTTTGTTCATATCAGTGTGCCACACATCTCTATTCTGGACTTATTTAGTAGTTTCCTGCCACAAAATGGCTGAAAAAACAGGCATGCATACAGAATATTGTGGAGGCTGCCTACATTCCCACCACATCAGGATGGACCCCATTATCCCCTAGTTGCTGGAAGCTTTCAAGGTTGACAGCTCTCAGCTGAGTTCCTCTCTAGGGCTTGCCTAGAACTGAAGAGAACAATCTCCTGGGCATGGTCCCTTCTGAAGCAGCCTGACTCCAATGATAGATTGTTATAGGTGTGAACAGGTCGGACCCCTTGACCTCAATTCAGGAACTCTGAAGGGCCCACCCATTCTAGAGCACTCTGTAGGAACCAGCTGAGGCCTCTGTTGGATCTGTATTGCTGCCCAGCAACTCCTCCTGTCTGATCTTGTTTCTCTCGCTCTACCCACTGGTGTGGATCCCAAAAGCACATCCCCATAAATTTCCTGCCTGTCATTCTTCTTCTCAGAGTCTGCTTCTAGGAAACGAACCTACTACAGCAGGCTTTTTAAATCTGGGAAGAAATCTTGAACATGGATGGGAAGAATCAATACTCAAATTGATTTCATCTGCCAGAGCCCAGTCTGAGAAGATAAAGCTCCTTGGATTGATGTAAACTTTTGAATTATGTAGCTTAAAGAAAAATCCAGTTGTACAAATATAAGATGTAGGCTGGGTGTGGTGGCTCATGCCTGTAATCCCAGCACTTTGGGAGGCTGATGGAGGAGGATCACTTGAGTTCAGGAGTTTGAGACCAGACTGGGCAACACTGAGAGACCCCCATCTCTACAAAGAATGTAAAAAGTGTGGTGGTGTGCACCTGTGATTCTAGCTACTCTGGAGACTGAGGCAGGAGGATCGCTGGAGCCTGGGAGGCCGAGGCTGCAATGAACTGTGATCATGCCACTGTACTCCAACCTGGGCAACAGAGCAAGACCTTGTCTCAAAATAAAAACAAAACAAAAAACCAAATATAGGTTGTGAGAGATTTTGGCACACGTGTATTCGAAAAAAACCTAAGGGAACCCTTCAACCTTTCATCCACGTATTTATTTATTTATTTATTTATTTATTTATTTATTTATTTACATAGAAGTACATATTCTGTGCTAGGCACTTGCTGCACAGAGTGGGTGGGGGCAGAAATATGAGGAGGGGGAAAATAAATGAGCGAAAACCCAGATTTATGATTATCCTCCTTGAAGTAAATAAACAGAGGGCAACAAAAGGGAATAAAAGGGGTATCTCTTACGCGAGGTGACATTGAAAGCCTGGTAAAAGATCCATGCCAGTTTCAATGGGACAGATGGTCAGGCAGTCAAAGGAAAGGAACTATGGGCTCTGCAGGGTCCCTGATCCCATGCCATGCTAACTGGAGGTTCCAGTCATTGAAGAAAGGGCTGCAGGTGGAGTTGCCTGTGGTCTTGCTGCTCACAGTATGGTCTGCAGACCGGCGGAACAGGTACCACAGGCAAGCTCCCATTAGAAATGCAGATCTTCCAGCCCCTTCCCACCCGTCAGGATCAAAATCTGCACCTGACTGGTTCCCAGGTATATTAATTTCCCATGGCTGCTGTAATGAATTACCACAAACTTAGTGCTTAAAACAACACAAATTGTATTTTCTTAGAGTTACAGATGTTAGGAATCTGAAAGGAATCTTTCTGATTATCTTTGAGGACAGGTGGATGCAGTTTTGCTCAGTGGTATTTCTGGATATGCCTTCGGATTGAAACTGAGATTTTGTTTCTGTCATGACTGCTTGGCACATTCTGATCACCTGGATCCCCTTCCTCCCCATAGACCTATGTGTTCCAGATGCTTGAAGAACACACCTAAGACAAGTGGAACAGTGTTTGCATGTGTACGCCCATGCACACGAGCCTTGCACAAGTAAAAAATAAACCTGTTCAAATTCTCACCATTATTTAGTGAGGTATTACCTTTTTGCTATCTTTCTTTAATTAGTATTGTTATTGTTATTTACAAAGGGGGAAATATGCCAAAGAGCATACAACTCAAAACCGGTAGAGCCAGGATTTAATTCAAGTCTTCTGACCACAAATCTAATGCCCAAATTGACCACTGAGAGGTACAAACACATCCAAGTATTGGTAAGATTTCTGTTACCCTCTTGGATAGTAGCTTGTCTGGCTGATTTCTCCACCCGGGGGAAGACAAGCCCAAGGACCGGAAAGTGCTGTGGGGGAAGGGTGTGTTATTCCATGTAATCCATGTAACTCTTCAGTCTGCTCTCAGCTAGACTGGATGAAAAGAAGTGTGTCATCTTCAAGAAGAGAAGAGGCTTCCTCTGCTATTATGCAAGGCTCCCAGCAAGAATGGGGTCCCCTGAACAGATTGCTGGGTGAATGGAGGCACTTCATCAGGCAGGGGAGAGTGCAGAGGTCATACTTGGAGGATGGTCACATTCATGCAGATGGTGCAACTCCTGCATGACAGTCTGTTCTAGAAGAAGATACTGGTAGTATAAAGTTACTTTCCCCAGGGTGCTGTAATCAGCTACAGGCAGTGCTCTACGAAGGCCATCAAGAAACTGGGTTGTTGAGAGACCTTCAGTTACTGGAATATGCCTGTTACAGAAAATGCTTCTTGATTTTTCTTCTTCCTTCCGAGTTGCTATGGAGATTATGTTTGGCACTGAGATCTGGTATCTGCTGTGATGCTCAGTATGAGGGACCATCTCTCAAGTCAGGTCAAGAGTATAACAGCCTAGGAGGCACCTTGGACCTCTCTTCCAAGAGCACCCCGATACACCCTACTTACATTAGAATTTCTGCTCTTCTTTTTCTTTTGCCTTCTTCATCTCCTCTTTTTTCATATTTTTTAAAAAAATACATTTTATTGCATATATTTGAGGTTTACAGCATGATTTTATGGGATATATACAGATAGTAAAATGGTTACTATAGGCAGCTTAACATATCTATCATTTCATATAGTTATTCTTTGTGTATGTGTGATAAGAGCAGCTAAAATCTATTTAACAAAAAACCCAAATACAATATTACTTTTATTTTATTACTACAGTCATGTTGTACATGAGCTCTCTAGACTTGTTCATTCTGTACATCTGCTACTTTGTATCCTTTGACATCTCCCCATACCCCTCCCCATCATAACCACTGAGACCAAGGACAATGTTGATTCTTCAGGTCTGTATAGTTGGCCTTTTTTTTTTTTAGTTTCCACATATAAGTAATTCCACACAATTTTTTTCTTTATGTGTCTGGTTTATTTCACTTATCAAAATGTCCTCCTGATCCATCTATGTTGTGGCAAATAGCAGAATAATCCCTTCTTTCCCCAGACTGAATAATATTCATATACATATATATTTACATTTTCTATATCCATTTGTCATTGATGGACACTTAGGTTGTTTATCTGAGGTGCTGTGAATAAGGCTGCAATGAACATGTGGGTGTGAATATTTTTATGAGGTGGCTACTTCTTTTTTGTGTTTTCAGACAGCGTCTTGCTCTTTTGCCTAGGCTGGTGTGATCATAGCTCACTGCAGACTCAAACTCCTGGATTCAAGTTGATCCTTCTGCCTCAGCCTCCAGAATAGTTGGGACTACAAGAAGGCACCACCACACCTTATTTTTTATAGAGAAAGGGTCTTGTTATGTTGCCCAGGCTGGTTTTGAACTTCTGGGCTCAAGTGATCCTCCTGCCTTAGCCTCCCAAAATGTTAGGATTACAGACATGAGCTAACACACTCAGCAGTGGAAGTGGTAATTTCATTTTCTTTGCATATATACCCAGAAGAAGGGTGACTGAGTTATATGGAAATTTTATTTTTAATTTCTTTAGAAACCTCTATAGTGGGTTCCATAATGGCTCTACTAATCTACGTTCCCAACAATAGTATACTAGGCTTACCTTTTCTTGACACTCTTACCAACATTTATTATCTCTTATCTTTTTGGTAATAGCCATTCTAACAGGTGTGAGGCGGTATCTCATAGTGGTTTTAATTTGCATTTCCCTTATGGTTAGTGATGTTGAGTACCTCTTAATATACATTTTGGCCATTTTTATGTCTTCTTTAGAGAAATGTCTGTTCATACCCTTTGTCTATTTTTTAATCAAGTTATTTGTTTTTTGCTGTTTAGTTATAAGAGTTCTTCATAAATTTTGGATATTAACCCCTTATCAGGCATACAGTTTGCAAATATTTTTTCCCAGTCCATAGGTTGCCTTTTCATTTTGTTGATTGTTTCCTTCACTATAACGAAGCTTTTCAGTTTGATGTATTACAATTTATTTAGTTTTGCTTTTGTAGCCTGAGCTTTTGGTGTGATATCCAAAAATTCATTGCTAAGACCAATGTCAAGGGGCTTTTTCCGTGTGTTCTCTTCTAAGATTTTATGGTTTCAGATCTTACTTTTTGGTCTCTTACTCATTTTGAGTTGATTTTTATGTATGGTGTAAAATAAGGGTCCAATTCCATTTTTTTGCATGTTAAAGTTTGTTTTCCCATCACCATTTGTTGAAGAGACCATCCTTACCTCCTCGTGTCCTCTTGGTGCCCTTGTTAAAAATTAGTTGAAAGAGTTTAAGAGGTATCGACATTAATTCTTATCTGACTGTTAGGTAGAATTCAGCTGTGAAGCAATTTTGGTCCTAGGCTTTTCTTTGTTGAAAGGCTTTTAATGGCTTCTTCAATCAATTTATTTGTTATTAGTATGTTCAATCTCTCTATTTCTTCCTAATTCAATCTTGGTAGTTTATTTATTTCTAGGAATTTATTGATTTATTTTAAGTTAACCAATTTGTTGGCATATAACTGTTCATAATAGTTTCTGTGATCCTTTGAATTTCTGAGGCATTTGCTGTAATGTTTTTACTTTTCTTTTTCTAAGTCTTTTTTTTTTCTTAGTCTACTTAGGGGTTTATCAATTTTATCTATTTTTTTTAAAGAACCAACTCTTATGTTTTTTTTTCTATAATTTTTCTGTTCTTTATTTGACTTATTTCTATTCTGAACTTTATTATTAATTTTCCTTCAGCTAACTTTGATTTTAGTTTGTTTTTCTTTTCCTGGATAATTGAGGTATAATGTTAGGCTATTTATTTGAAATCTTTCTTCTTTTTTAATACAAGCATTTATTGCTAAACTTCCCTCTTAGAACTTCATCTGCTGCATTCCATAAGTTTTGATATGTTGTGTTCCCATTGTCATTTGTTAAAGACATTTTTGAATTTTCCTTTTGATTTTTTTCTTTGAACCTATGGTTGTTCAGGAGCATGTTGATTAGTTTCACATATTCGTGAATTTTCAAGACCCTTCCTGTTATTGATTTCTAGTTTCACACCATTTTGATCAGAAGCAGTACTAGATATAATTTTAATCATCCTAAATTTGTTAAGACTTATTCTGTGGCCTAGCATGTGGTCTATCCTGGAGAATGTTTCATGTGCACTAGAGAAGAATGTATATTCTCCTGTTGTTAGGATGGAAAGTTTTATATATGTCTATTAGGTCCATTTTGGTCTCATGTGCAGTTCAAGTGTAGTATTTTCTGGTTAATTTTCTGTCTGGTTGACTATCCATTATTGAAAGTGAGGTATTAAAGTTTCCTACTTTTATTGTATTGCTATCTATTTCTTTCTTCATGTCTATTAATATTTGCTTTATATATTTAGGTGTACCAATGGTAGGTGAATATATATTTATAATTGTTATGCCCTCTTGATGAATTGACTCCTTTCTCATTTAATAATGATCTTTGGTTTTTTGTAACAGTTTTTGACTTACAGTCTACTTTATCTGATATAAGCATAGCAAGCTCTCTCTCTTTTGGTTGCTATTTCCATGGAATATCTTCTGTCATTCCTTTACTTTCAGCCTATGCATGTCTCTACAGTTAAAATAGGTCTCTTGCAGACAGCATATAGTTGGATCTTTTTTTTTTTACCCACTCTATGTCGGCCACTCAATGTCTTATTTTTTTCTTGAGATGGGGGTCTTACTATGTTGTCCAGGCTGGTCTCAAGCTTCTGTGCTCAAGGAATCTTCTCACCTCACTCTCCTGAGTAGTTGGAATTAGGGATTTGTGCCACCACATCCAGCTTGTCTCTTTTGATTGCAATGTTTAATTTGTTTACATTCAAAGTTATTATTGATAAATAAGGACTTACTCCTGCCATTTTGTTAATTGTTTTCTGGTTGTTTTGTAGATCCTTTGTTTCTTTTTTCCTTTCTTATTGTCTGTCTTAGTGATTTGGTGATTTTCTGTAGTGTCAAGTTTTGATTTCTTTCTCTTTCTCATTTGTGTATCTATTGTGCCTTTTTGTTTTGTGGTTACCATGGATCTTACCTAAAACATCTTATAGTTGTGATAGACTATGTTAAACAGATAACAACTTAACTTTAGTTGCATATGAATACCCAAGACTTTTATAATTTTGCTGTCACAGTTTACATCTTTTTATATTGTATCTTCCTTTGTAATTTATTATAGCTATAGTTATTTTGACCATTTTAACTTTTAATCTTCATACTAGCAATTTGAAAGATTTACATAACATCATTACAGTAATGAAGTGGGGGAATATTGTATTTCTTTTTTTATTTCTGAGGGATAACTTTCTGGGTATAGTATTCCAGGCTGGCATTTTTTTCTTTCAGTACTTTGAATATATTATCCCATTTTTCTCCTGATTTTCAAAGTTTCTGCTAAGATATTCACTGATAGTCCAACGGGGATTCGCTTTATGTCACTTGCTGCTTTTCTCTTGTTGCTTTTAAGATTCTGCCTTTTATTTTGGCATTTTAATAAAAATGTGCCTTTGGAATAAATTTGTTTGGTGACTTTTGAGCTTCATGGATCTGAATGTCCATATCTCTCCCAAGACTTAAGAAGCTTTCAGCAGTTATTTCATTAAATAAACTCTGTGTATGTGTTTCTCTTTTCTTCCTTTGAAATTCATAATGTGAGCATTTGCTCATTTAATGGTGTCCCATAAATCCTGTAGGCTTTCTTCACTCTTTACAATTTTTTCCTTTTTTTCTTCTAACTAGGTTATTTCAAGAGACGTCTTCAAGTTCAGAGATGTTTTCTTCTGTTTGATCTATTCTGTTGAAGCCCTCACCTGTATTTTTTTAATTTCAAATCTTGGAGGTGAAGAATTCTGCACCTCCAAGATTTCTGTTTGATTCTTTTTACATGATATCTATCTTTTGGTTGAATTTATCAGTCAGATCATGAGTTGTTCTCCTGGTTTCATGAATTTTCTATCTGTATTCTATTGTATCTCACTGAGTTTCCCTAAGATCATTATTTTGATTATTTTTCAGGAAATTTGTGAAGTTTAATTTCTTTAGGGTCAGTTACTGGAGAATTATGTTGCTTTGGTGGTGTCATATTTTCTTATTTTCCATGCTGCTTGTGTCCCTGTGTTGATGTCTGTGCCTCTGATGAAATAGTCATCTCCAATTTTAGAGTAGCTTTCATAGGGAAAGATTTTCACTGGCATATGAGTCCTAGGTTGGTCAGAGTGTGTTGGCTCTGGTTCCAGGTGGGTGCAGTAGAGCAGTCTCCATGCAGTTTTTTCAGTTGTGATTGACATCATTGATAGCTGCAGCTGATTCAGTGGCTAAGGCTACAGGAGTTTCTAGCAGCAGTGGTGGCAGGGTAGGTTGTTAGAGCTCTCAGTGGAAAAGTCTTTAGGGGGGTCCTCTTGATTTTTTTTTCCCCACAGTGGGAAGAAGTAGCTGAGGGGATCCCTCTTGGTGTTGGGTCTGACACAGGCCACAGGCAGCCACAGTGGTGCTGTGTTTCAGAGTACAGCTGCTTGGAGTAGCTGTGGAGTTTGGGTTCTGGCTTCAATGTCTTGTTGTACTACTGTAGAACCAGTAATGTGGGTGCAGGTTCACTCTCTGTGACAAGTGAATGAAGCTCTCCCACTAAACAGAGGACTGTTACTCTGAAGCACTTCCCAATAGCTTGGGCCCAGGGGTCAGGTGTGTAGCTGTGACTCTGATGCTGGGAGCCAGGGCACAGCTCTGGTATGGCTCTGGGGAGGAAGGAGTGTTCCAGAAACTTGGGCCTAGAACCAACAGAGTACAGTGGCAACTCAGGCATCAGGAGAGGAAGTAGCACATCATGGTGACTCTAGACTCGGGAGAGGTGGAACACAACAGTGGCCTAGGGTATGTGAGTCCAGGTGCAGTGGCGGAGAATTCCTAGGAATGGAGGGGCACAGCTGTGGCTTGGGCTCTAGGAGGTGAGGTGCAGTGCAATGATAGCTCAACACCTTGGGGAGGTGCAGCACCTCAGCAGCTCAGACTCCAGAGGGCTGGTTCACATCCAAGAAGATGGAGCTCTGCAGTTGCTCAGCCCAAAGGGTAGGGTGAAATAACACAGCCAAGACTGTTTCCCTAGGGGATAGAGCACCATATCTGCTCAGGCACCAGGAGTGCAGCTGCTCTGGTGAAACAGTCTCCGGATCCACAAGGGGCTTGGTGATACATAGACTTGAATGCTGGAGTTGTGGCTACTCTCCTGGGCTGACACTCTGATTCTGAAGGGTGAGGTATGGGGTTGCTTAAGGCTCTGGGGGGTCAGGCATACTCTGCTGGCTCAGACATGATTTATCCCTCCCTTATCCAGCTACTGGAGGGCAATGATGTTAACTACCCTGCTCCCTGCTAGATGATTTCCTTATGGAGCACAAGGCCAGCACAAAGAGGGCACTCAATGCACAATTGTGGAATTATTAAATCCATTGAAATCATCAGGCAAGAGGATCTTCTTTCTACATACACACACAGACACACACATATGGTTGGGATGTTATTTCTTTTTCACAAATGGGATCATATTGTATACATTGTATTGCCAACGTTTTTTCTTCTCCTTCTTTGTGTGTAATATCTTAGGGATCTTTCTTTGACTCTATGAAGACCCACTTCATTCATTTTAACTGCTGGATAATCACTCCTGTATTGATGGGCATTTGAGTTCCTTCCACTCCTCACTATTTCTTGTGATGCTGCTGTAGCCTTCCTTGCATAGGCCTCTTGCTACACAGGTGTGTGTGTTTCTCCAGGAAAGACACCTGAGCAGGACTCACTGGATGGTGAGGGCTTCTCCTTCCTATCCCATTTACCGGGTCAGATGCCTAAAATCTAAATTTTCCTGAAAGACAAGCTGAGCTGAGAAGAAATTCCTTTCCCTGGGAGTGGTAGGGAGTGTCAGTCCTGGGCTTGTATTATGAACTTGGCACACACACACACACACACATGCATGCACACACACACATGATTCTATTCCAGCCTGCTCACCAGGAAACCTAATTTTAAAACAGGAGCTAATTCGTGTGTTTTTCAGCTCCATCAGGTCATTTATGTTCTTCTCTAAACTGGTTATTCTAGTTAGCGATTTGTCTAACCTTTTTTCAAAGTTCTTAGCTTCTTTGCATTGGGTTAGAACATGCTCCTTTACCTCAGAGGAGTTTGTTATTACCCACCTTCTGAAGCCTACTTCTGTCAATTCATCAAACTCATTCTCCATTCAGTTTTGTTCCCTTGCTGGTGAGGAGTTGTGATCATTTGGAGGAGAAGAGATGTTCTGGTTTTTGGAATTTTCAGCCTTTTTGCACTGACTTCTCCCTATCTTTGTGAATTTATCTACCTTTGGTCTTTGATGTTGGTGGCCTTCGGATGGGGCCTCTGAGTGGACGTCCTTTCTGTTGTTGATACTATTCCTTTCAAAACAGGAACTAATTCATGTTAGCATCTTTTGTGGAAGCACAGTGAACATGAAAGTCCTCATATTTGAGTTCTAGTATAGGATTTGTCACAAAACTTCCAAGAAAATGTAGGGCAAGGGACATAGCCTCTATGGTCCTAAATAGGTTTGAAGGAGGTAAGGAGTAGAGGAATAGACACGTTACTATTCAAGGGCACTTTCAGTGCTAACCTTCCAGGGTGATGCTTTGGTTTTCTGTCCTTGACCCCAGGTTTGCCTGTAGGAGACACAAAATGGGGAGTGGATGCTTTAAATGCCAGTCAGCTTTCCCAGGTGAGTCAGAGTCAGCAGCTTGGTAACCTAAACCCTGGTCAGCAGCCCTACCTTCTTTCCTGGAGCTACCACTCTAGCTCCTCAGCTGACCCCTGGAGAGGGCATGTTTCACATCTCATACAGAAGAAAGTCGGGAGAACGCCTTGCCCAAGACTTAGTAGTCTATATTTCCTTTTTTTTTTTTTTTTTTTGAGACAGAGTCTCGCTCTGTTGCCCAGGCTGGAATGCAGTGGCCGGATCTCAGCTCACTGCAAGCTCTGCCTCCTGGGTTCACGCCATTCTCCTGCCTCAGCCTCTGGAGTAGCTGGGACTACAGGTGCCCGCCACCTTGCCCGGCTAGTTTTTTTGTATTTTTTAGTAGAGACAGGGTTTCACCATGTTAGCCAGGATGGTCTTGATCTCCTGACCTTGTGATCCGCCCGTCTCGGCCTCCCAAAGTGCTGGGATTACAGGTTTGAGCCACCGCGCCCGGCCTAGTAGTGTATATTTCTGACAGCTGCCGGGCTCCACCACCACAGATATCTGGTTTGGTGTTTCTGACGAAGAAGTAGAGCTGAGTGGTAAGGCAAAGGTCCTGGGGTCACGCTGCCTTGGTTCCAATCCTGCCAGCAGACAGAGCTGGAGCAAATCACTCAGACTCTTACTTTCTTTAGTTTTAGTTGGGGGTGAATATTAAGTGAGGAATTTTCACATGAGCACATGATAAGGGCTCAGTACACGTTTATGACTGTTGTTGTTAATATCCACAACATACACAATTTTTAAGGTGACCAGTGGTGTCTGATGAATTCATAGATAGATGCATGAGTGTACAGGAAGTTATAAGGCTGATATTCTGCTCATATTTCTGCCACTGGCTCCCTCCAAAATCAGTCCTCTGCTCATTCAGACTGAAAAAGTGTTCCCTAAACTAGCCTCAATGAGAATCCTAGCATTGATAATGGCTCTTTCTTAATCTGGGATTGTCTTGCCACCTATTTCTATGAAAATCCCATCCTTCAAGGTCCCCAATCACATGCCACCTCCTCTAGAAAACTTTGCTTTTCCCATTGAGAAGTGCTAACTTCATTTTCATACCAAATATATATCTATTTACTGGTGATTCCCAAGTTTGTATTTTCCATAGAGATCTTTCCCCTAAACACCAGACTTGTGAACAGTTCCGCCTCACCTGCCCACTCAGCCAAGCCTGCTCTCCTGGCAGGCCTCCTCCTGACCCCCATATGAAATAGATCCAGTGCCAATTGTAACAATAGGAAAAACAAGCTGTTATTCCTACTGTCACACACGATACAACACTCAACACAGCGTATAGAATATTTTATTGCTTCTCACCAAAATGTATCTTTTTTTCCCCTCACATACCAAGCAATTCTCCAGCAGACACCAACTGGGTGTCCTATAATACAGTTCAGTTATGACACTATCTACCTAAAGATAGTGTCAGATCTCACAGTTTAGGAGCCCAGTCCCACAAAATTGCGCTCCACTTCAGGTGTCAGTCACAAGTCCCTGGTTGTGATCTGTACTTCTGACCAGTTAGCTGTAAATTAAGGGTTGCCATGATCCCTTCTTTGTGTTTGATTAATTTGTTAGAGCATCCCACCGAACTCAGACTAATACCTGACTTACATTTATCCATTTATTATAAAAGACATTACAAAGGATGTGGATGAATCCCAGATGGAAGAGAGGCATAATGTAAGGTATGTGGGAAGGGGCATAGAGTGCCACGCCCTCTGCAGGTGCGCCACCCTCCCAGCAGCTCTACTGATTCACCAGCCAGGAAGCTCTCTGAACCCTGTCCTTTTGGGGTTTTATAGAGACTTCATTATGTAGCATGACTGATGAAATCATTGACCATTGGTGATGAGCTCATCTTTAGCACCCCCTCTCTTCCCCAGAGGTCAGGGCAGGGGGGCTTGAAAGTTCTAATGTAATCACATGGTGAATTCCCCCGGCTACCAGCCCCCATCATGAGGCTATTAAGGAATCCACCAAGAGTGACCTTTAGAACAAAAGATGCTCCTGTCCTCCAGGAAATTCCAAAGGATTTAGGAGCTCTGCCTCAGGTGATCTTGTCACTTAGGAAATCATAAAAGTTTCAGGAGCTCTGTCTCAACAACCAGGGGCAGAGACCAAATATGTATTTCCTCTTCTTCTTCTTCTTTTTTTTTTTTTTGAGATGAGGTCTCACTATATTGACCAGGTTGGTCTCGAACTCCTGAGCTCAAGCAATGGTCCCGCATTGGTGGCCAAGGTGCTGAGATTACAGGCATGAGCCACCATGCCCACCATGTATTTCTTCTTATATCACACTATTACACAACCTCTGTCAGTTCATGGCACCCCCAATCCTTCTAGGTGCTCAGGCCTTCTCTCATACTCCACATCTCATGCAACAGTTAATTCTGCCTCAACCTACAAAATAAACCAGACTCTCACCACTTCTCATCACCTCCACTGCTTCTACTGTTAAAAGAAAAAACCTTTAGAAAAATTAAACTTAACAGCATTTAATTGAGCAAGGAATGATTCACAAATTGGGCACCCCCACCCTTGCCCACCCCCAGCAGAACAGGAACAGTTTCAGAGAGCTCCAGGCTGCAACTTGAGCAGGCAGCATTTACGGACAAAAAACAGAAGTGAGGTACAGGGGCTGCTTGATTGGTTACAGCTCAGTATTTGCCTTATTTGATCATGGTTTGATCAGTTGGCCACCTTTAATTGACTGAAGCTCTGCTGCTGTGATTGGCTGAGACTCAGCTTTTTGTTAGAAAAGTATACACCCAAGTTAGTTTCAGTTAGTTTATGTACTAAATTAAGTTATAATTTGTAACATAAGAAATCAAATATGGAGGCATCCTTAGGCCAAATTTAGTTTAACACTATTTTTAAGAAAAGAAAAATAGCTCAGGACAATCTGAGCTGTGAGAGATATGCAAAATTTATCAGGCTCAGAGACATGAGTGTGGGACTTCAGTAATGTCTCCTGCACCCACGCCCTGGGTCCATTATTAAAGGCATTTTATTCCTGACTAGCTGCCTCACCCATAATCTTCATTTTCCTGGAATTTAATAACAATGTATAGCCAATCAATAGCTTATGTTATTTTAATGTAAATTTTTGGTAAATAACTTAGGAACTGCTGCTTCTTTTCATTTAAAAACCCACCTGTAATTGTTGCTAATCCCAGCTCATATTCAGGGCAACTTGAATCTACAATTCTGGGTTGCAGTCCTCAAACTTGGCTCAAATAAACTCTCTACTTATATTAAGTTTGCCTCAGTTTTGTTTTCCTTTAGGCTGACTCCCTGGTCCAGACACACTTTTGCTTGCATTACTGCAATAGCCTCCTGCCAGTCTCCTTGCTTCACTCTAGTCCTTTTCCACGCAGTCTATTCTCAACACAGCAGCTGGAGTGATTCTTTCAAATCATAAGTCATATCACTCTTCCACCGAAAATTCTCCAGTGGTTGCCATTTCACTCAGATGAAAGCCACCATCCTTAAAATGATCTAGCAAGCTCTGCATACCCAGGCCCCTGTTACCTCTCTGACTTCATCTCCTGCAAATCTCCCTGTGCTGGCCAATCTTCAGTCATCCTTTGGAACCCACTCTGTATTCTTCTCTACCCTGTGCTGTGCCCCCAAAGCTCTCTTACTCTTTGGCTTCCAGTTATATTCAGTCATGGGAAGATGGAAGGTGAGAGAATGGAGTATTTATTCTGCTGGCCCCTTTCCATTCATGACCTTGGCTAGGCCATGGCTATGTTCCTCTATCAAAGACACAGCCACTGGCCTCGGGCCCTGGCTGCAGCAAGCTCTTGCTAGATTCCACTAGCTACCCCTCCTCTTGTGCTTTCAGGCCTAAGGTTGTTATGGTGGCCAAGGATTGGTGGCCTTTTTATTTCTAGCCCTGGAGTGCCTCATCATACTTGCTGATTTGCCTTAAGCCTGCCTTAAGATGGAATCTTGCTCTGTTACCCAGGCTGGAGTGCAGTGGTGCGATCTCAGCTCACTGCAAGCTCCGCCTCCCAGGTTCACGCCATTCTCCTGCCTCAGCCTCCTGAGCAACTGGGACTGCAGGTCCCTGCCACCATGCCCAGCTAACTTTTTTTGTATTTTTAGTAGAGACGGGGTTTTGCCGTGTTAGCCAGGATGGTCTTGATCCCCTGACCTCGTAATCCGCCTGCCTCGGCCTCCCAAAGTGCTGGGATTAGAGACGTGAGCCACTGTGCCTGGCCCACAGGTTTTTTTTTTATAAGTACGTTTTTTATAAGATCATATTGGATTAGGGACCCGCCCTACTCTAGTATAACCTCATCTTAAATAACTATATCTACCACAAGTCTATTTCTGAATAAAGTCAGATTCAGAGGGGGAGGACTTCAATCTATCTTTTTCAGGGGGACACAGTTCAACTGATAATGGGATATGTTCAGTTTTTCCCTGGAATTATAGTACCTAACTTATGATTGCTCCAAGTAGATTACACATTTTCTAAGGAAACAGTTCAATTTTATGTCTGAAATGGCAAATTGGTGGGTGGCCCTTGGGTTGGATTTTGTCTGCAGGCAAGTTTGTCTGCCCTGAGGTATTGGCCCATGTAGTGCTTTGAAAGATATTTGGAAATAATTTATAAACATTTATTTATTTATTTATTTATTTACTTTTAACATTTTCTTAGAGATAGGGTATTTATATGTTGCCCAGGCTGGTCTTGGACTCCTGGTTTCAAGTAATTCTCCTGCCTTAGCCTCCTATAACTTATAAACATTTAAATATTAGGAAGCCTCACTTACAAATCTGGATTTTTGGTTTCCATGACAAATGAGAATGTCTGGTTACACAGACCTGTCTTGCACCATGTTCCTCATTGCCCAAAGCCTAGCAGGGGTTTCTTCTTAGACAGAGCAGTGCCCTCCATGCCCCACAGGTACACCTCTCCCTGTTGTTGCCCCAACCTTGACGCCAGTGAAACTGCTTTTGCGAAGATTATGACAGTGAGAGAAGTTGAATGTGACTGATTTCGTCTTGCTTCTAGCCTCACAGGCTGGCTGTCTTTGCTCATCCCTAGGTGTAGGCCAAGCTAACCATATGAGGAATTTAGTTTATAGTTTAGCTTTGAAGCAAGGATGATAACAGTCCCTCCCTAAAACGAATTCCCTTGTTGTTTGGGGGCTGAAACTGCCTTTGTAAGACTAATGAAAAGCCCTAAGATTAAGATTATGGGAGGGACGTGAATTCTGCTAAAATGTAGGTATAGTTTCTATAATTCCTTATTGCTCAGGAGTCATGTGGTCAGAGGTCACAAGATTTGTGACTTCCCCAATTGCTTCTGTAGGTAACACCACTATTGTAGAACCTAAAATTGGTCTTTTGAGATGTCTTTCGGACTTTTACATTCTTGCAACTGACTGACACCACCCAGACTCATAACTTCACCTGTCCTGTGTTTTCCATCTAGAAACAAACTCAGTGCATGAGGACTATTTTCTACATTCCTGTGATTGCATCCACAAACAATCAGCAGCACCCACCCCTTCCCACCCTGCCCACCAAACTATCCTTGAAAAACCCTAAACTCTGAGTCTTCGGGGAGATTGACTGGAGCGATAACCCTGGTTGTTCTGCATGGCTGGCCTCACATTAATGAAAGGTTTTCTTTGCTGCAATACCAGTCTCAGTGAACTGGCTTTGTCTGTGCAGCAGGCAGAAAGAATCCATCAGGCAATTACAGTGGGATCAGCTGCCACTTGTTTCCTGGCCAGCTCACTCATTTCCATCAGTTGCCTGGCTCTTGTAGACATATGAGCTTGTAACCCCTGAACACCAAGCAAATATTAAGGAAACAAGAGGTATTCCATAATGATGGCAATGATGGTGATGGTGGTGAGTTGAAGGTGGGTTGGAGCTCCACTGTTTTTTTTTTTTTTTACTATATACTCTTGAAGCTTTCCCAATCTAGCTTTTATCTCCACTGCTCTACCAAGATGTCCAGTGGTAAATTCTCTGTGCACATCTCACTTCCTAGCAGCATTTGACATAGTTAATCACTTTCTGCTCTTGCAGGTGCTCTTCCTATACTTTCTTCATTTGAATTCTGTACCATCTTATGCTCTTGGTGCATATCCTCTCACTGGCCACTCTTTCTCTATCGCTTTTGCTGGTTTCTACTCCTTTCTTATTCATATAAAAATTAACGTGTTTGTAGGGCTGTTTCTTGATTTATCCTCTGTATTCTATCCTCCACTTTCTCCCTTAAGAGATCTTATTTGGTCTTCTAACTTTACATACCCTCTGCACAGTGACAACTCCCAAATACTTACCTTCAGCTTTTAACTTCTGCATGAACTCCAGATTACATTGTCTACATTTGCTTGGATGTACTAAAGGACTATTAAATATCACATATACAAAACCAAACTCCTGTTTTCAATTCACAAAGCTTCTTTTCTCCTAGCATTTAACATTTCAATAAGTATTAAATTATTTCAGTTGTTCAGGTAAAAAAAAAATCAGAACACCTCTAGAGTATATATTTTTTCCCTCTCATCCATTCTATATATCCATACATCCTCATGGCTCTCTGTGATTGTTAATTTCATGTGTTCACTTGCCTAGGTCATGGTGCCCAGTTGTTTGACCAAAGAACAAAATAGATGTTGAAGGTATTTTTTTAAAAAATATGTGATTAACATTGACATCAGTAGACAGTGAACAAAGCAGATTACCCTCTATAATGTGTGTGGGTCTTCCCACCAACTGATTGGGGGCCTTCCAATCAGTTGAAGGCCTTAAGACCAAAGACCGAAGTTTCCTGAAAAAGAAGAAATTCTTCTCAAGAATTCTTGACTGCAACATGGAAAACTTGTGTGAGCTTCTATCCTAGTCTGCTGCTCTGTGGAATTTGGTCTAAAGACTGCAATAGCAACTCTTACTTGAGTCTCCAGCCTGTTGGCCTGCCCTGTGGATTTCAGATTTGCCAACCCTCACAGGAGCTAATTAGTTAATTTTTTTTCCTCTTTCTTTATCTTTATCAACTTTTATTGGTTCTGTTTCTCTGGAGTACCTTGACTAATGCACCCTTATTTCAAAATATGTCTAATACCTAAACTCTTTTCATCACCTCTACCAGTAGCACTTTGGTCCAATCCATTATCATCTCTCTGCTGGATGTTACAATTGCTGCATATCTGGAGTTCCATCTATAGCCTGTAAGCCAGGCTGAGCCTTTAAAACCAGAAGTCATGCATGTTACTCTTCTTTTTAGTGTCCTCCATTGGCTCTTACCTCATTCAGAGTAAAAGCTGAAGTCCTTAGATGACCTCTAAGATGGCCAGGGATCCTTTCAGTAGTTGGTTTTGATCATTTATAGTCTGATTGTTGTTGTACCTGTGTAGGAGTGGTGTGCAGACCAGTGAAGGAGCAATGATAAGTCTGCACATCTGTCAGCATGTGTAAGTTAGAACATGGGACTTCTCGTCACTGTCTGATTTTCATGCGCATCCCAGTTTTAAGTGGTTGTTTTCTTTTCTTTTCTTTTTTTTTTTTTTGAGACGGAGTCTTGCTCTGTCGTCCAGGCTGGAGTGCAGTGGCCGGATCTCAGCTCACTGCAAGCTCTGCCTCCCGGGTTCCCGCCATTCTCCTGCCTCAGCCTCCCGAGTAGCGGGGACTACAGGCGCCCGCCACCTCGCCCGGCTAGATTTTTGTATTTTTTGGTAGAGATGGGGTTTCACCGTGTTAGCCAGGATGGTCTCGATCTCCTGACCTCGTGATCCGCCCGTCTCGGCCTCCCAAAGTGCTGGGATTACAGGCTTGAGCCACCGCGCCCGGCCTAAGTGGTTGTTTTCTAAAGAAACTCTTGTCCTTTCATTGTGGGCCCAAGAAAACATTCTAATTCATACTCAAAAACACTGTGCTTCGGTAAGGAAAACACATGAGAAACTGGGAAGTAGATACTTTAAATAGACCTGCACAGAGAAAACATCCTGCCCGGTGGCAATGTGATCAGAGACCCCATCCCTCCTGCACTCTACTCCCCGCCCCAGCTCTCATCTCTCTGCTGGATGTTACAATTGCTGCATATCTGCCTACCTGTTTATATCAAAGCCCAGGGGCTTTGCGTGAATGGTTAGCTGGCTGCAGAGATTTCACTCCTTCCTGGGCCTTTCTCATCGTGTGTCCTAGCAGTCATGGGAGAACCCACAATGTATCCCATGTATCAGAAACGTGATCCTTCTGGGCTGTGGAATCAACTAGACCTGGCTCAGTCTTGACTCTGACATTCATAAATGGTGGGAGAAGGGAGGGAGGTGGACAAGTTATACACTCCTCTTTATCTGTTTCCTTACTTACAAAGTAGAAATGATGCCTACATTATGGGCCTGTTACAGGATTTGAATAGAATAACATACAGTGAGAGCCTGGCCCACAGTAAACATTTGGAAACTGTGTCTCAGGATGAGTAAGCATGAAGATGACAGCGGTGCTTCAGAGACAGGCTCAAGACCCTGTCCTCTGGGGCTGGGCTGGTGTGTGAGGTGGATACTCCTGACCTCCGGTGGGACTGACCCATAGGCCATTCTTCACCTGGTTACCCAACTGCTCCTCTCAGAATATAAACTTGATTGGGATGCTGCCCTCCTTAAAATGTTGGTGATACTGACCTCAAGTTCAGCCTCCAAATAGCCTGCAACACAGGCCCGGCAGGACTCCACCTTCTCTTGGCTCACACCTCCTGTTCTTTGGGCCTTTCACTAGGGTCCTCTCACCACTTTGCTCTAGGCATGAAGGAAACATTGGGTAAGCAGTGCTCTTTGAGCTTGGTTGTTAGAGTAGTCATGCTTCCGTCCAGCCTTGCTGGCATTCAGCCATATTTTCTCCATCTCCTTTGCAAGATCTCATGGGAGGTTTTCTGAAATTTAGCCACAGTATCAACTGGATTCCCCTGCTCCACTGCCTATCTGAAACAGGAAAGAGGTTAGTCTGGTGGGACCAGTTTTGCATGCATACCTGTAGTCTTGCTGTGTTTTTTTTAATTTTATTTTTAATTGACATATAATAATTCTACACATTTATGGGCTAGAATATGATGTTTCAATGTATCTATATATTGTGTAATGATCAAATCAAGGTAATTAGCATATCCAGCATCTCAAACATCATTTTTTTTTGTGGTGAGAGCATTCAAAATCCTCTCTTCTATGTTGAAATATATGATACATTATTATAGTCCCCCTACTGTGCAATAGAACACTAGAACTTACTCCTCCTATGTAACTCTTACCTTTTACCTATTGACCAACCTCTCCCCATCCTTTAATGTATTTGGTTCTCCATCCCCTCACCTGTAAAATGCTGGGCTTCATCAGGTGATCTCCTGGATTCTTTTCCTGCACACCAGCAGCTGGGGGTTTGCGTGTTCACCAGTGAGGAGCTGGCTCATTGATGCTGCTAGGTCGAAGTGAAATGCTGCACCCACAGCTCCAACTTTATCAGAGAGCCAAGGGAGGCCTTTGCAGAGAGATACTGGGTGGAGATCACTGTAAAGGGGTGGCAGGCCAGTCAGTGTGGGTCAAGTCAGTCAGGGAGGGAGAAAGCCAACAGCAGTCTTGATCTCTGGGATGTTCTCTGCCCTCCTCCCCCGCCCTGGCTGCCCCCACAAGAACCAAACTGTGTATCTCAATCCTAGAATGCGAGGAATGTGCTGCAGGCTGATAGGCATGAGGCGATCTGCTGAGAGGCAGGGAGGAGCCCTGTTCTCCAGGCCTGACAGTGCAAGAGCTGTGGGCCTGCAGGCTGGGCTAGGCTGCCCCTCCCACCCTCCCTGGGCCTCCTGCTGTAGCCGGGATATCAAAGGCTGCATTGTGCATTGAGCAGGCCTCGGTCCCTCGTGTGCCAGGGAGGAGGCGGGAGGAGGGACACCGTTGGGAGGCTGTCCCTTGCAGCACTCTTCTGGCCGGTGTTCTCAAGGGCCTCGGCCAGGGTAGGATGGTATACACATGGGTGGCTGCTTCTGCATCCCCAGGGAGCGGAGTCTGACCCGGGGCCCAGGTGAGTTTCCCAGGGGGCCCTTGGCCTGTGGCTTGGCCAAAGTGGATGGTCCAGTGGAGGCTCAGGGACCTGCTGGGTTGGGGACACTTTTCTCTCAAAGATGGTGAGATGGTTGTGCTTTCTGGCTGCCTCTCCTTCCTCCCTGGGTATTTGTCATGCTGGCTCTGTAAAAAGGGAGTAAAGCCTGGAAGCATCTATTTTTTTCCTGAAGAAAGAGGCTTTGAGTTCGCTCTGTCAGAAGCTGAGCAGCACTGCTCCTGGCTGCCACTCCCAGGGTGTAACTAAGCCCTTCCTTCCTTTCTTCCCGAGATCCCCCAGGACAGGAAGAAAGTTCAGGCAGTGAGTTCCTCTGTGGCCTATAGGTGGTCATAAACTTGGCCTTAGTCATTCAAGCCTATTTTTGTCAGGGTTGCTGTTACTGGAGAAAAACAGGCAGTTTCCTGCCTCCACCTATTACAGTGTGATTTGTGTGTGAGTGTGGGCATCAAGTTGAGGAAATGGAGAGTTGTTGCTCTAAGAAATTGTCAAGTCGTGGGAGAGTGACTTAGGGTGACCAGCCATTATGGTTTGCCTGGGACTGAGGAATTTGCTGGGATATGTCAGTTCCAGGCCAACCAGGCTGGTTGGTTTCCCTGAAGCAACCTTCTTCTTTTTTTCAGAGGAGAATCAAGGTAGGGCACTGTGTTCTCTTGTGTGGTGTTTATCAGGATGAGTGGTGGGTTTGGGGAAATGTGGGGGTTGATTGGTGGGGGGAGGCTTGCTTGGGAGATAGGGGAACCTTGCTCCAAGCAATCATTCCTAGCCCTTGTTAGAACTGTGTGTCTTCCTGGGGCTCCACCATGGCTCCTGAGAGAAGGAGCTAAGGAGCATCCCCTAGCTGAGGGCTTTCTACTTTCTGACAGACAACTTTCTTCTGTAGTCTTATGACCTGGGCTTGTAGAAGGCACTCGAGGTCATTGAAGTGAACCCAGAACAACCATATTCTGCTTCCTCTGCTTGAAGTCTTCATCTAGGCACCTTGGCACCTACAGCAGGGAGTGTCTCCCAGAAAAAGGCAACCTGTGGACCTAAAACTATAAGCAAACAAACCCCAAATGATGCCCTTGGCACAAAAGGCACAACTTAATCTATGCACAATTTAGCTTCTCCAGATTTCTCAGATGTAAACACTTTTCAGTCCCTCCCACTAAGTCCTATTGTCATTGTGGCCCATGAGAGCAGAAACAGCATGGAGGGAGACATGCAGGACCGCTGGTCTGGAAGTCGGAGATTGGGGTCTAGATCTGACTTCCTCTAGCTCTAGTTAGGCAGGTGTCATCTTGGCTACTCACTTGGTCTTTGAGGCCAAAGTGTCTGGATTTGATCTTGGTTCTTTTACTTGCCTTGACAACTTATTTAATTTCTCTGTGTTTCAGTTTTCCTTATCTGTAGCTTTTATGACATGATAATGCCTTCTTCATAGAGCTGTGGTGGAGATTAAGTCTACATGTGAAATGGTGAAACAGCCTGGTGCAAAGTTAGTTGAACAAAATAAAATTAACCATTATTAATTGCATTTTGATGACTAGTATATCTCGTTCTCTCTCTGGGCCTCCATTTGGTCATCTATACAATTTTAGGGTTGTAAACTGCTGTGTAGAGGTGTCTCAGAGAGCTCTGCTCATGTTCCCTCATCCTTACCTAGAGCGGCTCTGCTTCTAGTTGACATCTGTCCTTCAGCCAAAGATTTCCTGTAGAACAGTTACACAGCTCAAAACAAATAAACAAACAAAACACAATATTGAAAAAGGTCAAAATCATAATAACACTATCATTCAACTACTTTATTCTTTCACCTTCTTTTTGCCATTGATTACTGACTGGCACCTCGGATTCACCTTTTCACCAAGAGTCAGCCTGCTATGTATCTCCCTCGAGACTTTTCATGCCATTCCCCCATATTATTCCCTGTTTGTGTCAGGGCCTTTCCCTAGCGAGGTTGATGTGGGTGTTGTAGGTCCAAGTCCAGTTGATCTGGATATTCCCATTCCAGATTCCCCTATTTATCCTAGAGAAAAGGGACAAAGTATGAGACCCATCCTGGAGCAACTTAATTGTTGTGTGACCTTGGACAAGTCCCTCATGTTTTTTGAACCTCAGTTTTCCTGGCTGTAAACTGTATCTAATGGTGGTACTTATCCCACGGAACTTTTGTGAGGATTAAATTGAATAATTACTCTCATGGACTTAGTACAGGGTCTGGCTTTTGATAACCCTTCGGTAACTACAGGCTGTTTTATCGTTAGCTAATATGGACCATTCTTACACCAGTTTCTGCTAATTCCATCCTGGCCTGGAGAAGTCTGTGCTCATGTTTCCTGGGGTGCTTCTGCCTCATGTCTGTTTAAGTGGGAGCTAGAGCAGACACCAAAACAGTGAGTCCTCAGGGCTAATGGACACAGGAAAGGAGAAGGCTCTTGATAGCACTGAGCACTGGACAGCTGCCAGACTGGTTTGCGTGGAGTGACGCAATAATGAACATTGACTCTGACTACTCCAGGCACCTGCATTCTTACGTGTGGACGCTGCCTACAGCATCTGTTCCCTGGGATGGCTCTCAATTGCTCACAGAAGTCCCCTAATCTGGAGGAATGCACATGGTGAGAGGATAGGTTCTGATCCGTTGCTATCATCTCTGACTTCCCCACCCTATCTATGAGTTGTTTCTTGCCATTGTTTCATAAGCTACAATTGCTCACTTTGCATCACAGAGAAAGCCATGTCAAAGTTTGTTGATCGAAAAGCTTCTAGCACTTCTCCCTTATTTTCAATGCCTGTTTGAAAAAATTTGGCAGATTTATGCCCTTAAACAGAAGATGTGGAAGAGATACATTCACCTCTGTTGATCACTGGTGCTTGTGACTTTCCTTTTAACCTTTTTGATAGATGCGAATCATCAGTATAATAACAAGAGATCAAGGGTGAATGCTGACAATAGTAAATGATGCTTCACTTTTGAATTTTAAAAGCCTTGTAAAGCATGTAAAACATATTGATAACAGAGGATATTAGAATAGTTAGCCCACCATCTAGCTATAACAAATTTTTGCATTATGTCATGTTATCTTCAGAACTTTACCTTTTTCTTTCTCTTACTTTTTGAAGAAATAAAACATCACAAACATACTTAGCAGCCCCTGGATATCTCTTTCCAATCTCATTCCCCTTCTCTCTCCACATAGTTAATAACTTTCATGAATTCAATGGTTATGTGCTTTCACTACATATTCATGAGCTCACAATCATTCCGAAGAATTGTTTTATAGACTTTAAAAGTTAAACAAAATGATATCATGATGCAACTTTTTTTTTTTTTTTTTTTTTTTTTTTTTTTTTTTTTTTTTTTGCTAAACATTGTAATCTAAGATATATTCATGTGGGTAGATGTAGCTGTACTTCTAACATGCTACTCATCCCAACAAGGAGAAAGTGGTTTCATCATAAAAACTGCTGATGGTAAGTTTGTTAAGTCAAAAAAGAAAAAAAAAAATGTGGGTACAGGAAAAAATAAAACATGCAGAGAAATGTTTGCTGTTTAGTCTTCTTTTTAACGTTGAGCATGATGGTGGGTGGGTAGGAGCACAGAGAGGCTGAGAGAGGAGAAATGAAGTTGAATTCTCATTTTCAGCAAGTTGTTGTGAGATGTTTCCGTGATCAGAGGCCCGAGACTTTAGAATTCTGAGGTCAGGTTAATGTAGTGAGAACGCAAGGTCCCTACCCATTGATTTAGATGGCCTCTGGCTCTCTTGCTAACTTGCTGTGCGATCTCAGTAAAATCACGACTCCTCTCTGGGCCTTTTGTTTCTCAACAGTAAAATTGAGAGTGGAACTAGGTGATCTTTTAAATCCCCTCCTTCATTCAGTTTCTGCAATTCTTGCCTCTTCCCCATCTTTACCCCTCATATTCAATATGTCAAGATGCCTTCTCTTTTCTTGTTTTAAATAGCCTCATTCACTCTATGCCCTCACTTCTCATTGCCAGGGCCACAGCCCACATTCTCACACTCACGTCCCTGGATTTTCACAGCACCTCTTCAGCTGGCTCCCTGCCTATTGTGCTTTTCTCTCCTTATCCTTCGCATGTTACCCAAGTAGAATTTTCACTTTTGTTATACCATTGCCATGTTCAAGAACATTTCACATCTCTCCATTGCTTACTGTATCCATTCTAAACACCCCTGCCTGCCTTAAAGTGCTCCCCATCTTGACCCTACCATACTTATCCATTTTAGTCCCACAACTACCCACCTCCCCAGCATGCGCCGGATGGCTTCTACCATCCCATGTGTGTACAAAGCTCATTCCCACGCTATCTTGCTTTCCTTCCACTTATGTACATCTGCCAAGAACATAAAAAGCAAGCTGTCAACTGGGGAGTAATATCAGAACAAGAATATTAAAAAAAAAAAAAAGGCTCTTACAACTCAGTAGCGATAAGATAAATAACCCAGTAACAATTGCAAAATGTTGGAATGGACACTTCAATATAAAAAATATGTGGATGACTAACAAGCATGTGAAAAAGTGATTAACATCATAAGTCATTAGCGAAATGCACATTGAAACAATCAGATAAAATGGCCTACCTACTTAGAATGGCCCAAATTAAAAAGACTGATAACATCAATTGTTAGTGAGGATGTGGAGCAACTAGAACTCTCACACACTGTTAGTGGAAATACAAAATATTACAGCCTCTTTGGATACCAGTTTGGCAGTTTACAAATAAATCTCAATGTTTTTCTGAACTGAGGTTTAGTAACTTTTTCTGATCAATAGTAATAAAAATAAAACTAGCTTATTCAAAAGCAATTTATTGATTAATAATTCAAAGTCTAGATTTTTTTTTCTTCAGATATTGCTAAATCAAGGTGTTCAGATGATGTTATCAGAAAACTCTCTTTCCTAAGCTCTGTTTTTATGGGTTGGACTCAATGTCAGGCAGGCTTTCTCCTTGTGGTGGGCACCACAGCTCCAGGCTGTCATATTCATAGCTTCCAGTGCAGTGAAAAGAAATGTCTTTGCTAAGTGTGCTGATGAGGGTCCTAGAACTAATTCTCACTGGCTTAACTTTGACCATGTGGCCATGGCACTGCATAACCCAGTTGGATTATGCCTGAATTATGTGCTCACTTTTGGAGCTAGGGAGAGAGTCAGCTCCACACAGACTACATAGACTGGGTTCACATGGGTCACATGATTAATGAAGAAGCCAGGGTTTGAGTCCAGGACTGTCTGATTGCCACTTGCTCTTAGCCACTTCTCTACCTGCCTTCAGTGTTAGAAAACAAATGCATGCCGATTACAGAATATTTGAAAAACAGAGAGCTTTCTTTGGCAGCACGTATGCTAAAATCAGAAAGATACAGAGAAGATTAGCATGGCCTCTGTGCAAGGATGACATGCAAATTTGTAAAGTGTTCCATATTTTTGAATAGATAATGAATGGATGCTGAGCTGAATATCTAGGTGATGGGATGATCTGTGCAGCAAATCACCATGGCACATGTTTATCTATATAACAAACCTGCACATGTACCCCTGAACTTAAAATAAAAGCTGAAGAAAAACTAAAAGAAGGGTGGAGGAGGGACTTTATCATTCAAAAATGTCAATGTCATTAGAGAAAAAAAAGTCATAAAAAATCATATGGAAATGTTCCCAATGAAAGGAGGCTAAAGACATTTGACAACTAAATGTAATACTTGACCCTAGACTGCGTTCTATACTGAAGAAGAAAAGATGATAAAAAGGATATTACTGACATTACCGGGTCAATTGACAAAGCTGGAATTGAAATAGTAGATTAAAGTATTAATATTAAAACAATATTAATCAGCAGCTTGTATTGTTAGCAGATTGTGTTGTTTATCATCTTTAATATACAAAACTTTTATTTTTCAAAAAATTAATATTTCAGTTAAATAATATTTTAATGTGCCTATAAAAAAGAAAAATTAGAATATTTGGAAAGTAGATGAAAGTATCAAAAAGATTGTTAAGATGACTCAGCGATAACTACTATAGACCTTCTGGTTTATTTTCTTTCAGTTATAAAAGTCATACTTTTTTTCCTAAGGTAATTTATTCTATATGACAGTTTTTTGTTGCCTTGAATCATCTCTGGTTCTTTTTCAAGGCCCAGATCAAGTTTTCAAACTTCTTCATGTTGAAATATAACACCATGTGTAAAAGAATTCTGTAAACAGACAATCCATGTGTAACTATTAGCTGTTTTTCCTATTATAGAATGCATTCTAATTTTCCAGCTTCCTCATTGTTTCTCAGAGAGGTGCCCTTCTGGCTCATGGGTTCCGAGGCCTCTGGTGAATTGGTTTGAGTATTCTCACGCTCTAGAAGACATCAGAAATACCCAAAGTGCTAATTAAAAACGCACACTTCAGGACTCTACTCCTAGATATTTCAAGGTAGAGTAGGTAGAGAGGGGCTCCAGGAATATTTTAAAATTCAACTTTTCATAAAAATGTACCATTAACATGTATATATCATAGAATACCATGCAGCCATAAGAAAGAATGAGAGCATGTCTTTTGTGAGATATAGATGGATCGGAGGCCATTATTCTTAGCAAACTAATGCAGGAACAGAAAACCAAATGCCACGTGTTCGCTCTTATAAGTGGAAGCTAAATGATAAGAATTTATAAACACAAAGAGGAAAACAACAGACACTGGGATCTACTTGAAGGTGGAGGTTGGGAAGAGGGAGAGAAGCAGAAAAGATAACTATTGGGTACTGAGCTTCATACCTGGTTGATGAAATAATCTGTATAACAAACCTCCATGATATAAGTTTACCTAAGAACCAAACCTTCACATGTACCCCAAAACCTAAAATAAAAGTTAAAAAAGAAAAAGAATGTTGAGGTCAGTAAAGGCTTTAAGAGGATTAAAAAAAATTTACCATTTATACAGAATTGTGCATGAAATCATGTGTACAGCGTGGTAACTTTTCACAAGTGAATATACTCATCGATATTGTTTTATACAGTTGTAATTCATTCATTCTTATTGTTGTATTGGATTTATTTATTTATTTAATTTTTGGGGGATGGGGCTTGCTATGTTGTCGAGGCTGGGCTTGAACTCCTGGGCTGAAACGATCCTCTAGCCTCAGCCTCCCAAATAGCTGAGATTGTAGGCATGTGCCACCGTGCCCGATTTGCTGGATTAAGGTTTAATTATATATTATATATACATCATTTACTTGTTCATTCTAGTGTAAATTGACATTTGAATTGTGGCCAAATTTGGGTTCTTATAAATAGTGCTGTTCTGAATATTTTAGTGGTTGTCTTTGGTCTTAGTGCATGCGTATTTTCAGCTTGAACTGACACTGTCAGTTTTCCAAAGATAGAACTTCTGTTTATTCTCACACTTGCAGTATATTCTAGTTGCAGTATATTCTAGGTATTCTAGTTGCTCTATATCCTCACAAACATTTGGCTTTATCTGTCTTTTTCATTTTAGCCAGTCTGTGTAGTTGTGTTCCCCTGTGGTTTTACTTTTCATTTCCCTGATGAGGTGAAACAAATTTTCATGTATTTATTAGCTGTTTGAACATTGCCTTTGGTGAAAAGTTTATTCAAGCCTTTTGCCCATTTTCCTGGTGGGCTGGCTACCTATTTCTCAAAGATTTTTGGCATTCCTTATATATTCTATGTTTGAATTATTTGATGACTATACATATGTATGATCAATATTTCTTGTACTCTGTCACTTGCTTTTCAGTCTCTTAATTGCATCTTTTGATTAATAGAAGTTTCTAATTTTAATGTATTACTATTTATCCTTTGTTCCTTTTGAGGGTAGCATTCTTTCCATCCTGTTTAGGAAATCACTGGCAACATCAAGTCATGCAGATATTCTTCTATATTTTCTGTAAGTTTTTTTGCATAGACATCTTCTTAAAAACAATTATCTAAAAAATTCTGATACAGACAGTTCACATATCACATTTTGCAAAACCTTGCAATTTTCTGCTCTAAGCCTCACAAATCCCTAAAAAGCTATGTACCCTTTCCCCAAGCCAGGTCCCCATCCTTGACTTCCCTTCTTCAAGGTGGGCTCACCTCACAAGCCCTCATTGTCAGGCTATTGTATTTTCTCGGAGAACTCTACAGCAGGGATACACTCGCAAACTTGCCAGGGCCGGGTGTAAATGAGTGACGGAATAGGGTGGGGACTATGGTGGCTGGAGAACAAATGTCCTGTAGAACGACAGCAACCACTCAGCCCCAGCTGACCTGGGCTACAGATCTTCCACGTTTCAAAACAAACCCAAGCATCTGGGTTATGTGGAACATTTCAATTTCTAAATGATGTCAAGCAGTTCAAATTAAAAATTCACTGTGTGGGCCAGAAAAAAATAAAGAAGATGTTTGTGGGTTTGCTGTAGTCTACAGTCAAACTCTGTCCCAGGAAAGCAGGCTGCCACTCCAAGTGTGGTCCTGGGAGCAGCAGGAGGAGTATCACCTGTGAAAACATCAGAAATGCAGAACCTCAGCTTTCAAATACTGAAGCAGAATCAGCATTTTATCAATATCCATAGGTGATTCATAGGTACAATAAGGTTTCAGAAGCGCCAATCTAGACATATGGTTCTCAACACTGGTTCAAATTAGAATCATTTGAAGAGGTTATCATTAAAAGAAAGATCTATGGCTGTACTATGGATCACAAAAATCTGAAT
Organism: Rhinopithecus roxellana; assembly: GCF_007565055.1. NCBI lineage: Eukaryota > Metazoa > Chordata > Mammalia > Primates > Cercopithecidae > Rhinopithecus > Rhinopithecus roxellana. The sequence goes on from NC_044551.1 coordinate 42,420,896, forward strand.
CTCTAGGGATGAAGCAATATTTTTTATTTTTATTCTTTTATTCTTTTTAATTTTTGTGGGTACATATTAGGTGTATATATTTATGGAATACATGAGATATATTGATATAGGTGTATACAATGGGTAATAATCACATCAGGGTAAATCACATCGCCTCAAACATTTTTCCTTTCTTTTTGTTACAAACAATCCAATTATACTCTTTTAGTTATTTTTAAATGTACAATAAATTATTGTTAACTGTAGTCACCCTATTGTGTTATCAAACAACTAGATCTTATTTATTCTATCTAACTGCATTTTTGTACCCACTAACATCCCTACTTTCCCCCAACACACACACCCTTCCCTGCCTCTGGTAACCATCATTCTACTCTTTTTCTTCATGAGTCCAATTGTTTTAATTTTTTTTTAGCTGGGATGAAGCAATATTTTTAAAAGGCAACCTAGATGATTCAAATAGGCAGCTGGGGTTCAAAAGCACTAATTTAGATCAATCCTTCATTTGTAAGTGGGGAAAGTGAAAACTCACAAAGTGGACAGGTGAAGTGTCTTACCCAAGGTCATTGAACTCATGTATGGGAAGATTTGATTTGTGCTCATTCTCATTTCTCATTATTCCCAAGCCAGTGCCTTTTTGCTGCAGTTGCTTTTGCTTCCTTGGGGCAGAACTGAAAAATGATCCTGTTCGACTACAGCTCATTGCCGCCAGGTTTCCAGCTAAGCTGCTTAGCTTTCAGCACTGAACAGCTAACAAGATTTACTGGATGAAGAGCTGACAGGCCCCTGCTTCTGCCTATTCCAGCTGAAATCCACTTCATTCTTCATGTACATCACCCAAAACCGTGCTAACTGCTCCCACTGTGAAGAAATGGAAGGTCCTCAACTTGGGTGTCAAAATCCCCCTCCATAGACACAGAATGGAGACACAGGCTATTAGCAGCAATATGAGAATTTAGGTTCAACATTAACCAGAAGTGAGTGTGACTGCTCCACCCCTGTTGCATTCTTGAGCTGTATCATTAGAAGCACAGATCCAGTATGCAAAACTTGGTAGGCCTCTTTGGCTCTGATGCACAATTTTACAAGCAAATTCAACGAGTGACTCACAAATAGTGGTTGAGCCAAGGTTCTCTAACTCTGCTTTTCAGGACCAGGTAATACTTCTCACATTCCGACTCCATAGTACAGTTCTTGAACAGTTTTATGGAAAAAAGGACAGAATCCATCAACTAAAATTAATGTGTGAAGGACTTGAGTTTCCTTGTTGTATTTTGGGATGCCATAAAGGAGACCTATGTTCTACAGCAATGTTTTTGACATTTCCATCTGTATCTGCTTCACTATGCTTTATAGGTGCACCATCTTCTTTCTTTTCAACTCTCTGCCATCAAAGTTTCCTCCTCCCCAGCCCTAGCCTGTGTCTTGATCTTCTTTCTTCTTTTCACTCCACTTCTACTGTTGTGAAGACAGTAACTTTTCAGAGAGTTGGGAAGAAAGAGAGTCCTGACAGGACCCTATTTAATGGTCAGACAGAAGGACAGTTGGGGACAATTATACATTTCAGGGTCGTTACAACCACACCCCAATTGTCTCCCTAATGATGCCAATGTCTGTCTCCACTCCAGCCCTTCCATTATCTGCCCCTATTGAACCTTAAGCCTTGCTGTAGTCAGATCTGTGATGACTTGTGTAGGCTCAATGTATATTGAGCACCTTCAGTGTTCTAAGCCATGAGACTTAGTTTGATATGTGAATAGGGATCTGCTTTCTAATAACATGGGCACACCCAGGCTGATGCTGGATTGAGATGGCATGTATGACAGTTCTTTGATAATAGCTTAGATTATTACAAGGCAATGGTGATAACAATTAGAATTCTTCTATGACACTAATCCTGGAAAAAAGTTGTCACTTGACAAAAACTACAGCCTTGCTTATAACTTGCTTCCAACTTCCTTACACTCTTAAGATGACCTTTTATTTCATCTTCTCCAGGTAAAGAAACTCCTTCCAAGGATCCAACTATATCGAGTGAGTGTATAGCCTCATCTGAATACAAGGAAAAATGTTTTCTGCCGCAGAACATGAATCCAGGTATCCAAATCCCAAAGACAAGCCCTATTCTTCCATGCTGAATATTGCAGTAATCTCTTTATCTCTCCCATCTAAAGAGCCCCTCCCTCTTTCCCTCTTAATGAAAAGATTTTGACTATGCTATTTGCTTGCTCACAAATCTTCTGTTGCACTCCATTGCCTACAAAATTAATTTTAACTTTCTCAAGCTGTCACTCAAAGCTCTTCACAATCTGGCACTTATTAGGAGCTCCATACTTATTTGCTTTGTTAAAGAAAGTATATCATAACTTAAGATTTGAAGGTGTTGAGAGATAGGGATAATTAAAAATATTTATATTCAACATGGTACCTCAAACAGTTGTTCATACATTGTTGCTGCTCAGAAAATGTTTGATGAATAAATACATGGGCAGCATGTGGTGGCTCTTGCCTATAATCCCAGCACTTTGGTAGGCTGAGATGGGAGGATCACTTGAGCCCAGGAGTTGGGGCCTAGCCTGGGCAACAGAGTGAGTCCTCATCTCTAAAAAAAAAAAAAATCAGAAAATTAGCCAGACATAGTGGCATATGCTTGCAGTCCCAGCTACCTTGAAAGGCTGAGATGGGAGGACTGCCTGAGCCTGGGAGGTCGAGGCTGCAGTAAGCTGTAATTGCACCATTGTACTTCAGCCTGGGTAACAGAGTGAGACCCTTCCTCAAAATAAATAAGTAGATGAATACATGAATGGCTGAATGAATATGTGGAGGCCACTTTTACATTCTGTATGATACCCAACATAGTACTTTATATGTAGTAGGTTCTGAGTGAATATTTGTTAAATAAGTGAATAACTAAATGAATATATGAATTGAGATTGGCTTGAGCAGAAGGGCATCTGTATGAATCTTTCGGAAGCAGAAAAGTTTTGAAATTAACGTGAAAAAAATCTTATTCTTAATACACATCTCTCACAAAATCCCCTTTAAAAGACATTGATGAAGCCCGCAAAGAGAAAATTGTCACCGGAAGAAAGGTGCGTCTCAGCTGAACTCTGCACCAGAAACTCTGAGGACAAACCTGTAGAAGACTTGATTTCTGTTGTACAGTAGATGGGACCATTTTAGAGGGCAATTCGCATGCCAAGTGATCCTCACATGTTTTTCTCATTTTTGCTTGCCCATTGCTAGGTGGAAGCGCCCAAATCTCCATTTAGCTGATGGGAAACAGAGTGTCAGAGAGGGAAATAACTTCACCACGGCACACTTAACACATGATGAGGAAGGGCCTTGTTCAAAACCACGACGCTCCTTCACCCTCCAAAAATGTAACTCCCCCTCTAACACAAAATATAGGCTTGTGAAAAAGATTATAAATATTTAAAGGATCTAGACCATGTAAATACATATTATATACATGTCATACCAGGTTCTTTCTTTTCCCAAATTCAGACAAGATTGGGCGTATTCAGGGTGGTATAGCCATAGGCCCGATTTCAAATTCTGTCAAACTTCTTGGTTGACAATGAGAAAAACTTTGCCCTTTGTTTCTTGATATTGTGTCAGCCTGCTTATCTGTCTGTCAGCTTGGACCACCCCTGAAAAAACCTGAATTACCATCTGTTGTTTCACGAACTCTGTAGAGTCAGCATTTTGCCTTATCAATGCATGAAGGCTAGTGAACAAAGGGTATCTGTAGGTGAAACTGAACTGACCTCGGGCTGAACTTGTTCATCTTTCAGCATTTTCCACCCTGATGCTGTTTCCAGGAAGGTCACAGAGTAAGAAGGGGAGATGGCTGTAGCTGCCAACCTCTCCTTAATGCAGTGCAGTTGCAGACAGAATCAGTCAGACATATTATCACAATTACAGAACTGACTTTGAGAAGGATTAATCTGTGGCACCATCCACTTCATGAAAACAATATTGAGCTTGACTTCCTCCCTGCTCTAGTGATGCAGAGGGCACTGTAGGATCCCACTGTGGGCCCAGACGCTCTAGCCTAAGTATCGATTCTCACGGTCGAGATCTCAAGAGCCGTCTGCTTATTTAAGTCCAGGTCTTTTGAGTTCCATATACATGGATTCATGTGCATGGCAAGGAGATTCACACCAAAGGCCCTGACTGTCAGTCAGCAGGGGCTACTCTAAGAGATTTGAATGGGTATTTTGGATCAGATGTTGGAAGGATGGATGAGATGGGTTTAGTAGAAAGGAATCATAGAATCAGTTATTGCCAAGGTTAATAGTCATGATCATCTAAGGGCAGCCAGCCATGAGCAGTACTTGCTGGTGATGGGGAGGTGAGGAGGGCAACAGCTAATGCTTAATGTGTTTATTGAATATTTAATATGTACCAGGCACTGAGTAAAAAGATTTATATGCACAATGTTACTTAGGAAGAATTTTTTTTTCTCTTGAGACAGGGTCTTGTTCCGTTGCCCAGACTGGAGTGCAGTGGTGTGATGTTGACTCACTGTGACCTCAGCCTCCTGTGCTCAAGCCATCCTCCTATCTCAGCATCTGAGTAACTGGGCTACAGGCATGCACCACCATGCCCAGGCCACCATGTCTGGCTAATTTTTTTTTCCTTTTTTGTCAGAAGACAGGGTTTTGACATGTTGCCCAGGCTGGTCTTGAATTCCAGAGCTTAAGCTCTCCTCCTCTCTTGACCTCCCAAACTGCTGGGACTACAGGCATGAGTCACTGCGCCCAGTCTAGTAAACATCTTAAAACCCCTGTGGGATACGTACAATAAAAGCCATTTTGCTAAAGGGAAAAGCCATGCATAGAGAGGCAATTAATTGTTCAAGGTGGCACAGTTATTGAGGGGCAGAGCCAAGTCTTGAGCTGGAGCCTGCGTGACCCCTCCCTGGGCTTCATCTTTGCGCTGTACCTCCTCCTAAAGTTCAGCATGCCATGAGGCTACCAGATGGAGGCCTGGATGGATGGGGGGTGCTGAAGAAAAAGGGGTTGCATGAGATTGGAGGACAAGCCTAGGAGGAACTGAGTGGAACAAACACCCACGTGAAGTTTACATCAAAGTCAGGTCATTGGGAATGTCGTAGAAGAGCTCATTTGCAGCCACAGCATTTTCACGACTTCTAGGTTAAAGACAGGCCTTTTAAAGGTAGAAGTCCACGGCTGCCTTGTGGACTCGGGCCAGCATGATAGGGGTCATCTCTAATGTACTCAAGAATTTGAAACGGTCCTGGTAAGTTGAGGCTGAAAGTGAGACCTCTGTGATGATCTATTCCAATGCCTTCTCGGTGTATTGCGTTGAATAATTATTAACAGGATTGCTACTTACTGTCTAAAGAAGACACATTGCAAAGTGCAATTATACGATAAACCTTCTCAGTGTGGCTTTTCTCGACAACACTATCCAAAGGATTTCAAGCACTCCATCTCTCTGTCTCTTGACCCCATTAATTTTTTTTCGTAGCACTCTTCTCCATCTGAAAATATTGTTTTTGTGGAATTTCTTGCGTACTCACTTACCAAGAAGAATACAAGCTCCATCAGAACAGGGACTGCCTGTTTTGTTCTCTGCTGAGGAGCCCGTAAAGCAGCTTCTGGCTCATAGAAAGCTCTCAATGAGTATCTGTTAAATGAATTTGCATTTTGGAGAAATTAAAGGTAGACTTTAATACATTAACTAATTACCCTGACAAACATTAATAATTGCGGTATCAGAAAAAACAAGTTAGAGAAAATGCGTTTATGTGTAATGTGTTTATGTTTATGTGTATGTATTTATGTGTAATGCACAAAGTATATGTCTATTACATAAGATAATTTGACATATAAGTACATTTCCTTAAATATGGATAAAGTCCTATTGATTCTAAACTTTCACAAGTTATTCACAGGGAGTGATGTGTGTCCTAGCTGGTCCTGTGTCAGCACCATTTCATCAGTGCCAGGCAGTGTAGGAATAAACCCTGTACAAAGCAGAAATAACCAACGTGAGTGTATCAACTCCTGCGATTCCAGAGCCCTCCTGGGTTCAGTATGTGTTTTTCCTCTAGGGAGGACCATTTAAAGGGGTGCTCCGAGGAGTGTTAAGACCACTCTAATCTGTAACTAATGAGGACACCAGTTGAGGGTTCAGGTATACATGTAGGGGAAACACTGTGGATTTATCTAACTCTTTCTTCCTTTTTATTCTATTTCCAGCCTGATCCTTCTCTCTCTGTTCTCTTTAAGACCTGACACTCTCCTTCTGTGTAAAGAGCCGCTCCAGGAGGTGTGTAAACGGACCCCTGCAGGAAGCTGCTCGGAGGCGGCTCTGGGCGCTGGAGAATGAGGACCAGGAGGTGCGCATGCTGTTTAAGGTGAGCATGAAGGAAACAGGTGAATGCTGAGTGCTGACTGTGTCAGTCTGCTACAGGATCCCCAGCACCTAAGACAGCATCTGGAACAAAGTAGGCCCTCGGAAAAAACATCTAATAGGTAGACTGAATGAATGAAAGATTCCATGCACATTCTCTGCACAGGAGTGGAGAGGAATGGGCAGGAGCTCTGAATGGGGTAACTTGGAGTTGGTGAGTCAGAGAAAATTTGGTTTCAAATCTTCTGTTAGTTGTGTGATCTTTGACAAGTTACTTAACCTATATAGAATGGTAATTGTTATAATACCCACCTCATTAAGCATACTTTTTTTTTCTAATGTGGTAATTTCAAATTCTTTTTTTTACTGTGATACAATATACATAACATAAAATGTTCCATTTTAATCATTTTTCAAGTATGTAATTCACTATGGCACTAAGTACATTCACAACCTATCCACCTCCAGAACTTTTTCATCATCTCAAACTGAAACTCCACATCGATTAAACAATAACTCCCACTATCCCCATGTCTTAGCTCCTGGTAACCACTAAGTATATATTTTTAAAGTACCAAGATTGCCAGTTAAAAAGCAACACCTTATAAATACTTGGGTGAGAGGAAAAAAACAATAAAGTAAATAAACCAGTTTCTCATCTTTCATAGTAGGTAGGTAATATCTTCATTTGTTAAAACCAAGAAAGAAGGGTATGATCAAATTATTTACAGTTTAGGATGTACTAAGGAGGAGAACTAAAGTCAGAAATGGGAAAAAATGGTTTTGACTAGAGGTAGGGAAAGGATAATATTACTTTACATAATAAACTAATATGTTCTAGTTACTTTTTACAGTTTCTGCAGGAATCTGTTACAAACTGAAAGAGAAAAGTGGTCTAAATGTCACGCAGTAGAAAAAGATAGTGTTTGGTTTTTGAGGGGCAAAACATGAGATGGTATCAGTAGAGAGCCTGGCATTGTGTTTGGTGATATGTGTTCCATAAACAGTAGTTACGTTTTTTTGAATTTCTTTTTTTTTTTTTTAAATACTTGGATTTCAGGAACTGGGAGACATTGGCTGCTATTGGTACTGTAGATTTTCCTTTATTTTGAGTCTCATTTGGTATGGCAGGAGCAGGGTTGATTGAGAGAGCTGGTCTGCTGGGCTGAAGCTTGAGTCAGACAAACTTGTGGGCTAAAGTTGAGGTCTGGAGTCAGCTAGATCTGAAATCTAATCAAGGCTCTTCGCAACGTGCTCCCTGAAGGTGACCTTGGACAATTTACTTAACCTCTCTGTGCCTTGGCCCCCTTGAATATACAACAGGGATAATGCCATTTTTCATTAGATCTAAGATGCCACTGATTATAAAATGCACTGTTATTTTATGTACCTCTAAGAAAGAAAACAAATGCTTCTAATTATGGTTGATGACACATTTCCTTATCTTTTAGTTCAGAAGTGGTTAAATGTGATCAAAGCACATTTTGGAATGGACTAAATACTGTCACTGCGTTCTCTTCATAGGACTTTTGTGGGAGTTAAATGACATATTGCCCATAAAGCTCTAGGTGAAGTGCCAGGGATGTAGTAAATTCTCTGTAAGTTGATTTTTACCTAGGACCCCTTCCCTAATGATGGATCTGGGGCCTCCTGGAGTTTGGTAAGGCAGAAGGAACCCCAGAGTTCTGATTTTACTGAACTGGGGCTTTTCTTCTGGATTCTTCTATCTTCTTCTGCCTCTAAGTTTCCCTCCTGATAGGGCTCCTGGAGTTGGCACTGATGACAGCACCTGGCTTGGTGGAGGGATGTTCTGACCATTACTTGTTATAGTCAACTCCAGAGGCTTGAACAAACAACAGATGGAAGGGAAAACTAAGTCTGGGCAGTGATTCAGACCTGCTTTTTTTTTTAGGTATTTAAAAAAAACCCATGCTGGGCGCGGTGGCTCACCCCTGTAATCCCAACACTATGGGAGGCCAAGGTGGGTGGCTCATGAGGTTAGGAGATTGAGACCATCCTGGCCAACATGGTGAAACCCTGTCTCTACTAAAATACAAAAAATTAGCCGGGTGTGGTGGCGGGTGCCTGTAGTCCCAGAGGCTGAGGCAGGGGAATCGCTTGAACCCGGGGGGGCGGAGGTTGCAGTGAGCCAAGATTGCGCCACTGCACTTCACCCCAGCCTGGCAACAGAGCGAGATTCTAAGAAACAAACAAGCAAACAAACAAATAAACAAACAAACAAAAACAAACCCAAGAGACTTATAGTTCTCTCGCTCTCCTCATGAGCATGTAAGTTGGAATGCCTTCCTGGGGGACAGTTGGGTGACTGCATTTTAGGATTGAAAATGTGCATATCCTTGCATTTCCAATTGCACTTCTTAGAATTACTTGTGTTAAAACAATGAAGAATGTGCACAAAGATTTAGCTATAAAGATGTTTATCACAGTACCATTTAGGATTTTAAAGAATGCGAAACAATCCAAACGTGAAACCATAAGGAAATGATAATAATGCATTATCTTAATGCAACAATGGCATATGTAACCATTAAGAATGGTGTAAACTATGTGATGACATGGAAGATGCTCTGCAAAATATTGCTTAGCAGCAAAAGAAGATTGCAAAATAATTTATGCAATGTGATTCTATGTATGTGAAATAGTTGTATGGAAACTTGTGTGGGGAAAAAAGATTCAAAGTTATTACATGAAGGTGCCAACATTGATGATCTTTAGGGGTGAGGACTGGGATGATTATTTTTGTGTGTTTTGGTTTTTCTGTTTTCAGCTTTATATTAATAAAAATAATCATTAGTCATAGACTCACAATCAAACGTGCTTTCAAGATGCCTTCTATGAATCATCGTCCTTTATCCTCCCACATACACTTTTTTTTTTTTTTTTAACACAAAAAGTAGCATTCTCTGCACATAGTTCTATTCCCTGGCTTCTTTTTGCTGCTGCTGCTGTATAGCAGTATTATATCTGGAGCCTATATCAGTACACAAAGAGCTTCTTTCTTCTTTTCTGTGGCTTCATAATACAATATTTCACTTTATGGATAAATTTTACTCCATTTTAGCCAATCTCTTATTGATGAATATTTTAAGTTGTTTCCATTTTTTGGTGATGTAAAAATCAATGCCATAATGAAGAAGTTCATACAGAGTATTTGGTCTATATATGAGCTTGCTAATGGGACACTTCTGTCATCCCAGGCTGACTCGCTGTTTTCTTTACATAGGATCTCTCAGCAAGGTTGGTCAGTATCCAGTCTCAGAGGTCCCAGTTTCTCATCACCTTCAAGACCATGGAGGAAATCTGGAAGTTCTCCACCTACCTTAATTTAGGTATGATTCAAAGCCAACAGGTGGAGGATGACCTCTCCCACGGTTTAGCCAACTTGTAGGGCTTGACATTAAGGAATTGGTGTGGCTCTGGTAATTAAGAGAAATAGAGACTTAAAAAAGATGATTAACTTTTGAAATATCACAAAATGCCTCAAACTAAATCTAAAGCAAATATTAACTATTATTCTAAAATGCCATATGAAGAAGTTTGCTTTTTTGTGTCCAGGGAGATCCTTTTTTATTAGTTAACCAGTCAACTGGAAAACAGTTGTTGGTCATCTACTAAGTTCAAAGTACTGAAATAGATGTGAACCTGGTGCTAGTGTGTGTGTTTTAAAATATAGGGAATTAATCTTGAGTAAGATCAAAGTAGCTGCTCAACATAGTAAGTAGCAAATTTCCAGATGTGTTATCGCATGTATTTGGAAAAGAGTTAAAGAAAGAAATAGGGAAATTATCTGCTTATAGCATCCTAAGGCTGCAGGGTTTTCTAGAAGGTAAAGAAGGACATTGGGATGCAGCATCAGTTCCACTGTGGTGGGAAATGGTTCACCTGCCTTCTCCAGAGAGAGCAACTTATAATGGGGAAGTTAAAGAGAAGCCAAACAAAACAAGAGGCCGCCTAATTTGATGGATGTTTTATATCTCTCAGAAAATGCTGGGCTCCATGCCGACATACACAGGGACAGATTTTGTGCAGGGATGGAGGGTCAAGACGACTCATGACTGGAAGACATAGGGTATAACTTCTCCTCTTATGGTCTGGAGATGTGCTCTCCACACTACACAACTCTTTCCTGACAATCAGACATCCTCACTATTCAAACTGTGCTCCATAGACCGGCTGCATTGGCAGCACATGGGATCTGTTAAAAAAAAAAAAAAAAAAAAGGAGAAGCTCAACCCTATCTCAGACCTTCACTAAGCATCTGTAGTTTAATAAGATCCCCCCGTGATTTGTGTGCACATTAAAGTTCAAAAGTGCAATTATAGAAGATACATAAGGCCTAGATCAGCACAATGGACAATCAGGATGGAAACAGACAGGCTTTTGCATCTTAGGAAAAAGAAGAAGCCTCAAGAGAAGCAACATGAGTAGTCATGTTTATGGCCATGTTTAAAATACTATGTATAATTACTAGAGTTTTCTAATATACATAGTTTTTAGTCTGTGTTTACCAGAGAGATCTTCTGGGCATTGGAGGAGGGGCAGGGTCAGAGCTGGTGGGTGGAAGCAAATCCGGACTCCTGAAATTCACTGAGGGGGAACCATGTAGCACCTCCTCAGCCACTGCATCATCAGGGGCACAGTAGTTTGAACCTCAGGTCTGGAGAACTTTAAGGGGGCACTAGGAAGCCCCATAGTCGACACTGTAAACTTGGAGACCTCCATGGATATATTAGAAAAAGGCAGTTGGTTTTGGTCATCTCATTATGCATTTATGGAAACCCACAATATGTCGAAATGGTAAATAACATTTAGAAATGACTTGTATTTCCCAATAGATGTTGAGAAGACTCAGCTCATTCTAGAAAATGTCTAGTTTTCCCTCTTATGCTGTTTTAATTCCGGTTAAATGGCAGGTTGGGGCTTGTGGTCTGGGAATCAAGCTCAGGAGGGAATTTTCTCACTCTCTTCTGTGCTCAGCTATGTCAGAAATCATTTTGTTCAGAAATCCTGTTGGCTTGACTTCTTAGGCTACGTATCCGTGTGTCTGGAACATCTCCTCTTTGACCACAAGTACTGGCTCAACTGCATATTGGTGGAGGATACAGAGATCCAAGTGTCTGTAGATGATAAACACCTGGAAACAATATTCCTGGGACTCCTGATACAGGAAGGTGAGTGCAGCGTAAGGGTAGGGATGGGATCTTATTCAGATATTTGCTACCAGTGGCCCTGAAATAAGCAGGAGATGAAGGGAGGGAAAAATCATTGAAACATGGAATATTCATAAATGTACCCACTTGTTATAATAGTACTTCGAACATTCCTCTCAGTTAAACACTGACATTACATGAACAGCTGTGCTGGTTGGTCTCACTGATTGATATTAGAGCTGCTTGGAGAGTTTTACTAAGATACCCATGTCAGGGCTCCACTTAGGCCCATTAAATCTCTAAAGGTCAGGGCCCAGGCATTGGCATATTTTGGAAAGTTTTCCGCATAAATCTAATGTCTATCCAAAATCGAGAAACACTTTTCCAAACATGTGATAAAATTTGATTGTAAAATAAAGTTGCAAATGTTGCAAAACTTGAAGTTTTTTATGAGATTGAGGAACCTCTTGGAGCATCTCTTGATCTGTTTATAGGTGAGAGTCCCATCAAGGTTATCATCTACCAGTTAACAACTATGAGGTGGATAAGCCTGATGACATCACAGACACATGGAAAGAGCCAGATTTGCATATGATATTTTTGCAAAAAGGATTCTTCTTATGATTGCATTACACAAATATTGCATGAAGGAAAAAATTTAATATCATACTATTATAAAACTTATTGGAGTAATTATATTCACCTAAACTAATTTAATCAATTCCTTTTTGGTTCTAATTTTAATCATGAGGTTGCAACAATAAATGAAATTCTGTTAAATATAAACATATTTTCACAGGTTTTCATCTCTTTTTCAAGATAAAGTCCCAATTAAGCCTTTTTCTCATAGATTATTAGAAATGTCGGTGTCTGTTTTAACTGAATTCCCTCTCAATGGCTTTTTTCTTCCTGGTATCAGCTTTCCTGGGATCATAAGGCCTCTTTTACTGTCTCCCCCGTGAAATGTCTACTTTACTTCCAGGAAGAAAAGTACTCCAGCTCTGGATAGAAACATTACTTTGTGTGATAATCCCTTTTCACTTCCTGCTACTCCTTGGAAAACCATTGCTTTTCTCATTATCCACAGGCCACTTCTTCTGCAGAGCCCTGTGCTCTGTGACTCCACCAGCTGAGAAGGAAGGGGAGTGCTTGACGCTTTGCAAGAATGAGTTAATCTCAGTGAAGATGGCAGAAGCAGGGTCCGAGTTGGAAGGCGTGTCCTTGGTGACAGGTCAGCGGGGCCTGGTACTGGTGTCAGCCTTGGAGCCTCTGCTTCTCCCTTTCCACCAGTGAGTAGCCATCTGCCTCCTGGGAGCAAGTCCCAGAGCAGACTGAGGTCTGCACAGAACAGAGTAGGCATGCTTTCAGATATGGGCATCCACAGTGTGAAGGAGAGTACAGATTCTGGGTGGCTCTTTATCTTTCTGTCTTTTTCTTTTCTTTTTTAACAATCAAGGTTTGTACAATCTGATGAAATTGGAGACAACTCTAAATTTCAGATGGGCATTGTACTTAGGAGCAAATATACCACATGACTGCCAATGTAGTGTTTCTCTATGTATGGACTGGGGACCACTTGTCTGGGCCTCCTTAGACTCTCTTGGGGTTGAGTTTAGGAATCTGCATTTTAAATAAACTTCCCAGAAGATGTTTTTCACGCTAAAGTTTAAGAATTCCTGCTGGAGGATATGATAAACTTAAATATACAGATTGACAGTAAACATTACCTCATACCATGGACCTGTATGTGGCTCTGGCAGAAATCTGACAGTTCAAGTGTGAAGGGATTGTTTGTTAGTTATTTAACTGACAAACTACTTTCGGAGTCACAAAATATCCCAGGTTTGCTAACTTCTCACCTTTTCACATATCCTGGTAAAAAGTAAGTTCTCAATAAACGTTTGCTATCATTTAAATAAGAGAAAAAACAATACTCATCATCATCATTATTCTGATGGACTGTTCTGTTCCTTGTTGCAATTTTTTGAAATCCGTATTTGCAAACCCCATATTTTCGTTGGCAGGTGGTTCCTAAAGAATTATCCAGGAAGCTGTGGCCTTTCCAGGAAGAGGGATTGGACAGGCTCCTGTCAGATTGGTATGGCTGAGTCAAAAACACAGTATTGTTAGGGAGATAATGTTGTCCTGTCTCTCAATTTTATCTGCAGGTTTGGAGTCAGTTGATGTGAATTTCTGTCTTGTCTCTGCTAGGAACTGGATTTAGGGAAGCCAGTTTCTGTCTGTGCACATGGTTTTCCCTGCCTGTGAAATGAGAGGTCTCAATCCAGGGGGCAGCTACAAATGCCTGCAGGTGTGGGCAGGACACACAGATGCTAGGGGGCCTGGATGGAAGGTGTTAGGGAATGGCTGGAACAATTAGGGATTTTAAGATACATGAGTGAAAAAAGAGCCTGTTGTGGGCCAAATTAAATGTTTTATGAGCCAAATGCAGCCTGTGGGCTGCCTGTTTCAATCTCCGGTCAAAACATTCTCTAATTTCCCTTGGAGTTTTGTAAAATTAACTTTGAATTTAGGAAGAGTAGAAATGCCTGGCACATAAGTGTACTCAGTAAAAATTTGTTGAATAAATGAATTATACACACACACACACACACACACAATTTAAATAATCTCTGTATGTGTGTATACACACACGTATCTGTAAGTAGTGTAGATATGTATCTACTGGATAATGAAGTCCAATACTTTTTAGACATCTAGAACTACCTTCTGCTCATCTTCATCCATAGAACACCCCTTCACCCCCCTCCCACATATTCCTACCACAAAGTACAATTTTATAAGTGCTAAACCCAAATAACACAAAAAAAGAAATAGAAGGATTATGGAACCAAGACATCAGATCTAATCAGTTATTGATGATGAACCAGATTTTTGGCTTCCTAAAGCAGTTCAGACTTGTAGTTAGAATGCAAGGCTTTGAAGTCAGTTCTGAGTTCAAATTCTGGCTCCCCAACTTAAAACCAAGGTGGTCTTGGCCAATCCACCTGCCCTATGTTGCAACTTCCTCATTAGCAAAATGATACAATAAAACCGACTTCAATGTTGTTATGAGAACCAAGCAAAATGACATCCATAAATCACTCTATACAGTTTCTTATACAATGTAGATATTTAACATGTGGTACATCCCATCAACCCATAGAACAGTGGGAATTTCTGATCTTGAAAACACAATCTAGAAACTTGACCAAAAATGTCAGAAAAAATAGGCTAGTAGCTTTAGCAGAGAAGCTAAAGCAAATATCAAAACTAAGACACATAAAAGCCATTATCTCCACCAGGGCAGGATTAATAGACAGGCTAACCAGCAGTCGGAAGACTTAAGTTCTAGACCCAGTTTTGCCACGCATACAATCCTTAGACAAATCATGTACCCTCTCTCTCCCTCTGTAATCTGGGAAAAGGGGATTCTGATTGTTTCCTTGCCCTTTGAGGCTCTTGGGAAGACCTGAGAAAGTGAATGCAAATTGTACTTTGTAAACTGGACAGAAAAACATTTATCAAAAGGTCGTTGCTAGCTCCTAGTTAGGCAATTTGTCAGTTTGAGTAATTACCATAGTCAGAAAGGGAGTCTTTTAGATCCTTCTAAGTCATTAGCAGCTTTCTATTCCACCAGTGGTAATGAGGCTAATGTTCATTGAGGGTTGACCAAGTACCAGGCATTGTGCACTGTATCTCTTTGATTCTTTTTAATATTTATAAGCAGCAGGCATTCTTATGATCCCCGTTTTACAGTTGGGGAGACTGAGAGTCACAGAGGCCAAAGGAGCTGGAAGGACATGGAAAGCTTCTCTGGTCGAGTGGTTCTCACACACTGGTCTGTGGATTTGTGCTAACCATGACAAAGCGTTTACATGACAGTTGCAAAATCAGACAAACCAGGACAATACAGTGAGCTTTCCAGTTTCCCATAAGCTACGTTTATTCGTTTTTAAGGCATATCCATTATCTGAGAATATCTTTTTTTATGTTTGTTAAGACATCTTTTCTTTGGTGAAAGTGGATTGTAGTTCTTTTAAAAATATGTCCTAGATTGGCAAAATGAAAAGCCAATTGTGCTGAGTCATTCCTGCCAATTTTGGGGTGGGGAGGGGAGTGAAATGTTACTGGTCCTTGACATTCTAAAGTCTGAGAACCCCTCATTTTCTATTGCATTGGAAGGTGATGGGAGGCTCATGTGTTCACGTCTTCTGTAGCTGATCCGTGTTATTTTCCACAGGCAGAGGACGCTGTAAGGCCATGAAGAGTTACAAGCCAGAAGAAAAGGACGAACTGAGTTTCTACCAGGGAGAAAGCATTGAGATCATTGGCTATGTCATACCTGGGCTTCAGTGGTTCATTGGAAAGTCGACGAGTTCAGGACAAGTGGGCTTTGTCCCCACCAGGAACATAGATCCTGATTCTTATTCCCCAATGTGAGTATTGACAATGAGCATGTCCTGGAGCTGGGCTGCCTTTCCCAGGGTTCCCTCCTCTCTTTGAGCAGATTTGCAGTTGAGCTTCGAGGGTGCCCTGGTATCATGGAGCCAGAAAAGCACATTCTGACACCAAGGTTGACACAGAGACTGATAGAAAGGAGAGAATGCATCAGTTCAGTTTATTTTAATAGGTGGTCACTGAGGACTTCCTCTGTGCAAGGAGGGAAGCAAAACTCCAAGACAAAGGGCATGCTGTTAAGCATTGAGGGTGTGGTTTTGGTACTTGGATCCTGCTACCCACCCTGTCTAACCACAGGGCCCCTTCAGAGGAAGGGCACACACGGGGAGTAATAGATTGGCAGTGTACTGATCCCCTGTAAGGCTGGAAGGTAGGTCTCATATAGATCTTCACTCATTCAGCTTTCAAGCTGAATGCCAATGTGTGACTTCAGCATTGGCTAGGAGGGCAGCGTGCTTCTCTTACTCTTTTCTGCCTTGAACCCGGAAAGGCTGGTTCTGAGGAGCAGACACATTTGCCTGGCCAATCAGGAGAAGGTGGCCAGCCTGCTCCACCCACCCTGTCATGGAAGGACAGAGATATGGGGTATCGCCCCATCTTTTTGGAGTGGGCTTCCTACGTGGGGATAGGAAACAGTCGAAAGCCTGGGAGCAGGAGGTACATGGGGAAAGGGAGAGTTGGCTCCTAACATTGACACAACATAACTCCCCACACTGGGAAAATGTGGTCCAAGAAATGTCTAAGGATCTGAACAGAGACTGAAATTCTTTCTCTTGTGGGAAATAGCCAATGAAGAGAGCAGACCAAGGGGCAGAAGGTCCCTGTAAGCCCTGCCCTTCATGGGGAGAAGAGGAGACAGAGGGTTCTTTTCTCCATGTAGAAGAAAGAGGAGACAGAAGGTTATTTTCTCCATGTAAACAGAAGGTTATTTTCTCCATGTGGGAGTTCAAATAACTATAAACAAGGAAGACCACTCACTGAGCTCCTGGAGACGGATGGAGAACTATGGGGACTTGTAAGGAAGAAAAGGATATCAAGAGAACTTCGTGAAGAAGGTGACATGTGAATTAAGATTTGCACAATGTAAAATATTTCAACAGATGTTGATGGGAAAAGAGGTCATAGGCAGAAAAGTGAGTCAATGCTTGAAGAACGACTCATGTAGTTGGGAGGGAGTTACCAGAAGGGCACTAGGGCAGCAAAGGTGGGTCCATGCTCTGGAAATCTGGGAATGCCTGTGTCAGGGCCCTGTCCTTAACCTGGCGGAGAATGGGGAGCCACTGCATGTCTCTGAGCAAGAGTGACATATTGCGTGACTGGACCTTTTCTCTAGGAAATGAAACCTGGCTTCGGGGTAGGTGTGCATCATCAGGGGGAATCGGGAGGCAGGAGACCAGCGAGAAGCCCAGGGTGGCACTTAGAAAATGGTGAGAATGGAGAGGAGAGGCCACTGCTGAGGACCAGTGGACAGGAAGTCAAATATTCCAGGAGCTGTACACATATGGATACCTGTGTTCTCCCTCCAGAGGCTGTCATGTAACTAGTCTGGATGGGGCTGGGCAATGATATTGATAAAAGCTCCCCAGGTGGGGCTGGTGGGCAGCCAAGGTGAGAACATTGCTCTGAGCCACCCCTTCATGTTACCACAGGGGGAACTGAGGACCCCAGAGGTGAAGGGGCTGAACCCAAGGCCTTCCCTCTGGAACCTTAGAATCCTGACATTATATCCAGTGAACTCTGGTTAAATGTCCTGGTGATTTTAAATCCTGACATTAAATCCAATACATTCTGGTGAGAAGTCCCAGTGAAAGGGAGAAAGAATAAAGAGAATGGAAAATAGGAATGGGGGAAGAACACTGGAGGATGCCTCCATTTACAGAGCAGAGGAAGAGAGAACGCAGAGAGGAGACAGAGGAGCCACAGAGAGGAAGAAACAAGCTGCGGGGGAGGCGGGGCTGACACCTGTGCTGTCATCAGAGAGGCACAGCAGGGCCAAGTGAAGACAGGCCTTTGGGACTGGCCATTGGGAGGCCTTCCGGAAGCACAGTAGCTAAATGACTTACAGAGTTCTGGAGTCAGGCTGCCCAAAAGGCTTTCATGACCATGTGAGCGCAGCTTGTGCCTCCACTGGCTTACCAGCTCTGTGTCTTTGGACACATACATTTCTCTCTCCATGCCTCAGTTTTCTTATCTGTAAAATGTGTAGAATGTTAGCACTTGCCTAACAGGATTGCTGTGACTTTAAATGAGCTAATAATACACACAAATCCCTTAGAATGGTGCCTGGCACAGTGTGTGTGTGTGCATGATCCACAGACACTTGTTCTTATTGTTGTTTGTGTCATTACCATTGTTGTGGGTGGTGATCTGGAGAGGCAGTTTTAATAGGATATTGGGGACAGGTGTCATTTTCATAACTTATATTTGGACTTCTGGACCTCACGCTAATTTATCTTAAATGACAGTAAGTCAGCACTACTGAATTAATTCATTCATCACATTTTCACTGGCTTAGCTGTAAGGGGTCCTCTCACACTGAAGGGCAGTGTCCCCCGTGCTCTGTGAGGTGGACTACGACATTCTCCTGTGCCTGGTCAGTTGTGGGACCTAATGCGCCAGAGGTTGCACATTTGGTACAGAAGGGGAAAATGAGCCAGAAAACAGGGAGGGGTGGCACAAGAAGAGGAGGGGGAACCGGCTCCTTGCATATCCCCAAAAGCACTCTCCAGATATCAGAGCTCCTTGAATCACAGCAACCAAAAGATGGGTGTTGAGCTCAGAGGAATGACCCAACTTCACGCAAGTAAGCGGCTGAAGTCTCTGCACGCTGCCTTCCGACTGGCCACTGGGTGTCACTCTTTCTCTATGTTCGTTGGGCGTCAGGGTCTGAGAAGAAATTCAGCCTTTGCTGAAGTCTCCATCTTCTCCGTGTAGGTTCTCTTTTTGTGCTTGTATATTACTCCCTAAAGGATGTGTGTATACTTACGTGCCTAAATTAAAAAACTAAGTAAGATTGATAAATTAATGTACTCAAAACCAAAAAGAACGTTGGAAAAAAGCTAGTATTTGAGAGTATTACAGTTAGAAAACATTCTTTTGTTATGTCCCCCTCTTTTATTCTTCATATTGCCTGTGTCTTTATAATTCAGTTTCTTGTGGCATCTATTTTTGCTACTAATAATTTTGCCATTGGTCTCGTAGCCATTTCTTTGCATGACGTGTCTACGTGTAATATATTTTATTACATATTGACAGCAGGTTGTCCACTTCTTCTTCATAGAGTATCTATTTTAGTAGCTATTTCAGTGAAGATCTGTGGGTTATAAATACTTTCAGTCCTGAGTCTTGACCTGTCTTAAATATATATAATACTTAAAATATATTCTTGAATGATAATTTAGCTAGGTATAGCATAACATCTTCAAAGTTTGCAGGAAAAAATAACTTTAAATATAAAATTGCAAATCCATGTTGCCAGGGCCTTGTCCATTTTGTTAGTCTTTTCAGAGAATCATTTTTTCTTTTGTTGACCATCTTTATTGGTTTTTGTTTTTATAATGATACTTCATTAATGACAACATTTGCCTTGATCATTTTCTTCTACTTTCTTTGTTTTTATTTCATTAATTTATTATGTTGTCTTTTATATTTAATTCATTCATTCCATGAAATCGAACTGTCAATAGTAATTAAACCAAGAAAGGAGGCGTAGGAGAAATAGACAACTTCAAAAGACCTGTAAGCATAAAGACATGGACATCATTTTAAAAATGATATTATTTTTATTTATTTTGCTCAGGACTTGGTGGGTTTCTTCAATATGAAGATTCATGTCTTTCTTCAATTCTGGAAAATTTTCAGTCCTTCTTCCTTTGAATATTGCCTCTCTCTCATTCTTTTTAGTCTCTCTTCTGGAATTCCTATTAGAGGTACGTTGGACTTATTCTATCCTCATTCTTGCTTAATCAGTTTTTTTATTTTTTTATCTTTTTGTCACATCAGGCTAAATTCTGATTGGTTTTCTTGACATAATCTTCAGTTTCACTAATTCTCACCTCTGCTATGACTAAACTTGCTGTTTAACCCACCCACGTAGTTCTTTATTTCTGTGCCTTTATTTTCTATTTTCTAGGATTTGTATTTTGCTATTTTTCATATATAGCTGTTTCTTCTCACAGTGTTCCATCTTTTCATTGTAGCTTCTATTTTTTCTTATTATTTCACCTTTTTAATCACTCTTATAAATTCTTCAGATTATTGTCATTTCTAGTTTTTTTTAAGTGTTAATATAGTTATTTGTGCACTGCTGGCTCTCTTTGTGAATAGTTCATTTTATTGCATGGTTTATATTTTTTGTTACATGAACTAATTTTCAACATTTTAAAAGATGGGCTTTATATGGATCCTGGACTGAAGAAAACCTTGGTTTTGCATTTGCTTCTCCTGGAACCTTAGGGAGTAATGATCCAGGACTGATTTTTTACTATTAATTCCTGGAACGTGGTAGCAACACCAGGTAGTGGAAATTCAGATCCCACAGGTCCCAGTGGCATAAGCCTAGGTGTGGCATAAGCCTAGGTGTGGCATAAGCCTAGGTGTTTGATGTTTTCCAGGAACTCAGATAGATGAAAACTGTGTTCTCGGCAGGTAGGAAGAAATTTTCCAATCTGCTCTTTATAGCAGTTGAACCCTTTCAGACTGCAGGGAGTGTAATTTGGCTCCCTGCTTCAGGCAGGTCTGAGTCACATCTCCTGTTCTTGGGGTGGGCATTAGAAGGTCACCCCAGTTCTGAAGGCCAAAGTCCCAGCTGAAACCACCAGGGGCTCTGGGCCATCTGCTCTTACCTGCCAATCTGGGTTTGGTTTTTGCTTTTATTACTGGCTTCCAGTGATTTCCCTTCTTCCTTTAAAGAATATGCTAAAATAGTCATCTTTGTTACATTTTATGCAGGATTTTTCTGTAGATATGGGGGAGAGTGGCTCTTTTAGAGCCCTTCAACTTGCCATATTGCCAGAAGCTTTGCCATGTTCTTCTAACCCAGTTTTCATGTTTGGAAATCTCTAATGCAATTTGTTAAGCTTCTTGGCCTTTCTCTAAATTCTAAATTCTCTAAGTTGTCCTGGAACTCAGGACTTTAGCAGATGCTGTGAGGCAATGCACACAGAGGTAGAAGACCTCAGTTTTAGTTTCAGCTTTACCACTTTCTAGCCATGCAATTCTTAGCATGTCACTGAACCACTCTGAATCCTTTTCTTAATCTACAAACATGGATTTAAAAAACCTGCACCATAAAGTTGTTATCAACAGTAAATGAAATAGTAAATTTAGGAATACATTATAAAATTTAAGAGATCTGTAAAACTTCGGGATCAACTCATCCCGATTGAATCTGGTTGTAGATTTCAATTACATGCTGGTTTGAGATTAGAAGCTTCCGTGGTATTGGGGAGAATCTAGTGACCAGCCCAGGGAGATGGGGGCCCGGTAAGTGTGGTGCTATTATTAGTTTTCTCATCACGGGCTTTCAAACTACATTTACCTGAGTTATGGGGACAAATGGTAATGGCTGATTACAGTACCCCCGTCCCATCCCCTCCTTGAATACTACTTTAACTAGAGAAGTTCTTATGTCCTGCTCTACCACTCCCTAACCACTAACTTCATTTTGCTGTGCCTCAGTTTATTCACCTGTAAAAAGGATAAGGGTAGTACCTGCCTTGTATGGCAAATGTGTGGATTAAATAAAACAACAGTATCTGGTTTTTCATATTACTTCCTTCCAAAGTGTTAACTACTATCAACTCCTGGGTTTCCAAGTTAATTTTGTTTTAAAAATGGGTTCTGACATTAAAACATTCTCTTTTTAGAACTAAAAGTGGCCTAAAAAATTGTTCAGATAGATGCAATCCAATAGCTTCTAAGGCACTGCTAGTTTTTAAATTACTCAATTCTGTAACAAATCTCCAGTAAGAAAATTAGGCTTAACAGTTAGTTTACACAACAGCATGAGTATCAAGATCTCTATTGTTTATAATCATTTCTTTCAGCTCCCCTGATCTTCCTTTTACCCACTTCTTTCCCTTAGCGATTCCAATCCTCTTAATGTTGACTAGACTGTTGTTCTATGCCATGGAATCAGACCTTAAACAATGGTGAAAGATTCCTCTGACTATGGTCAGATTTTCTTCATTGTTCCTCTAGATTGTGTCACTTGTCCCTCACTTTTTATTGAAATAACCTAAGGACAAATAAACTTTTTAAATGGTCCCTTTTCAACACTTCCATTTAGGGCAATCAGTTCCTTTTTCTTCCATTAAAAATGGGTACCATGGGGTCTCAAAGAATGGGTAGAGGTTGAGAGAAGGGGCTTTGTTTTTCTTGGGAGATGGAGTTTTAAGAGGAGGGGTGTTTTCATCCCCACTTTGACCTACTGGACAACCATACCCCTCAGTTCTCCCAGCGTGATGTGCAATAGCTCTTCTTTTTTGGGGGTATAAATATAGTATGCAACGGTGAGATGAGGAATCCAATTTCATCTACGGGCAGATGGGTCGATGGCTTTTCTGCATCCTCCACTATATCCTAGTGTGGAGAGAAGAGGAGATGGAGTCTGAAGCCTTGCACTAATCTGTCTCTACGTTTTTTGCCCTGATGCAGGAGCAGGAACTTTGCCTTTCTCAGTGATGAGGAGAGATGCTCCCTGTTGGCCCTGGGAAGTGATAAGCAGACTGAGTGTTGCAGCTTCCTCCACACTCTTGCTCGTACTGACATCACATCTGTATACCGGCTCAGTGAGTGTTGGTCCTCAGACACCTTCAAAAGCCTGCGGTCCTCAAGAATAAGATAGTGTCCCTAACCAGAAGTATTCTAATCCTATTCATGAATTTGGGTGGCCATGACCACTATTCTGTTGATGACCTGCATCATATTTGATTAGCAGCATTTCACTTCAGATTTCAGGTAATTCTGGGGTTGCAGGGGAACTATGAGACATGATGAAACCAACTCACCTATATCATGGGTGGTCGGCTGTACTGGGTCTTCCCTCCTAATCTTGGGAAAGGAGAACTTCCTGAGTCCTGGCTGAGATAGCTTCTAGGACTTAAGTAGGCCCCCAGTGACACGGGTGGGGCTGTAAATGTTACCGCTGTAAAAAGGCCTTAAGGGATGATTGCTTGTCTCACATTACACATCGGGAAACAGGCCCCAAAGAATTAGTGCCTGAGCTAGGATGAGCACTGCTAGTCAGAGCAATCCACTTTACCACACTTCTCCCTACACAAAATGACATTGAAATGTTGGATGTGTTAGTCTTGGATGTTTTCTATGTCACAGAATCAGATCTCAACAATTGTGAAAGATTCCTCTGACAAACTGACTAGTTTTCAGCAGTGTCTGAAGGACTGACTGACTGATTGAATGATATGCATTTCCCTTACTTTGAGAGAGGCCTGCTGCCCTGTGTCAGGGAGTACATTTTCTCATTGATGGTGACCTGAGGAAGAATTTTTGTTTCTCCCATCTCTTTATTGAGGGTGACGTTGTGTCCGCTCCTGTGTAGCCAGATTAGATGATCCATATTTTATGGATACAGCCAGAGATTCTGCTGAAAAGGCCCTCGGGCCATCTCCCAGAAGTAGAGCAGGGAGTTGAGAGCTTTGTCCGTGCATAAAGAGCATTTGTGAAAGCACTTGCCTCAGTATCAGCACCCTGCCCTAGCAGAGCTTTCTTGCCACAAGCCACAAGCAGATCACACTGCCTTATGAGGTTGAGCAGGAAGCTAGAGTTGTAAGCACTGCCTAGTAGATGGGAGTCTGATGTCTGAAAATTGAGGTGTCCTAGCAGTGTTCCTTGGGGAGAAGGCCTGGGGGGCAGACTTGGATCATGATTTCTGCCAGCTGTTGGTCTAGTGGTGGGGAGGATGCAAGAGGAGGCCCCAGACAACACTTGCCTCTCACTCAAAGATCAGGAATGCAGCTCTGCGGTGTGCAGTCTGCACCTTAGGGTTGTGCAGGCTGCCCCAGCACCAAGGCAAGCAGCAGGAGAATATCTTGTTGGTAAATTGCAGCTTCCCCAAGGCTTACACCCTAGGGAAGGATGGCCCTCTGTAATTCTTCCTCCTAGAGAGGGGACACCACTTTGTAACTTGCGCATCACTCATGTTCCTGGTGTCCTGGTCAGGAGGGAAGAGGTGGCCCATGAGGGTCATGTGCCCCTGCACATCAGAGAGGCCAGGGGGCTTGAACAGCTCTCCTTAGCCAAGCTCTACAGCTCTCCATCTTGAGCTGCGGGGCTTTCTACCCTTTGGGGGTTGCAGGTCTGGAGTTTCTGCAGTGACAGTCTCTGGAGAAGCCCTCTCTGGAGAACAGCAGGAAATGGTTTGACTTGGTGAGGGGCTTGCTGGTCCTCAGAGTTCACTGGAGAACTCAGGGTGGTGGCACAGACAGTTGTTATTTCTCTGCTAAGAAGAGGTAGAATCTTCCCTCTAGCAGCTGCCATCCTGTGACGTGTGAAGCTAGCCTTCACTCCACAGTTCCACTGTGGTTGCTTTAGCTAACAGCGGTCACTTCTTCACTGCCAAACCCAAGGTGTCTTCTTGGTTCTTACCTAGTCCGGTTGCACTTGGTGGCATTAGGTGGCTATGTTTTAAGTCACCTTGGCCTCTGCAACCCCCTTTTCTCTCTAACTGTGCCTTTTCAGTCTCCCTCACTGGCCACTGGCTGCCAGTAGTTGCCCAGGCTTAGTAACAAACTCCCCCTCCCTCACTCCCCTACTACTTTTCTTTTCCCCCAAATGCCTCACCTGTGTGATCACATTTAGTCCTGGGACTCTGGCCAGCAATTTGTGACCTGCTGTGGGTCACAAACCTGTGTTTGCAAAGTCTCAGTTTTTCTCCTTGGCTCCAGACCTACATCATTATCTGCCTAGAGCTCCTGCAGCTACCTCAAACCCCAAATGTCTAAAACTGCACTCCAGATTCTCCCATCCCCTACTTCATCCTCAGATGCATCCTTGCTCCTTTTTATTCGCCCTTCACTCCTGGCCCCTCGCCCCTGCCACTTTTACAAACACAGTGTCCAGCCGAATGGATACATGGAACCAATGTCTGACAAGTGGATGAATGACGAATGAACGGAGGAGGGAAGAAGCAAGGATGTGATACATTTGGAAGTGGGAGGAAGCACCGTGTGCTCCCACATGCTCTGTGCTGGGGGTTGTGTCCTGGCTCCATCGTGAACTCGCTGAGAGATTTGGGAGCCGCATCTCTCTGATCTTCAGATTCGACCACGACCTCCACTGTCCCCACCCCCATCCCCTTACAGTACCCACACCTCTTGACATACAGCCTGTGTTTCCAGCTTTTCTTCTCGGATTCTGAGTTTCACGTATACCTTGGTTCCCAGCTGTAAAGTGCATGGGTTAAACAAGATGATTAGGCCCCTGCAGCTCTTAAGATGATGGTGAAAGGATAATTCTGCCCTGTTCCTTAATGATGACTGAAGGTCTTAAATGCCAAGTCTCCTAAGGGGCCGCTGGTCTGGGGTACACCTGGAGGCATGGGCCTGGTGGCCCATCCTGACCTAACACCAGATCTGTTCTTCATCTCTACTTAGGTGGGTTTGAATCCATCCAGAATCCTCCAAATGATCTGAGTGGTGAGTAGCGATCATGCTGAACCTGACATTCATCCTTGAGGACAGCACTTCTGTCCTCTTGCCAAGAGTGGCCACCTTAGGAGGTGCCCAAGGTTGCTCAACTTTGCCTGTCCTTACAGCATCCCAGCCCGAAGGCTTCAAGGAGGTCAGGCCTGGCAGAGCCTGGGAGGAGCATCAGGCTGTGGGCTCCAGACAGTCCAGCAGCTCTGAGGACTCCAGCCTGGAGGAGGAGCTCCTCTCGGCCACCTCAGACAGCTATCACCTGCCGGAGCCCGATGACCTTGATGACCCGGAACTGCTCATGGACCTAAGCACTGGTCAGGAGGAGGAGGCTGAGAACTTCACCCCCATATTGGCTTTTCTGGATCATGAGGGTTATGCCGACCACTTTAAAAGTCTCTATGACTTCTCCTTCTCTTTCCTCACTTCTTCCTTTTATAGCTTCTCTGAGGAGGATGAGTTTGTGGCCTACCTGGAGGCATCAAGAAAGTGGGCCAAGAAGAGCCACATGACCTGGGCCCATGCCCGGCTCTGCTTCCTCCTGGGCCGGCTGAGCGTCAGGAAGGTCAAACTCTCTCAGGCCAGGGTGTACTTTGAGGAGGCCATCCACATTCTCAATGGAGCATTTGAGGACCTGTCCTTGGTGGCTACTCTGTACATCAATTTGGCTGCCATCTACCTGAAGCAGAGGCTGAGACATAAAGGCTCCACCCTGTTGGAAAAGGCAGGTGCCCTGCTGGCCTGCCTGCCTGACCGTGAGTCTAGTGCCAAGCATGAACTTGACGTGGTGGCCTATGTGCTGCGCCAGGGGATTGTGGTAGGCAGCAGCCCGCTGGAGGCCAGGGCCTGCTTTCTGGCCATCCGCTTGCTCCTGAGCCTAGGCCGGCACGAGGAAGTCCTGCCCTTCGCCGAGCGCCTGCAGCTCCTCTCTGGACACCCTCCTGCCTCTGAGGCTGTGGCTAGTGTTCTGAGTTTTCTGTATGACAAGAAATATCTTCCACACCTTGCAGTGGCCTCTGTCCAGCAACATGGTATCCAGAGTGCCCAAGGGATGTCTCTTCCTATTTGGCAGGTCCACCTGGTCCTCCAGAACACAACCAAGCTCCTTGGCGTTCCCTCCCCAGGCTGGGGTGAAGTTTCTGCCTTGGCCTGCCCAATGCTCAGACAGGCCCTGGCTGCCTGTGAGGAACTAGCAGACCGGAGCACCCAGAGGGCCCTGTGTCTCATCCTTTCCAAAGTGTACCTCCAGCACAGGTCTCCTGACGGTGCCATCCACTACCTGAGCCAGGCCTTGGTGCTAGGGCAGCTGCTCGGTGAGCAGGAATCCTTTGAGTCTTCTCTCTGCCTGGCATGGGCCTATCTCTTAGCCAGCCAGGCCAAGAAGGCTTTGGATGTGCTTGAGCCACTGCTATGCTCCCTGAAGGAGACAGAGAGTCTCACTCAAAGGGGAGTCGTCTATAATCTCCTGGGACTTGCACTCCAAGGTGAAGGCCGGGTGAACAGGGCAGCCAAGAGCTATCTTCGGGCCTTGAACAGAGCCCAGGAGGTGGGAGATGTGCGTAACCAGGCAGTGGCTATGGCCAATCTTGGCCACCTGAGCCTTAAGTCCTGGGCTCAGCATCCAGCCAGAAACTATCTCCTGCAGACTGTACGACTCTATTGTGAACTTCAGGCCAGTAAGGAGACAGACATGGAATTAGTACAGGTGTTTCTCTGGTTGGCCCAAGTTCTGGTGTCTGGACACCAGCTGACCCATGGCCTTCTTTGTTATGAAACGGCATTGCTGTTTGGCTTAAGGCATCGACACCTAAAGAGTAAGTATGTCCCATGCTGCTGGGAAGCTATAGAGAAAACTGTTGGAGCAAGTTTTATCTGTTTCCTATCACAAGTCATCTCATTCATGTTCCTGCTTTGTGTTCAGGTCAGCTTCAGGCCACCAAATCCCTCTGCCATTTCTACAGCTCTGTGTCCCCAAATCCTGAGGCATGTATCACCTACCACGAGCACTGGCTGGCCCTGGCTCAGCAACTCAGGGACCGGGAGATGGAAGGGAGGCTGCTGGAGTCCCTAGGGCAGCTGTATCGGAACCTCAACACCGCCAGGTGAGTCAGGGCTCAGGAACTGTCCTCGAAGTAGCTTTCCTTCCTTAGGGAGAAGCAGTGTTCTTTCCCACAGGAAGCCAAGTCCAAATGTACACGGTATAGGAGGGACATTGTGCAAAAGAGCAAGGGCTCTGCAGCCACCACAGTGCATCCATCACTTAGTGGTGTGGCCTTGGGTAAACTGTTTAATTTCTCCGTGTCTCAGTTTCCTCATCAGCCAAAGGAGGATAATAATGGCATCTATCTTACAGTGTTATTGTGAAGAATAAATGAGTTAATGCTCATAGAACACTCATAATTGTGCCTGATACATAGGTAGGTCTCAGTAATCTTAACTATGCCACCATTACTTGTGTGTTTCTATAACCCTATCCCTATC
The DNA here is from genome assembly GCF_007565055.1 of Rhinopithecus roxellana. Taxonomy (NCBI): domain Eukaryota; kingdom Metazoa; phylum Chordata; class Mammalia; order Primates; family Cercopithecidae; genus Rhinopithecus; species Rhinopithecus roxellana. The sequence continues at coordinate 42,449,052 of NC_044551.1, forward strand.
ACAGGATCATGGCTGAGGGTGCATAATTCAGAGAAGTGGCGGTTATACCAAGGACAGAGGAACCTTCAGGAGGTCTTCATTACCGAGGGCAATTGGTTTTAAAGAAAGGACACCCCACTGAAAGCAGGGGTGTAAAATGTCATGGTAAAAAAAACTTTTATTGGGAACTTACCTTTAAAATGAAATTGTAGATTATGAAATGAAGTGTGTTTTCACCTTTTAGTTAAGAATATTTGGATTATAATTTCAACTATGCATTAAGTCTTAGAATAAACATGGAATAAAAGGAGTGTTGACTTTTTGGCTTAATTGTGCTGATAAAATTATGTAACAGCACAATGGGGCATTCTTTGTTTTGTGATTGATTTTTTAGCACTACCTTAAAAATCCTCATTTTTAAAAAAATAAAACTTAACAGTTTAACCCAAATGCCTCCTTTAACCCTTTGGTATTCACATTATTATCACTTGCAGATTTTGCCATCTTTTGTTGATTTTCTCTTCATTGTTTCTTCACTGGTCTAATGCTGTTTCATCCTCATTTGCCAGTGGGCAGACTGAAGTTCTGCTTTGTAACAAGCCTTAAATTGATTCCATTAAATCCTGCATGGTTTGCAAGATCTTCAAGTTCACTTTGCAACAGATTTGCCTTGCAGGATTGCATTCATAATTATAAATGACTTCTAAAATACAGCATTCAGAATAGCTTGTAAATTCGCTACTGTTAAGCAGAGAGAGAGGTGGTTGAGGAGAAGATAATGAAATGAAATTTTTTTTTTTTTTTTTTTTTTGCATTTCTAAGCAACATGGTAACTGTGTGCACCTGGACAATCAGATAAGGAATAATCAGATAATGAATTCCACTCCCCCTTCTCTTTCTCCTCCAGTCTGTCTCCCTCTCACTCTCCTTCATTCTTTCCCTCTCTTACAAGAATCAGGTATCCTCCAAACCTCCTGCTGTCTTTGTCTTCAGTCCCAGGGAGGGAGCTTTGGATCCATGCAGCATGTGAGGAGTCAGGAGGCCCCAGCTCCACCCTGCTTTCATTCTAGGACACCCTAGGAGTCTGAATGCTTCTGGAGAAGATCCAGAAGGCAGGCTTGAATTAACTATTGAGATGACATAGTCATATGCTCATGGTGAGGTATTGTAGGACTGGGCTCCGGAAAAGTTGGATTCTAAGGAACAGGAACAAGAGTGCCAAATATGTGTCAGGCTATTGGCACCTCTGGCTACTGGGCAAACTCAGTCTTAAATATTCCCAGACATCACCTACCCCACTGCCATCCTTTACTCACCAGCTCCCCACTCCAAATGCCTAAACCCACTGAAATATTAAGGGGGAAGCCAGAGAGAAGGCCCTGGATGCTGTTAGCATGGACCACGGAGGCCTTAGTTAAGACAGGACGCAGAATCACTGTCCTGATGTGATGGGGGTGATGGAGAGGAGGTCAGGGATGGGTCTACAGATGGCCCAAGAAGTTACTGAAGGGAGTCAGAAGCCACAGAGCTGGCAGAAGAGCAACCAAAACTGGATTAGGGGCCAGAAAACCTGATCCTGCCATGACCTAATAACATGTCCTTAAATAAGTCACTTTTCTTCTTGGTCTCCTTCTGTCTGTAAAGATAAGTTGAATCAGGTACCTTCCAGCTGTAAAACGTTGAGTCTGGGACCAGCTAGTTATGGTATTCTTACACTGAATATTCATACTAGAATTCCTGCTGCTTCCAAAGTGTATTGAATTTTTGGTGCAGATTCTTAAAGTTGTGTGCTTTCTAGGGTGCCTTTGAAATCACAGACCTCAGCTTTTAGGGGTTGAAAGACTTTGTAGTATATTCAGAAGGTCTTGTGGGCAGACATTATGTCTAGCACAGAGCTTGGCACAGAAGAGACATACGGTGCATGTGTGTTTGGAGTAGCCAAGTCATTAGTGAGTAACTTAGTCCACTAGCTCACAGCCCTTGAGCTGAAGCTATATGCTGACATGGCTACTGATGATTATGATGGAGAATGGTGGAGCTTTGTGTGGGGGAGTCCATGGTTCTTTTGCTTAGGGCTCAGGTAAGGAAAGAAAGGTGTTTGCAGCTTGGAGGCAGGCTCTTTGGTCTTTAGTGACCAGCAAAGTAGTCACAGTGCCACGAGTGGAACCTCAGCTGCCCATTCCAACAGCCCTTTGAGAACACTGGCCTATATAGTATTAGCCACAGAACACGGTGTGTCTTTTCTTAGGGATTCTCCTCTGATAAAGAACCAAATTACATATAGTGAAGTAGAATATCAGAGATTTGATATTCGACTTCGTGAGGAACATAGTTTTTCTAAAATTATGTAGTTGCTTAAGGTTAAAAAGCATTACACCTTTTTAACCAGGCTGAGGCAGGTGGATCACTTGAGATCAGGAGTTCAAAACCAACCTGGTCAACATGGTGAAACCCTGTCTCTACTAAAAATACAAAAAAGTTAACCGGGCATGGTGGTGGGTGCCTGTAATCCCAGCTACTTGGGAGGCAGAGGCAGGAGAATTGCTTGAACCTGGGAGGCGGAGGTTGCAGCAAGCCGCGGTCACACCACAGCACTCCAGCCTGGGTGACAGAGCGAGACTGTGTCTCAAAAGAAAAAAAACAAAAAAAAAGATTACACTAGTATTGAAGGTTATAGGTGAAAAATAAAGGTTCCCTTCCAACTTCCCTTTCCTTGATACTTTCCTGAAGTAACTACTTAAAGATTTTTAAATACCCATGAAGGAATATTTCACACATATTAAAGATTATATATGATACATATTTTCTATCTTAAATAAATATTAGATATATTAAATATAATATGCACATGTTTTAGTTACATAAATGGAATCAAGATAAAATTTCTATTACATAATATACTCTTCTCTTACTTGCTTTTTTTCATTTAAAAATATCACTGTGAAATGTCAATCCAGCATTTTATCACACTATGGGAGCCCTTCCATTGTGTCAGGCACTGTGGCAGGTACTGGGGAATTCAGTGGTTAGAAAAAACAATCCAAATACCCACAAACAGAACAGTCTGCCCTATGTAAGAGTGAGCTTGTTGCCTTTACAAGTATTCAAAGGAGACCGACTATTCAAAAATTTTATAAAAGAGTTTCCTGAATTGAGCTGGATCTGGAACTACTTACTAATAGTTTTATTGAGGTTTAATTACACACCATAAAATTCAGCCTTTTGAAGTGTGCGATTTAGTTTTCAGTATATTCACACAGTTGTGAATATCACCACTATCTGATTTCAGAACATTTTCATGGCCCCTGAAAGAAAGCCTGTACCCATCAGCAGTCACCCCTCATTACCCAACCTTGCTCCAACCCTGGAAACCACTAATCTACTTTCTGTCTCTATGGATTTGCCTATTCTGGACATTTGATATAAATGGATCATACAGTATTTGTCCTTTTGTATCTGGCTTCTTTCACTTAGCATAGTGTTTTCAAGGTTCATCCATGCTGTCACATGTATCAATACTTCATTATTTTTTATGGCCAAATAATATTTTGTTGTACTGATATGCCACATTTGTTTATTCCTTCATCAGTTGATGGACATTTGAATTGTTTCTGCTTTGTGGCTATTATGAATAATGCTGTTGCGAACATTCATGAACAAATTTTTGTGTGAAGAAGTATTTTCATTTCTCTTGGGTAGACCTAGGAGCAAAATTACAGAGTCACACCATAATTCTATATTTAAACTTTTGGGGACCTGCTAGGTTGTTTTTAAAAGTGGCTGCACTATTTTTCATTCCCATTAGCAATGCATACGGGTTCCGATGTCTCCCATCTTCACCACCACTTGTTAGTGTCTGTCTTTTTAAATTTTAGTCATCCTAGTGGGAGTGAAATTGTATCTCATTGTGGTTTTGACTTACATTTTCCTAATGACTAAAGATATTGAGCATCATTTCATGTGCTTCTGGCCCTTTGCGTATCTTTGGAGAAATGTCTATTCACTTGTCCATTTTTTAAATTGGGTTGTTTGTCTTTTGATTTTTGAGTTGTAAAAATTCTTTATATATTCTGGATACGAGTCCCTTATCAGATATATGATTTACAAATTTTTTTCCCAGCCCATGGGTTGTCTTTTCACTTCTTGATCCCTCATAGAATGAGTTGGGAAATATTCCTTCCTTTTCAATTTCTTGAAAGAGTTTGTGAAGGATTGGTGTTAATTCTCCTTTAAACATTTGATGAAATTCACCAACGAAGACTTCTAAGTCTTGACTTACCTTTGTAAGGAGTTTGTTTGTTTTGTTTTTGAAAATTGCTAATTCAATATTGTTAGTTGTTATGGTTTGTTTAGATTTTCTATTTCTTCTGGAGCGGTTTTCATAGCTTTTGTCTTTCTTGGTATTTGTCCATTTCATCTAAATTAACTAATTTGTTGGTATACAATTGTTCATAGCATTCTTTTAGAATCTTTTTATAATTTCTATAAAGTTGGTAGTATTGTCCACTTTAATTCCTGAGACTCTTCTCTCTTTTTATTCTTGATCAGACTACCCAAAGTTCTGTCATTAAAAAATTTTTTTAAAATCCCAGCACTTTGGGAGGCCGAGATGGGTGGATCACGAGTTCAGGAGATCGAGACCATCCTGGCTAATCCGGTGAAACCCCGTCTCTACTAAAAAATACAAAAAACTACCCAGGCGAGGTGGCGGGCGCCTGTAGTCCTAGCTACATGGGAGGCTGAGGCATGAGAATAGCGTAAACCCAGGAGGCGGAGCTTGCAGTGAGCTGAGATTCGGCCACTGCACTCCAGCCTGGGCGACAGAGTGAGACTCCGCCTCAAAAAAAAAAAAAATTTTTTTTAAACAAATTAAATTTTGGCTTTATTGATTTTTTTCTATTCTCTGTATCACGTATTTTTGCTCTCATCTTTATTATTTCATTTCCTCTGTTTGCTTTGGGTTTACTTTGTTCTTTTTGTGTAGTGTCTTACGGTGGAATATTAGGTTATTGATTTGAGATCTTTTTCTCTTTTAATATAAGTATTTACAGCCATAAATGTTCCTCTGAGTTTTGTGCCTATGCCATCTTATATATTTCAGTATGCTGTGTTTATTGTCATTCATCAGAAAGTAGTTTCTAATATCCTTTGTGATTCTTCTTCAGGTCACTGGTTATTTAGGAGTATGTTGTTTAATTTTCACATATTTGTGAATTTTCCAAATTTCCTTCTGTTACTGATTTCTAATTTCATTTCATTGTGGTGGTAAAACAAACTTTGTATGATTTTATTCTTTTTACATTTGCTGAGATTTGTTTGGTGGCCCAACATATGATCTATTCTGAAGGATGTTCCATGTAAACTTGAGAAGAATGTATATTCTGTTGTTGCTTGGTGTAGTCTATAAATATCTTTTAGGTCTAATTAAATTTTTTAATTTCCTTGTTGTTCTTATGTCTAGTTCTTCTATCCATTATTGAAAGTGTGTTATTAAAATCTCTAATTATTGTTGAGTTGTCTATTTCTCCTTTCCATTCTGTCAGCTTTTTCTACATGTATTTTGGGGCATTGTTATTAGGTGCTGCATGTATGTTTATAATTATGCCTTTCTGATGGATTGAGTCTATTATCATTATAAAATGCCCTTCATTGTCTTTAATTACAATTTTGATCTTTTTATCTGATATTAGCGTAGCCACTCTAGCTCTCTTTGATTACTGTTAACATGGTCTATACTTTTAGTCTATTTGTGTCTTTGAATCTAAAGTATGTCTCTTGTAGGCAGCATATAGTAGAAACATTTTCTTTCCTCTCTATTCTTCAATGTTTGTCTTTTAACTAGAGTGCTTAATACATTTACATTTAATTACAGGTAAGACAGGATTTATGTCTGCAATTTTGCCATTTTTTCTCTATATTAATAGGTTATATCTTTTTGTTTTTCTATTTCTCCATTACTGCATTCTTTTATGTTAAATAGATTTTTTTCTTGTATATTATTTTAATTTCCTTGTTATTTCTTATCCTGTATTTCTTTCAGTTATTTTCTTAATGGTTACTCTGGGGTAATAATTAGCTTTTTTTAAAAAAATAAAAATCTTAGCCGTTTCCTGGTCATGCCCACAGCCCTGCACATGCATGTGGGTCTTCTAGATTCCCAGGAATATGTTAGAACTTTTAAAACTTTTTATGGACATCTCATTTCCCAACTGTTCCTCTCGTGTGTGTGTTGTTTTTTCTGACCTTTTCTTGTTTGCTCCAAATGTTTTCACCACCTAAGGCAGTGACCATATTAAACAATTGCTGCTGATTATTTTTGACATATGCCTCAGGGAAAAGGCTGTTCTTCGCTGAGTGAGCTCTGAGTGAGGTTAAATGAAAACAAGCCCTGTGAGCAGAGGCTTCCAGGGAACTTCCAAACAGATCAAACAGTAACAGTTCCCTGGGGATGGAACTTTGGGGGATTTCAAGCTCATTGTCTCCTTCAGTGGTTGCTAGGTTGCTGGTTTTTCCAGCTACCATTATTGTGAGGCTGTTGGTTTTTAAGTGTACCACAGAGCTAGGGACAAGCAAGATGTCTCTAAGGCAAGTTGAAAAGCAATGAAGCTCACTTTCACAACAAGATTCAGCCGTTTTCCTGAATAAACACTCCTTGCAAACCTTTGGTTAATATCCAGAGTTCTGAAAAATTTTATTTAGATAATTTTTGCCTGTTCTCATTGCTTTTATGGAGGAGTAAATTTTTGGAAATTTTTACTCCATTGTTCTGTACATTGATCTAAATTAGGATTTTTAATTTGAATAGTTTATAGTTTTAAACTCCAAGATTACTATTTGTACAATTGGGAGGAAATAAATATCCACTTTTGCTTTACCACTAATATGAGTGATACTGAATGGAAGATTGGGAAATACTTTAGGTGTTAGAGGAAACTCCTGTACACATAAGGTCATTGTCCCTTTGCAGAATGGCCAGTTCAACGAAGAAAACATGCTGTAATGCTGTATTTATTTAGCATGTGTAAATCACCTTCTCCTACAGAACACTTAAAAAAAATATAAAAGAACAAAGACCAACTACAGATGCAGATAAACGGGTGTTTCTATGCACCTGGGGGTGGTTACTGTAAATTAGCACTAAGCTTCCTGGTAGCTGAGTAAAAAGGGGAAAGCTGTATGAGGTTCTCACTGTCTGACAAAAGAACATAAACACATGTATCTGTTGGAGCAATTTTTTTCCTGGCACAGATTGCTTAGGAGGAATTTATTAAGTGGGTCTTGATGTAATGGACAGATTTCTTCAACTAAATTCCCCTCTAGGGATTTGCATTCTCACAAAGCTCAAAGCCACAGCAAGCAAAGGCAGGAAATGTTCATTGGAAGAAGCGGCAGGCTTGTGTAGGGGCAGGTTTGGAGGGAAAGGAGACAATGCTTTCAAGCAAAGGATGGGGGTGATCTGTCAGGGAAGACTTTATCAAGGTGGTAGCATTTGAGGAGGCCCTTGAAGGATAAGTAATATTTTGAAAAGTGGAGAAGGCTTAGGTTTTAGGTGGAGGGAATAGCAATAGGCATGGAGAGGTCAGGACACATTTGAAAGACATTCTGTAGATTTAACAGACAGGTTTTGGTGATCAGTTGGCTATGGGTAGTGACATGGTTTGGCTGTGTCCCCCACCCAAATCTTATCTTGAATTATTGCTCACATAATTCCCATGTGTTGTGGGAGGGACCTGGTGGGAGGTAATTGAGTCATGGTGTGGTTTCGCCCATACTCTTCTCGTGGTAGTGAATAAGTCTCATGAGATCTGATGATTTTATAACAGGAAACCCCTTTTGCTTGGCTTTCATTCTCTCTCTTGCCTTCTGCCATGTAAGACGTGTCTTTCACCTTCTGCCATGATTGTGAGGCCTTCCCAGACACATGGAACTGAGAGTCCATTAAACCTCTTTTTCTTTATCATTTACCCAGTCTTGGGTATGTCTTTATCAGCAGTGGGAAAATGGACTAACATAGGTGCAACGAAGACTCAACTTCTTCCCTAGAAGGAGATATGGAGGTTGGTGGGCATGGGGGCGGGGGGTTGCAGTGGGCATCCAGAATGTACAGTGAACATCTGTAGTGAAAATGATGGCCATAATAGCCTTCAGTGAGCATGCATTGTTTGCTAAGCCATACGTAAATCTCAGGACCACCCTGTGAGGTAGACAGAATTGTGGAAATTGAGAATTAAAGAAGCCAAACAACTTGCACGAGGCTTCTCAGCAGGCATTGATATCCAAACAGTGTGAATCTAGAGCAGGGTTAGCAAGCTTTTTAAATAAAGAATCATATAGTAAGTGTTTTAGGCCTTGTGGGCCATATGATCTCTGCCACAAGTACTCCACTCTGCAGTTGTAGTATGAAAATAGATAATACATAAATGAATAAATGCAGCTGTGTTCCAATAAAACTTTATTTACAAAAGCAGATTGAAAGCTGTATTTGGCTCATGGACCATAGTTTAACAACTCCTGGTCTAAAATGCATAGTCTTAAGCACTCTATGTATTCTGTCCACCCAGCCAATAATTTTTGCCTTAGACAAAAGAAATAGGTATTGAAGGCTATAGAGTGCAACCTTGTAGAATTGTATGGAGGGACTTCGTTTGTCATCAGTCTGTCCCCTGCCTGCCACAGAGGGTCCGGACAATTTCACCACTTGGTTTCATTGGTACTAGCTCAGATCCTTGACTTCTCAATTTTACGATCTCATGCTGCCTTTTTACTGATTTTAATTTCTCTTGTTTGAAAGATTTTCTCTAGGGTTTAGAAGTGGGTTATGGTGTGTGTGTGTTGGGGAGGGGGGTGGTTATGGGGAGGGCACAGGTAGATATTGAAAACTTTGTCCCAGCCTTCAGGTTTTTACTCTGGGACACTTTTCTCTCCCTTTGTGTAATATCTGCAGGATCATGCCTTCTCTGCCTTCCAGGGGACAACTGCAGAATTTAGTTTGATAAAGGTTTGCAATCTCTCAATGGGAGGGATCTTAGGGAGTCTTGTCTTCTGTCTTGAGGTGACACAACACAGACTGGCCATAGAACTGAGCCAGATGGGGTCCATGAGAACTCTGTGGCTCTATTAAATCTATTAAATCAATTCAACAAATATTTACTGAGCATTTACTATCGCCCAGGCACTGTGCTAAAAACTGAACAAGGGTGATAATCGTTCCTGAGCTCACAATAACAGAATAGTACAGAAAATAAATGTATAAATAGCCACTAAAGGTATCATATAAATTGTGGTAAGTGCCACAAAGGATGTGCATATTATTATTTTTAGAAAGAAGGGATGCCTTGTGTATAATAGGTCCTCTCAAAATAATGATTAATTCTGTGCATGTGAATACAACAGTAGCCTAGCAGCCATTGCTCCTGGCTTCTATTCTTATATTTATGCTTCTTATTTTTCTGGAACTGAAAAAAGTTCTGTGTTTTAAAAAATATAATTAATATGTTAATCCTTAACACAGAAGCAATTCTTTCCTCATTTTTGTTGTAAATAAGGAAACAATTGCTTTTCCTGAAATGTCCTCATTTGATCACAAGGCTATAATGTACACTACCACCCCAGTTTCACACATGAGGAAACTTTGTTCAAGGTTTAAAATAGCTTATGTCTTTTAAAACGTCAGGATTTTTAAAGTGGTAAATGAAACAAAAGTCTTCCCAAGTGCTGATATCTGAGCCAGAAATTAGGCCCTGCTTGAGGGTGTAAATGTAAGGGTCTGGTTCAGACTCAGAGTTAGATCCTGGTTTAAACAGGGTTTATTATTTGGTCCAAGATAGTTACTCTTACCAAGTCTTATTTTTTTTCTATTAGTAAAATGAATGTAATAATAGTACTGATCTCTTGGGGCTGTTGTGATGATTACATGAGATTTTGCATGTAAAGTACCTAGTACACACTAAGTGCTCAATAGATGTCCGGTAATAATACTGCCATTGTTACTATTAGAAGACAAAGCAGCTGAGAGCTCAAAATAAGGCTTTGGAAACGTGCAGGAAAACTTAGATACGTTTCAAAAGACAAATCAAAACAACAACATCCTACTGGATTTCTTTATTTGCAAAATTGACTAAGAATTCTAATGGCTTGGGGTTTCTGTGGGGATTAAATGAGAAAACGCCTACTGAAAGTATATACCCAACGCCTCACACAGAGTCAGCCCTCAGTTTTTGGCCATCTTTATCATAAAAACAGGACAAGACCAATTAGCAGAGGTTGGGCTTTGGACAGAGATCAGACAGACTCATCCAGGCAGGGCAGGGATCTGGGAAGCCCCAGCAGGGGGTGGTAAGAGGAAGTCTGGAAATGCAGGTGTATTGGGGTCACTTGGCCATGGGCTCGTGGCTGATGTTCAGGCAGGGAAGAAGAAACAAAGACTTAGCCCAGAGACTGAACTTGAGGACAGGAAAAATGAGAGAAAGAGATGAGTCAAGACTGGAAAGGAGAGGAGATAACATGCTGGAACACAGGCACAGGAGACCCAGAAGTACACAAGGCTGATGCAGTGCTGGCCCACCAGCAGTGCTCCTTGCTTCTTTGGCTTTGGAAGCCAAACCAAACCTAGAGTCTGTGGGTGGTGGCTGGAGGAATTGGCATGCTGGGCCATCTGGTGCTCAACTGGTAGGTGACACTGCTTGGCCACTGGCAGATGTAAAGTAACGGGGGTGAGTGGTGATAGGAAGGAACCAAGGAAGCCGGACTACTGCCCAGTTTTAGACCACAAAAGCACTTGTTTCTTACTGGAGATCATAGATCATGTGCAAGTCTTGGTGAGAGGCAGTGCCTTTGGAAAATCTTCCATTTGCAAGGAGTCTCAGTGGTGCTGTGTGAGCCACCAGGTCTCAGTAAGTCTCGCCTTCCCCTGATGGGGTGTTTCTTGGAAAGAAATAGAGATCTCCTCTCTTCCACAGTCATAATGAACTCAGAGGGAGAAAGTACAAGAAGCAAATGCTGGCTCTGTCAGTTGGCCTGTCTGTAATACCTAAATCTTGTTCCCTGAAGGTCTGGAGAAAACAACTATAGTAGCCCAAGGGCATCCCAGGACAGTAAATGGTAATATAAAAAAACAGAGCAGGAAATAGGATGAGGATGAGATTTATGGGTCTTATCCTCATCAACTGCTCCAGTGAGAGTGAGGAGAGCTGTGGAGGCCAGGCCTGCTGAATCTGAACCCGGCTTGAGTTTGCAGGGTACAAAGTGGGGAGTGAAAGGCAGGGCTTCCTATAGTGAAAGATGCCTGTGGTTACTGTAGCTGAGCTGAGGAGGTTGGTGATCACTGCAGCATGGTGTGGAGTTTTTCAGCTCCTTGCATTCTCAGAGGAAGTTTCACATTTTAAAACCTGTGAAAGGGTGGCCAGGGCCCATCTGGGATGTCAATAAATCTCATGTTAAGAGCAGGGCAGAAGAGAAAGTTTGAGTTTTTTCTTTCTATTTCTTACAAGGGCCAAATGCCTGGCACTCTCTCCAGAAGGCCAACAGCTGCCTCATTGCCAATAAGGATCTGGGCCTTAGGAGTTGAGGGCAATGCTTGTTTCCCTCATGGTGCACAAAGGGGCCTGGCGGCTGAGAGGTCTGTAATCAAGTGGTAACCACGTTTGTTGAGGACTTTCTACTTAAGTGTCCACAGACGTGGTTGATGATGATCAGTGTTTCTGGGAAGAGTTGCATGGCTTGCTGCAGTGGTTCTCAAACTTCGCTGTGCAGGAGTGTAACCTGGGTGTGTCTTAGGAATTCAGGTTCCTGGATTGCAACTGTAATGAATCTTTTTCAGTCAGTCTGAGGTAATTCTGGGGTGGGGGTTCTGTGCTTTGAATAAGGTCCCTAAGAAATGCTGATGCAGGTGGGCCACAAATCATGTTTTGGGAAATATGAGTGTTATGGGACGAGTCCTAGGCTGCTACTCAGAAGGGAGTTCTGGCCTTGGATCTTCCGCTAATGTGCTGTGCAAACATATGTAAGTTATTTCCAATTTCTGGGCTTGTTTCTTCTATAAAATAAGAATATTGGACTAGATTGGCAAGTCTCAAGCCAAACTGCACGACAGAATTACATGGAGAACTTAGACACAGTGCTTGTGCCTGAGCCCGGTGCTCATGCTATCACGATGTTGCAACACACTGGGAAAGAGTGTGGCAGTGTACAAGTTTAAAATGCTTCCAGGTGACTCTAGTTGTTGCTGGGACTGAGAACTACTATCTGGATGATGCACAGTGTTCTTTCCTTGTTTTTGAATACTGAATCGTCTATGAGAAAATATATTACCTATGTCTCATTTCTTCATTGGTCCCTCCATTGTCGTGGAGGGAGAGTTTTCTACAAAATATAATTTTCCAAATAATTAAAGGGCACCCGTTAAGCAGCAACCTGTTAAAACTTTCACCCTGCTTTGATTTTCTTTACAAACAAAACATCAAAATCTTTTTGATGACTTAAAGTTACCACTGTTGTCACTCATTCATGCATTCACTCAATAGGTATGCGTTTGGTGTCTACTTTGTGTTAGTAACTGTAATAGGTCATTCTCATACTGCTAATAAAGACATACCTGAGACTGGGTAATCTATAAAGGAAAGGATGTTTAATGGACTCACAGTTCCATATGGCTGGGGAGGTCTCACAATCATGACTGAAGGCAAAGGCAGAGCAAAGGCACATCTTAAATGGCAAGGGAACTGCCTTTTATACAACCTTCAGATCTCATGAGACTCACTATCATGAGAACAGCAGCATGGGGGTAATGCCCCATGATTCAATTACCTCCCACTGAGTCCCTCCTACAACACGTGGGGATTATGGGAGCTACAATTCAAGATGAGATTTGGGTGGGGACAGAGACAAACCATTGCAATAACATAACACCAAAAAAGGTTATAGAGTAGTCAAAGGGTTGATGGATCATGCGTCAGTAATAATAATAATTGTAAGTAATCTTTAAACATTCATCAGCTGCCAAGGACGTAATAGGCACTGTTCTAAGCACTCTAGTTTTATCTCATTTAATCCTCACAACAATCTGCTCAGGTGGGCACAATTATAGGCCTGTTTTACAGGTAAGCAAGCCAAAGCAGGAAGGATCCTGTACGTTCTCAAAGTCACACAGCTGATTGGGGTAGAGCTGGGATTCAGTCAGGCCCACCTCCCTGTGTGATGTGGGACATGGCTGTTCCCTCTCGGAGCTTCTGTTTCATTCTGTGCTGAGGGGACCTTGAGGGCCCTTTGAGCCCTAGCACCTCACAAGTTCATGTCTGTCCCCAGGTCTCTCAGGAGGTCACTCACATGCATCAAGGAGAGCCTGCGTATCTTCATTGACCTGGGGGAGAGAGACAAGGCTGCCGAGGCCTGGCTTGGGGCGGGGCGACTCCACTACCTCATGCAGGAAGACGAGCTGGTGGAGCTGTACCTGCAGGTAGGCCTCCTGCAGAGCTCTCTGGGAGTTGTTGACTTGGGTCATATGGGGAGGCAGCTGTACCCTCCAAATCGACCAGCTGGAACCAGAGAGGAATGATGTTCACCCTAAGCCCGTGGAGAGAGGGTCAGCACTGGGCTGCTCCCTGAACACATGGTGGAAACCAGGGTCATCCAGCAAGCTGAGTACAGGTAGCAAAGGGCCAGTCGCTGAGACCCATATATACATGTGCACCCTGGGAGATGTGAGGGGAGACTGACATATCACCTGTAACGCCACTTGTCCCATTAAGTATACCCGTCTTTCCAAAGCTCAACATACACCTTGACTTTAGGGTTTCGCTGCAGTTTGAGGCAAGGTTGGTGTGCATGTGGGGTATTAACAATATTATTCTCTTTTTTTTTGTTGGTTTGCATACTTTTAATATCAGAGATGTGGTACAGTGTAGTGGTTAAAAGCCTAGGCTTTGAAGAGAGAAAAGCCTAGAGTCAAATCTCAGGGCCATTACATATGGACTGACTGTGTGACTTTGGGCTTGCCATATGACATCTCTGGGATTCAGTTTCTTTATGGGGGAACTGAACGCTATCTTTTAGCATAAGGATTAGTAAAACAAAAATTTATATATCTCACTTGCATAGTAGTAAATGCATAGTAAGCATTTATTAAGTGCTCAGAACTTAGTAAATGTTTAATACATGATATTTTAGTGTTTTATTACTATCTGTACAATATTGACATTAAATACTGTGATGATATGTAAGATGTTTAATTCCGTCTACAAAAATGTACCAATTTATCTTTCTTTCCCATGTTTTGTTTTCTCTCTTTACTTCTCCTTATACTAGCACATAAACTTGCACAAATTCACTTCTACTGAGACTTAATAATGGCTGCATAACACTGATTGCATGCTTCCTATGTACGGGAGACTTTGCTAAACACCTCATTTGCATGATGTAGTTTAACCCTCATTATAAATGCAGTAGGAGTTTCCATTATAATTTCCATTTTACAGATGAAGCTCAGAGAGGCTGAGTAATTTGCCCAAGGTGATACAGCTGGTAAGTGGTGGAGCTGAGAACTGCACACAATGTGACCTAGAGCCTTCACTCTCAGCCTTTATGCCATCTGCCTTGCGATTTAAGGGCTGAAAGCGTTTCTGGAGAGCAGACAATTCAGTCTTTTCCTTTCATGTTGTGGGAGACTGAAGCCCAGAGGGCACTGTTCCGATTGTGCATTGTTTTAATGGTCCTGACTCCAGGATTCCATCTCACTGGCCCCCTCTCTCTCTGTAGCTGCCCATGCAATAACACAGCAACTGCAGCATCTTGCCCCAGCGATGAAATGTTCACTGGCCAGAATGGGTCCCAGGTCTCACCCAATCCCAGGCTGCCACCTAACTGATGTTGTGCAGGGTCATTTCCATGGAAGTGAATCATTCTGGACCTGAAGCTATTTGAGATCCTGTAACTGTGCTGCAGATGCAGCGGTATATTCTTTACTCTTCAACTTCCTTAGCACATTTGGTGTAGATGTAATCCAAAATAGCTTGCTAGAGATAAAGAAGCTCTGGAGACTAGGGTATTGGGATGGAAGACACCAACATTTGTTTGCCAGTGACTATTGGCATGAAACTGGCGAGGTTCTGTTTTCTTTCTGAGCCGCACTATCTCCATCTGGAAAGTGTAAGGTGTTGAACTGGATCATTATTTTTCCGTTTCAGTTATTTACATATTAAATTCATGGTTTTGCTATATACATGTGTCATCTATACCATTGTTTACTTCTTTGACTCAACATCAAATCAATGTAGCTTTTTGTACACTTACTTAGCCTTATTCTACACAATACTATCTAAAATTGCAGGTTGGATGCACTATTAGTTTTTCTTTTTTTCTAAAACACATTAAAATAAATACTTAACTAGTAAAACAAAATGTTTTTCTATATGCCATTAAAAATAATCTAGCACCACCAAAAGCAATCTCTCATACCAGGATGGGGAAATGCCAGACTGGAGAATCTCTAAAGTCCTCTTACCAGCCTTATGAGTGTGAAGACCAATTTAGGATTTGGGGGACTTTAGCAGAGGATTAATTGATTTAGGTGGTCTGCATCTTAGCTCTGCCAGTCCTGTGGAGGTCTGGAAGCCCTCCTCTCTGCCTTTAACAGCTGTCTCTGTCCCCACTAGGCAGCCATCCAGACAGCCCTGAAGTCAGAGGAGCCTTTGCTGGCTCTCAGACTTTATGAAGAAGCAGGTGATGTGTTCTTCAATGGGACCCGCCACAGGCATCATGCAGTAGAGTACTACAGAGTAAGTCCAAGCTGTGTAGTTTGCTGAGACAAGTCCTGGCACAGGCATGGGCAGGGTCAGGCTGGACTTTGGCCTGGGTCCCACTTCTCCTCTCTTGCTTGTATTTCATTTTTCTCTTTCTTGTCCAGTGCCCACCTACTTACCCTCTCTTCAATCTAGTGGGAGCTCAGGGAAGGTTCTGATAAACTTAGTCATTCTCAGGCTTGATAAGTTATCCTTCCTGGGATAATACATCAAAATAATTGAGTCCAGGAGTTCAAGACCATCTCGAACTCTTGGGTGCATGGTACTTTACAGTTTGCAGCACACTTTCGAGTTTACCAGTGTTTCCCACTTACTACTGGGAGTGCGGTGGGAGATTATTTAAAGGGTTATGTAGATGAGTGCTTTTGTTTGATCATATTTTTAATAAGCATGTATTAAAATTTTTTTTTTAGGCTGGGCGCAGTGGCTCACGCCTGTAATCCCAGTACTTTGGGAGGCCGAGGTGAGCGGATCACCTGAGGTCAGGAGTTCGAGACCAGCCTGACCAACATAGTGAAACCCTGTCTCTACTAAAAATACAAAAATTAGCTGGGCATGGTGGCACCTGCCTGTAATCCCAGCTACTTGGGAGACTGAGGCAGGAGAATCACTTGAACCCGGGAGGCGGAAGTTGCAGTGAGCCGAGATAGCACCATTGCACTCCAGCCTGGGCAACAAGGGCGAAACTCCATCTCAAAAAAAAAAATATTTTTTTAAATTAAAAACATAATATGAGCTCATTAAACCTATCACTTCACAGATAGTATTGCAAAGCATGAGGCAAGAAAAAGAGTTGATGTTAAGAATAACACAAATTAAATGAATGTCCAGATATTAAGCGGATATGTCAAAGATTGTGATTGTTTTTCATCACTGACGTTTAGGAATTCTCATTATCTAATTTGATCCTAAAATTTTATTCATTCAGCTATTCATTTATTTATTTGTTCAGTTGTTTATTCAGTCATCAAACGTTAGCAAACACCCAGTCTGTGCCAGGCACTGAGCTAGGGGTGGGGAAGAACAGGGAACGCATCTCTGACTATTGAGGGGCTTATTTTCATATGCATTTTGTAGATGAGAAAACTAAGTTTCAGAAAGATGAAGTGATTTGCCTAAAATTCTATCATAATAAAAACATAGAAATGACCACTTTTTGAGATATTCCCACACTATGTGTGTACTCAAGTGTGCTTCATAGATAGCGCCGTGGATGCTATCCACAGGGATGCACAGCTGAGAGCACACAGCTGAGAAGGGAACGACTTTCCAGTGACCTTGGGAAAAGCCACTTCCCTTTTCTGCTCCAGGTTTCCCCAATTTTAGGAGGCCTAATGCCCTCTACTTCTTTAAGATCTGGGCAAAACATCGTGAGCAAGGACCAGGAGAGAGTTGAGTAAAGGCACACAAGGAAACATGGCTGACCCCCGTTTGTTTTAGTCCACTGCCATTCCCCAAACCCTGCCTGTAGAAGAGAAGCCTCCTAGCTATGGTATGCACTGATGATTCCTAGCTAGACTAAGGTTCCTTGGGCCTCTGTTCTTAGGCTGGAGCTGTTCCTTTAGCAAGGAGGTTGAAGGCGGTGAGAACTGAGCTCCGGATTTTCAACAAGCTGACAGAGCTGCAGATCAGCCTCGAAGGCTTTGAGAAGGCTTTGGAATTTGCCACCTTGGCCGCCAGGCTCAGCACAGTCACAGGTTGGTGGTCTTCACTGTAGGGTGTGTTGAATGGGAGAGGTGACTAGTCAAGGATAGACAGCAAAGCAATAACAGCACAGGCTTTGGAGTCAGACTGTGTGGGTTCAAATCCCAGGGCCAACTGTCAGGGAGACCTTAGTTAAGTAAGCTGCCTAACTTCTGTAAGCTTCAAGCTTGTCGTCACCAAATCAGGATTAAAAATAGTGCCCACCTCATGGTAGTTGTTATGAAGACCAGTGATTATCCATGTAACGGCCACAGCACAATGCTGGGTACATGGTAAGTCCTTGGTAAGTGTTGCCTGTGCCACACTAATTATTATATTACAGTTGCTGTTGTTCCCCAAGTGTAAAGTAAATGGTATTTTATTCTCTGCGTAGGCTATGTTCCCATTGCAAAAGGACTGTGCCCTAAATTTTAAATTAGTTAATTTTTAGTCAAAAGTGCATTTTCCCATGAAGCCAAAATGTAAATGAAGGTCAGGTTCCCATTACCCTAACTCAGAACATAGCTGAATATCTTGTGTTTATGTCAAAAGCTAGTGGTAAACAATAAAAGTCATCAGAGGCCGGGTGTGGTGGCTCACGTCTGTAATTTCAGCACTTTGGGAGGCTGAGGCGGGCAGATCATGACGTCAGTAGATGGAGACCATTCTGGCTAACATGGTGAAACCCCGTCTCTACTAAAAGTACAAACAATTAGCTGGGCGTGGTGGCAGAATAAAAAAGATTTAAAAACCCCTCATCTTGAATGTTTGTGTTTGAAGAAAAGCAGGTTTGATTAGAGAAGCCTTGATTAGATGTAAGGGTAAATGGAATATTCTGTGATGATTCCAGGAGGGACTTCTGGGCATTTTCAAGGGCATCGGATGTGGATGATACTGGACTTTGTTGTGTCTAATTGCACTCTTGAGAGCTCCTTCTGTCTTTTCCCTACCTTTTTCCTTATTGCATAAAGTCTCATCTGAGTGACTGTGTGCTAATCTCAGGAAAGGCCTTGGAGGCCCCAGGCAGCTCCTCTGAGTACTCTTTATCTCTCACTGGATGGGAGCTGAAGGGAGGCTGCATGCATCCTTTCTATATGTACTTCCCCTGTGGTTGACTTTTCCATATCAGAGAATTTTCTCTCTCTAAGATTTTATCTTTTAATTTTGGCTTTTGGCTCTTTGAAGCTTAAAACTGATGTTTTTAGATGGTATCCAACAGTCACCTTGCAAATATTCCGAAGACGTGATTGTAAGCCTTTGTTCCCTGTAAAAGGTAGCTCTGTATTAAAACAAATCCACCAAACAACAAGTAATAGACCCATTAGAAACCAACATTCTAAAGCACGGTGTAAGGGTGAACAGGTGTTTATAGCTTATCTGAGACTGACAGTGGGTAATGGGGCCAAGGAGAGACTGCTACATGGTGGTACCCAAGATAGCTCTCTGAAGAGAGAAACTTTTGTGTGAGGAAGACATTTATTATACAAGCTATTCATTGCAATTCTTAGCTACTCCATCAAGCTAGACTTGTCACCATGTCCCATTAAAAGGGTTTAAGAAGAATTCTTTCCCAGAATCCTGCATTACAGTAGCATCTGCAATAAGGAGAAAATTTTCTTCCGAGAATCACCCCCAGGAAACCTTGACCGGCACCCATCCTCTACTAAGTCACTCTTATAGAGCCCTGCATTTTCTTTTGTAGCATTTATGACATGTGTAATGTTACATTTGTTTGTGGGATTATTTAAGGAATGTCTGTCATGTGAGACAATAAGCTTTATGAGTACAGGCACCTCTTCTGTCTTATTCGCTATGCCCTAGCACAGTCCCTGACATCTAGTAGACCTTCAAAAAGTTTTATGGAATGAATGAGTGAACAAATGATGCAAAGTGTTGGCTGCAGGGTATCTCTCTCAGTCTTCCAATTCTTAGGAGATCGGAGGCAGGAGCTGGTGGCCTTTCACCGCCTGGCTACAGTGTACTACTCCCTGCACATGTATGAGATGGCTGAGGACTGCTACCTGAAGACCCTGTCCCTCTGTCCACCCTGGCTGCAGAGTCCCAAGGAGGCCCTGTACTATGCCAAGGTATATTATCGCCTGGGCCGACTCACCTTCTGCCAGCTGAAGGTAAGAGCCAGACTTCCAAGATTTCTTGAGAGCCACACCCAACCATTCTCCTTCCTGACCGGAAGACAATGAGGAGCCTTTGGGGCGGAGCTGAGAAAACCAGAGTGCCAAGATGAGGAGTCTTGTTTCATAGGGTGAGGAGTGGCTTTACAGGGGACATGGAGGCTTTTTCCAGTTAGCCCAGCTGAAGACCTCAAAGGTGCTCCCATCTTCGCTGAGGAATAGACCATGGTTCCTCTTTCTCCTTGTCTTGCCACCATGTCTGTGGCTGCTTTATCTGTCAGGTACTATAGGCACATTGCCTGTGAGTCTCTCAAGGGCCTATGGAAATATACAAGACGCCAAAACAACTCTAAGGTCTAAAATGAAGATCAAAATGAATACTTAAGAGCATGTCCATAAAATGTTACAGACCAACTAGTCAACTGCAACTCATTTCTTATAAAGTAATATAAAAGTACATTTTATGAGAAATGTGAGTGCATATTAACATGTTTGAGATAACGAGGTATGGGGCCTTTAAACTAAGTATACTTAGATCTTAAGAGGGCTTTAGCTCTGCTTCTCTTGCTTGCTGAATCTAGAACTTCTTTTTTTGCTTGCTTTATTTTTTTGAGACAGGGTCTTGCTGTGTAGCCCAGGCTGGAGTAGCATGGCTCAGTCTTGGCTCACTACAGCCTCTGCATCTGGGACTCAAGCAATCCTTCTACTTCAGCCTCCTTAGAAGCTGGGACCACAGGTGCACACAACCACATCTGGCTAATTTTTGTATTTTTTGTAGAGATGGGGTTTCGTCATGTTGCCTAAGCTGGTCTCAAACTGCTGGACTCAAGCAATCTGCCAGCCTCAGCTTCCCAAAATGGTGGGATTACAGTTGCAGTAGGCCATCATGCCCATCCCAGAACTTCTTATTTTTTTGGTGTCTTCTAGAGTTGTGTTGGTTGCAAGTCTCTGTTACAACCCTGACCCTCAAACTATGTCCCTAGATTTGGCTTCCTTTTACCAGAGGTCCCTGTCCCCTGAAGCCCAACCCTTAATCTCTTAATATAGTGGTTTCTGAGTCAGTCCTGTGTTTGGCCCCCAGGGAACCCTCAGGGCAGCTCTGCTGTCCGTTTCTTATTTGCCAGGCTTTGCTTCTGGCCTGAATTAATTACTGATTTAAGAGGGTTAATGGAAACCAGGCAGCCTTTTTGAGTCTCACCCAAAGAAGCATCTGTTTCTCATCTTTACCAAGCAGGGAGGTCCAGGGGCTAGTGAGGGACCCTCAAGATGGTGAAGAACCATCTTGCCTCTGCCCCACAGCTCCCACGAAGTGGTTCGGGGACAAAATGTATGATCTGATCATGTCAACCAAGAACTCTATAGATTGCAAAGGGAAAAACTCAATTCAAACTTCCTTAAGTAAAAAAGGCAACTTACTGGCTCGAAGAATCTGAAAGCTGAGCTACAAATTTAACGGCAGATAGCTCTGGATCCTGTTTCTCAATTGTCATCAGGGATTTCCCTACCTCTCATTGTATTCCTTGACTCTGTATGTTTCTACTTTGCTTCCTTTCTTGGCCTTTTCCCCTTATAGCTACTGGAAGTTTAAGTCCACCTCTGAACCTGCCACTTCAGAGGGACCTTTTTCCTTATTGAGACACAGTGGAAAGTCCCAGGGAGTGGCAGATATAGGCCAAGTTTGGGTCATGTACACATCCCTGAAGCACTGTGCCCAGGGCAATGATGTTTCATGATTGGCTGAGCCTCAGTAAGGGACCACCTCTGTGCCTGGAGTGCAGGGCACTGTGATTAGCAATGCTCCAAGGACCACAGTGGAGGGAGAGAGGAGCTCCCCTAAGGACTCAGGAGATGGAGATGGGATATTGGGCAAAAAAAAAAAAAAAAAAGCTAGAGGGGCCAGCACAGCCTCCTCGCCTGTCCTGGAAGTGTTTGCTAATGCTGTCTTGTCTTTGCCCCACACCCTGGGGTTAGGATGCCCATGATGCCACTGAGTACTTCCTGCTGGCCCTGGCAGCAGCGGTCCTGCTGGGTGACGAGGAGCTTCAGGACACCATTAGGAGCAGGCTGGACAACATCTGCCAGAGCCCCCTGTGGCACAGCAGCCCCTCTGGGTGCTCCTCAGAGAGGGCACGGTGGCTGAGTGGCGGTGGCCTGGCCCTCTGAGAAAAGCTGTCCTGTCTCTGGACATTTGGCATGGACAGACTCTGACCCCACTGCCCTAGGCTCTTAAATACTCATTGGGAGGGTCTGAGTCACTACTTGGCCCAGCCCCCTCATTTTACAATGAGAAGAATGAAGTCTAGAAGGAGAGGGGCTCATTGCAGGTCACAGAAAGATTTGATGGTGCAGCGATGAGAATTCCTGGTTCCAAGCTTTGCATCTGGAGTCTTTACCAGTTGACTGTTGCCTTCCACACAAACAGCTTCTGAAAAGCACTTTCTCCATACATAATTCTGAAGAAGATGAGGAATCTTGCCCTCCAGGAACCTTCCTTCCTCCCCCAGTGAGGAAATCAGTCACTGCACTGGTGCAAAGGCAAGCCGATTGGAATTTGTGCTCTTCACCAATTTTCTCAGGGAAAGACCCCTTCCCCTTGCCAGCAGAGGAACCTGTAGTTTTTTCCATTTCTTTCTTCAGAACCAAAGTGTGTATCACTCCTCATGCTCACAGGGATGGGCAGGAGAGAATTCACCAGGCTCTTAGCTCAAAAGACACAGTCTCAGAATGGCCAGATGGATAGCACGAAACCCGACTGGGATTCACTATCTTCCTCCTGCCGTAAGGCTGTGCTCCCACATAACAAGCTCCAGGGAAGCTTTCTAAGAGCCAAGGCTTGGAAATTGAGTGTTAAGAAAATTATGGCATAAATTACATATAAATAGTATATATGATTAAATATTGTCCAGTTACATTTACACACACATTTTGTCTCATCCACAATGGGGACAGATGAGATGGAGGACTTGAAGGATGGGTGAGAATCCCAAGACATGTCATTTTTTTTTTTTTTTTTTTTTTTTTTTTTTTTTGAGACATTGTCTCCTCTGTTGCCCAGGTTGGAGTTCAGTGGTACAGTCAGGGCTCACTACAACCTTAGACTCCGGGGCTCAAGTGATCCTCCAGTGTCAACCTCCTGAGTAGCTGGAACTACAGGCACGTGCCACCACACCCAACTACAAGGCATCTTGTTGATTTCAGGGTAGCTGCTTTGCAAAGCATCTCTATTAATGACCTATCACTGCATAGCACACTGAGTGGACTGAAATGCTTATAATCTCATGGTTTCTGCAGGGCAGGAATCCAAGCATGACTTAGCTGAGCCCTCTGGCTTAAGGTGGTTCACAGGCTACAATCAGCCAGGGCTGCAGTTATCTCAACTTTAACTAGAGAAGGATGGGCTTCCAAGCTCACCCACACAGTTGTTGTTAGGAGTCAGTTTTTTTGCTAGCTGTTGGCCAGAGGCTTCCTGCAGCCACTTGCTACGTGGGCCTCTCTGCGGGGCAGTCACAACATGGCACCATGCTTCACTAGAGGGAGCAAGCAAGAGGAGCAAGAACCAGAGTGAGCAGGAGAGAAGGAAGTCACTGTCTTTCCATAACCTAATCACAGAAGTGACATCTCCTTAGTCTTACCTATTCAATTCATAATAAGTGAGTCACTAGGTCCAGCTCCCACAAGAGTGGGGTGTTTATCAACAGCTTGAATACCAAATGGTGAGGAATCATTGGGGATCATTTCAGAAGTGACCTACCACACAGTATCTGAGTTCTTTGATAATGAAATCAGGAATTCTCTAAGATAGCTAACTGAAAATATGGTCCACTAACCAGCAGCATCAGCATCACCTGTGAGATTGAACTGAAAATCTGCAGCCCCACCTATGGTCTCTGAATCAGAATCTCTGGATCCCAGAACCCTGACTCGTGCAAACTTTCCTGTGGTTTTAATGCACCCTGAAGTATGGGAAGCACCACTGCAGGGTAAGAACCCTCAGCTAGTGTGCATACCTATTACCTGGTAAGGTTGTTGAACATGAACTTCCTGGTTTCTATCTCTAATAATTCTGATTCAGTAGATCTGGGATATATCCCAGGAACATGCATTTTATCAAGCAACTCAAGCAAGCCTGATGCAGGTGGTTCACCCTTGCTCCTTGTGTGAACCACAAGGACACCAGCCATAATTCCCTGCGTCTGATGCCCATCAGCTTAGCTTTTATTATCAGACCATCTGCCCTTAATTTCTAGCTTCTTGGACTGACCAGATGGTTAGTTGTATGGCAGGATGAGATGGGAGTGGTGAGTTGAGCCACGACTGTATCTTCTAGTCATCAAGGTTGTCTACGCATTGGCACATATTTTCTCTTAGAGATGTGGTTCGTTGTCAAAAGGCTGTCTACTCTCTAGAGTATTCCCAGGAAGGAGAAGCTTCCAATTGTCTAATTAGTAAAATTATCTAATCCACTACCATGCAGAATAGACGCGGTTTTGCCCCCACCACAAGCTGTAAAAGCCCCAAGCTGGGAGGGATGTTGTGGTTGAGGCTATCCAGTCTAATCTCCCATGCATAGTCCTTTCAACAACATTCCTGGGAGACAGTCAGGGGCACACGCATTCCAGAACAGTTATGCATCGTATATTTGAAGAAGGCTCACACAGCTCTGGAAACCATGCCATTGGCCATTCCCCATCTGACTCAGGTTACAGATCCCCTCCCTTTTCCCACTGACCACTCACTCTCCTCTGGCCAGATTTGTTTCTGTTTCTCTGAAAGAGCGGTTCCCATACGTGCACCAGGCTTTTGACACTGGCTGGTGGGTGAAGAGTACAGAGGGATGTTACTATACTTAATTTGATTCTTCCTCTCCCCAGCAACCACATCTGTCCTTGGCCTCCATTGAGCTATATAATGAATTGAAACTTCTGTGTCTTCTGACTTGAACTTCTGTTTGGACAGATCTTTCTCAACTGCTGCAAATATACATATGCATTTGCATATGCATACACATACACACATATGTGAAGAGCATTGTATCTATTCATGTTACATTTCACTGGAGATTTTAGCTAAAATTCCCCGATTCTGTGCACTTTGATTTACCTGTAAATCTGATGAATTTACCTGTATCCAGGTCAGTTATCAAAATGTTTAGCATGTTTCCAAAGACAAGGGTAAGACTATTTTTTTTTTTAAATAAGAAAAACATTGTGTGATATCATTGCAATTACTACATTCTATATGTAAATCACTTGCTAAAACTCTTTTAAAAGGCGTTTAAAGATTTCATTTTTAAAATGTGGGCCAACTATTCCCTTTGGAAACATGTTGATGCTACCTTTTTTTCATGATCCGCAGAGAGTAAAGTGGTGATTGGATCTGGTCTCTACTTAAACATTGTGAAAAAATAAGTGTATCATAGCCAAAGATGATCTAGTTATCCTCTTTATTCTAATTGTTCCCTCAAAACTTATATGGGCTGTGTGGCTGCTGGCTCCTTACATCTAATCTAAATAAAGAACAAGGAGGGCATTGCAACATTGTGGAAAACCCTGTAACATGTTTTCTCAGCTTTCAGGTGTACTAGTTCCCTGTCCAACAGTATTAACACTTTGAAATCCAATATTGCTTTTGTCCTTTTCTTATTTACTTTTCCATTATTTTAAGATGCCTTTATATTGTGCATGTGTATATATATGTATGTGTGTGTTTTCATTTTCTTCCTCTTTGTAAATATAATGCACCTCATTTGGCAGAAGTTTATTTGAGGAAGGGAATATGCAGAAATGGAGCGTGTTAGGATGAGGGATCAGGAAGCCTGTCACTAAAGGGAACCTGGATTTTGGTCTTGATTTTGACATTAGATTGCAGTGTGACCTTGGGCAAGTCGCTTAACCTCTGCACATCTCAGATATTTGTCCTCTGATAAAAGAACCTCACCTCTGGGTTTTTCAGCAGGAGCTATTTTTATACTGTATGAACAGGATGAGAAATAGTATTGGAGAGATGAAATAATATATTTTTATAGCCCAATTATATTCTCTTCTTTTTACAGGTGAGTAAACTGAGGAACAGAAGGGTAACATTCTCCCAGACACATTGGTAGTTAGTGGCAAAGGCAACAGTAGTTGAGGCAGGGGTCTCATGATTCAAGGACTTAGTTGCACAAATGACAGGATTTCTGCTGTTTTGGGGTGCCTTCACAGTTGTATGTATATATGTACACGTGTGTGTATGTATGCATGCATTTATCATGATATGCACCAAAGAGCCTTTACAAAACATTTTCTAAATTGATTTACTTCTTTTACTCATATTAACTTATTTTATTATTATTTTTTTTGAGACAGAGTCTCACTCTGTTGCCCAGGCTGGAGTGCAGTGGCGCATCTCAGCTCACTGCAAGCTCTGCCTCCTGGGTTCACACCATCCTCCTGCCTCAGCCTCCAGATACAGGCACCTGCCACCACGCCCGGCTAATTTTTTTTGTATTTTTAGTAGAGACGGGGTTTCACCATGTTAGCCAGGGTGGTCTCGATCTCCTGACCTCGTGATCCGCCCACCTTGGCCTCCCAAAGTGCTGAGATTACAGGTGTGAGCCACCACGCCTGGCCATATTAACTTATTTTTATAAAGCATGACTAGTCTATATAGAAGAAAAACTTGTATTGTTTTCCATAAACAGAATTCTGTAAATAACGGCAAATACAATGAAAATAAAACAATGCATTAACTTCAAACTAGGTCATGTTGCTCATTGCAAGCACCCAGCCTAGGCCTTATCTGGCATTGTTTGAAAGCAGAGAGATTAATAAGTGGCAGAGAGTGTAGATGACAGACTAGCACCAACCACTTTTTCCTTGTGCACTCAGAGAAATGGAGTAAGCAGGGAGGAGGACTGAGCTCATTCCGATGAGGGTCAGTGTCATTCAATGCCAGGTTTGGGCACACACTGCGGGGAAGTGGGGATTCAGCTGGGTGACAGGAAAGGGGCAAATGATATATTATGTAATATGGTTCAGTATCAGAAGCACTGTGATTGGAGTTAATTACAGGATGTTACGGGCACTGAGGGGAAGGGATTTTACCCAGACAGGGTTACGGGCATCAGGAAGGGCTTTCTGGAGGACGTGACATCCAAACTGAGTTCTGAAAAGGATACCTACTTAATTCTAACTGCAGACCAGCAGGTTGCTATTGACAGACAGTGCACGTGTCAAGCAAAGCTCTAGAGGGTGGACAGGGCGTAATGTTTTCTGAGAACAGCAGTGAGTGCAGTGAGGCTGGAGCAGATTCAGGGAAGCAAAGAGGGTTTGGATTCTACCTGGAGGTTGAAGGGAATGTATAGAAGGGTTATAAGCAGTTGAACAAAACATGATCAGATTTGTGCTTTGGAAAGATGATTCTGGAAGCAGCATGAGACTGGATTAGGGCAGCAGTGGAGGTGGAAAACACATTAGGACTTGGCTATTGCAACAAAACACTCCAGCCTTGATTCAGATATCACCAGTTTTCCCCACTAATGTTCTCCTTCTGATCCCACGTTGGATTTAGTTGCCATATTTCCTTATGCATCTTTGGTCTATGACAGTTTCTGCCTTTCCTTGTTTTTCATGACTTTGACAGTTTTGGTCTCTTTTCCTCTTTTAATTGCTCCCATTGAGAGATGTGGACAGGGGCAAAGAAGGAAGAAATTCAAGGGAATGGGCTCTGCACTCACTCAGGTGGCAGCTCAGGTAGGGGCAATGGAATGTGTTTTGGAGTTGGGCATACTTGGGTTAGAATCTGTTTCTTACTAGCTGTGTGGCCTGCAAATTAACTAACTTCCCTGAGCCCAGTTCTGTCGGAATTACATCAGACTTATTTATGTCATAGACAAGGAAATGGCTAAAGCAAATTCATCTTTGGGGGCATGTAAGCCTTGACACTGAGAAGTGCAGCCAAACCTAGAGGTGTGGCCGGGCACCCTGATCCTACATTCAGGGACACTTGGGTCTGAAGCTCCTTCTCCTTTTCATCACTGAGTGACCTGAGCAATTTGCTTTACCTCTTTAAGCTTCAATTATTCCTCTGCTCAGACTTTTAATTGAGATGAGATGTATGGATGACTTGGTATGAATGCTCAGTTGGTGGTAGCTGTCATAATGAAGCAGAACTGAGTAGATTATTAGTGTGCACATCTATTCCTGGCTCCCACACCGTAAGTGGGAGGGTGTGTATGTTAGGGGCGCTCTTTGCTACTGGGCCTTTCACTTGGCAGTCTTCCCTCTTAGTGGGATGACATATATTTCCTGATATGTATCCCCTCACTCTCCCAACTCTGTCTGATTATTCCAGAACTCAGGGGACCTGAGGATGGAGGCTGCTGGAAGTGCTGGCTCTGGGAATGTGCACTTCGTTCACCCTCCTCTAAGGGGTGTTTCTCCTCAGAGAAGCAGAGACAAGTGGCTGCTTAGGGGGTGGGGATTCTCCCCAGCTGCCATGGTGCAGGATCAAGAATAACATGCGTGG
The DNA here is from genome assembly GCF_007565055.1 of Rhinopithecus roxellana. Lineage (NCBI taxonomy): Eukaryota > Metazoa > Chordata > Mammalia > Primates > Cercopithecidae > Rhinopithecus > Rhinopithecus roxellana. Next base: position 42,477,148 of record NC_044551.1, read on the forward strand.
CCAGAACTGCACAATGGGGCTGCTTGGCTTGGCTTCCCAGCAGATACTCTGTGAGGCAAGTGAGAGGGAAGGATGCTGTGCTTTCAAAACGATTTTAAAGGTGACAACCCAGCTGCCACTTCTAGTGCTGCCTTTGACTCCTTGTCCAGGGCATCACACTAGCTTGAGGGATGAGGCTCTTTGAGGTGAGCTTCCAGACAGGGTAAGTGAGAGGATGGTTGAGGTCACATGGATAATGAAAAGACAGGCTAATCAATTGCTGTCCTTTTCTGTGAGGAATCCAAGAGTTCCAGTAGGGGGCAGTGATGTCTTCCTAAATAGTATATCATTGGTAAAGAATGTGTTTAATATTAATAGTTCTGAATCAGACGAGGGTAGTGGCTTTCAAATCCTTTTTGGTTGTTATGTTGTTGTTGTTGTGGCCCACAGTAAGAAATGCATTTTATGTTATATCCTCGTGTGCATGTTTGCATATGCAGCAATATAGAGAAATGCACTGATACATTCTGTTCTGTTCGATTCTATTCATTTTTCTGTTCTATTCATTTTATTCTATTCTATTCATTAACATTCTATTCTAGTTAAAATTTATGACTCACCAAATGAATTTCTCATTCATTAACCTGTAGTTTGAAAAGTACTGACCTGGAGGGAGGTCTCTAAAAAAGTGCGGGAGGGCTCCAGCCTTCGTTCTTTTCTATGTATTATTTGATGGATATCTTACTTCTTTTTGAGACCACAGAATGTGTACATCTCAAAATAAAAATAATAGTTGAGGTTGAATGTGTGTTATGCATTAAGTCCTATGCGAAACCTTTGTCATGACTCTCATGTAATCAAACAACATTTTGGTGTAGTTACTATTATTTTTATCTCCACTGAGGTTTAGAGAATTGATGTGGCTTGTCTAAGTCCACAGTTAGTGGTGATTGAGGTGAGATTTGAACTCATGTCTCTCTGATGCTGGAGCTAGAAAAAGAAACCATTATATTATATTGTGTTTCTGTCAGGTGACACATCTCTGAGAGAAATGCTATCTCTAATATGATCATGAATAGGAGCGTTAGATTAAAACTTATTTAATCAGCCTGAAATACTGGGCTGAAATCAACACAGTGATTCTGGTGTAACTGAAGCAGTCAAAATTGGTTACTTTAGAACAGGATCGGAAAGAACTGACTTTCCAGGAGGTCTTGAAAAAAAAAAAAACAAAAAAAACTGATGTTATTGTTGACCACAGTCAGGTAACTTAGCCTAGAAAAAAGAGAGACTGTATTTCCCAAATGGAAAATAGGAGGAACAGAAAGCTTTGACCTATAGTAGTGATTGGTCAAAACAAATTATAAGATCTATAAGTTGTGTTTTGAAGAAGATTCCAGGTTGGGAGTAAGGTGAATGAGGGAAACTTGCAAGAGACTCCAGAGCCAATAATAGGAGACTATGGACATCTGAGGAAGGGAAGCAGCCAGGTGGAGTTTCGTGGGTCTCACCCATCAGGGTACCCATAGCTCCAGTGGTGGTAGCAGAAGGAAGATCACGGACATGAGAGAATAGCCTACTTTTGACATCATGGGAAAAGCTATTAGGAACATCCTTCTCCTCCAAATATGTGTTGCAAAACAAATAGCCTGGGAAGAGCCCATGTTCATTAGAGTTGCTTTATTTCTTATGCATAAATGTTGATAGTAGCACTTTTTTACTCACTCAGTATTCAGAAATGCTTAATTATCTACTTCCCTAACCTTCCATTTTACTGTATTTTTATTTAGGGTCGCACATTTTGCCATTATCTATGAAAAGGATTTTGAAAATAGATACTTCACTGCTGTCTTTTATTTCACCCTTTCAAATCTAGTGGACCATATTTAAACATGATCTGTATGATTCTCAACTACTTGATCTTCCTTGCCCAGACCAAATATGTGTGAAGGTGACTTTTTTTTGTTATTGAACTTTCGTGCACATAGAGAACTTCTGATGTTTGTTCATCTGGGGATATATCTGACATCTACTTCATAGAGACATTCATAGGAATGCCCCTGAATTCTTTGAATATTGTACCAGACAGCAAGCAGTGACAATGGCTATGTCTGCTTTCCTCCTCAGGGGAGTTGCCATGGGCTAAGCTGAAATAACAGCTGCATGATAATCCTGGTGACCAAAAAGCTACTTATTCATAAAACAAAACAAAACAAAACAAAACAAAAAACTTTTGTCTGTTCTAGAACATGTAGCTTTGGGCTGTAGTGGGTGGAAAGGATAGCAAACAGAAAGATTACTTGGAGGATTTTCATTTCCAGTTGTTTTAAAGGCCTAAGAGCTTATATAAACTGATATTCTGATCCTCTTCCAAGTCCTGTGGCATTGTTTTCTTTCTTTCAAAGCTGTGTAAAGTCCATCTGTCTGTTTCTCTCTGTCTCTGTCTCTGTCTCTGTCTTTGTCTCTCTCTGTCTCTCTCTCTCTCTCTCTCTCTCTCTCTCTCTCTCTCTCTCTCTCTCTCTCTGTCTCTCTCTCTCATTTAGGCAGGGTCTCACTCTGCTGGCCAGGCTGGAGTGCAGTGGTGTGGCCATGGTTCACTGCAGCCCCGACCTTCTAGACTCAGGTGCTCAGGTGATCCTCCCACTTCAGCCTCCCGAGTAGCTGGGACTATAGGCATGTACAGCCACGCCCAGCTAATTGTTTTTTGGTAGCTTTTATAGAGATGGGTTTTCACCATGTTGCCCATGCTAGTCTCAAACTCCTGGGCTCAAATCATCCACCCACCTCAACCTCCCAAAGTGCTGGGGTAACAGGTGTGAGCCATGGCACCTGGCCACTTTGTCTCTTTTTTCTTTTTCCTCATGTCTTTAGCATCTCTCTTTTGCTTGTGCTCATTTGTCCCTGTACTTTTCCTTCAAAGCGCTTATCATAGTTTAAAAGTATACTTTATGTGACTCAGTTTTTATTTTTATTTTTAAATAATCTATGTGCACCACCTAGATTGGGAGTTCCATGAAAGCAGGAATCTTATTTGGGCCACTCGGCTCTGTATTTCCAGAGCCCAGCCCAGTGTCTGATGCATGGGAGGCTCTCAATATAAGATTTGTTGAATGGATGAATAAAAAAAGGAATGAAATGTTGGGCTTGGGTTTTGACCTTTAGGGAGAAAGTTTTAAAACTATAATATAACTACTTATTGCTCACGAGTGATTGAGAAAACTATAATAGAACTACTTATTGCTCATGAGCGATTGAGAAATCAGGTGATAGGGTGGCTTACATGCATAGCAGGTATTCAGCAAAAGTTTATTGAGAATAATAAGCATCATTTTTGTTTGTTTAGAATAAGTTGCTATAGATGTGGTAGGTCTTTTCTTAATTTTCAGACAGATAGTAGTTTGACCAGGGATAATCATGGTCTTTTACTGAAGCTGTAATGGTCATTGTGCTAAGTAATTCACCCACAGTATAGGATTTGATCCTCCAAATGATCCCCAAAGAAGGTGACCTTATCTCCCCTTTTCAGGTGATGGAATCAAGGTTTAAAGTACTTCAGACGTTTGCAGAGATTCAAAACCAGTTTTGTCTGACCTGAAAAATCAGTGCTTTACATAATTATGTAATTCTGGTTACATGTTTTCAGAACTTAGAATCTTCAAGATAAATATTTCTCTTTTGAACATTTGAATGTTTCCCTTTGTCTTAAGGAGGAGGGAGATAGAAGATCTAGGGGGCAGGGACCTTGGCTTATATAATCAGTATTGCACCAAATACCACAGGAAATACCTTCAGTGATGAATGTTCTATGGAATAAAGAGCCAGGGGATAAGCAGTACCTTTAAGGTATTTTGAGGCCTGAGTGGTCCAGAGTATTGTTTCAAGTCTCTTTCCTTGGGGAAATCATAAGTTAATGGTATTGTGGGATGCACAATAAAAAGCTCATCCTTGCCTTTGAGTATCTGTCAGTCTGTTTTGGGGAGATTGGATGCATATGTGCAAAGCACTAGAAGGAAAAGTCTGAGTTTAGCTCCTTTGAGACAGAGGAGGCAGATGGTTATACATCTATTCATTCATCTATTCACCCACTCGTCCGTCCATCCATCCATCCATCCATCCATCCATCCATCCATCCACCCACCCATCCACCCACCCATCCTTCCATCTATCCATCCATTCATTTATCCAGCCAGCCAATTAACCAACCAACCGGCCAAGCAAGCAAGCAAGCATCTAACCACCCAACCACCCACATACCCAACCAACTAATCAACCAACCAACCAACCAATATTCAACACCTCTTATGTGCTAAACTCACAATCCAGTGAGCAAGATAATGACAGTCCCTGACTTCAGAAGTCCTATGGGCTCCAGGGCAGGTAAGAATCCTCTGATAAACTTACCTATTATTCTTACCATCACAGCTTAGATTTGAGCACTTATACCTCAAACACTGTACTAAAGGTTATACTCTTATTACATCATTGACTTCTCTTAATTTCTCCTGCCTGCAAGAAGTAATTGCATTATATAATTATTCACTTAACATGTGAAGAAATGAGTTCAAAGAGGTTAAGAGATAATTGTTACCCAAAGTCCTGTGGATAGAGAGTGGCAGCGTCAGGGCACCAGTCCAAGCCTTATCTATATTGCAAGTATTTCATAAAACCTCAGCTGAAATTTTGATAAATTTTATGGAACTTAAGCTAGAAAGATCTTGTTCACCTGAACATCCTGTCTGGGATGCATGGTGGTACCACTGAACAGCTCCACTGCTTATCAAATGTGTGACCTCAGGCAAGTTGTTAAGCTCTTGGTGCTTCACGTTCATCACTAGAAAATGGAGATGGTAATAGTACCTATCTCACGAGACTGTTGTGTGGATCAAATGTGTAAATACATGTAAAGTACCTGGCCCATGTTATATAAATGTTGGCTATTATTGTGTTGACAGACGTTTCGGAAGAGTACTTGTTTGGGCGAAGAAGTTAGTGAACATTTCTTTGTTGAACTTGTGGGGTTAAGGCATGCTTAGAGGAATGTAATCTGGGCTAGACACATGGCTGTTCAAGTGAACATGTGACAGTGATGGTCTCAGTCTGCCTCCCTTGTCAGAGCATCATCTGCAAATGATTGCCTCCATCACTTACCAAGCATAGGCACAGGAAGTTGTGACCTCCCTTTATTGGAGCTGTCATTTTGAACCTATGTTTAGTCTGGCAGATATTTTGACCTCTGTGATTTATTGCTGAGGGTGTTTTGACTCACGCTTATAAGTACAACATTAAAAACACCAATAATAGCCGAATTTTTCTCAAGAAAGTCTTTTCCTAATTAATGCTTGCTCAATCATTTTTACTCCAAGATAAATGTTCAATACAGAGCAGTTAAACAATTTCTACCTTTTTCTATCTTCTTTTTTATTTTATCAAAATCATTTTATGGAGATTAATTCTTTTGCATTTGAAATTTTACAATGATGGCTTGTAATTTATTGACAATAATTTATTTGGGTCAAATTTTGGCTTCTGCCACTGTGAATTTTCCATTGTAATTTTGTTTCTACTAAGTCAAATTTTCCTGGTTCATATTTGATTGATTTGAACTTCATTTGGATAATTTTATTCCCCTGTGAATGTTTACCCATTAACACATTCTTTTTTTTTTTTTTTTTTTTTTTTTGAGACGGAGTCTTGCTCTGTCGCCCGGGCTGGAGTGCAGTGGCCGGATCTCAGCTCACTGCAAGCTCCGCCTCCCAGGTTTACGCATTCTCCTGCCTCAGCCTCCCGAGTAGCTGGGACTACAGGCGCCCGCCACCTCGCCCGGCTAGTTTTTTGTATTTTTTAGTAGAGACGGGGTTTCACCGTGTTAGCCAGGATGGTCTCAAACTCCTGACCTCGTGATCCGCCCGTCTCGGCCTCCCAAAGTGCTGGGATTACATTCTTTATGTAGGTTAGCTGTTGTCAGTTTTATTTTGAACTGATTATTTCAACTAAAACAGTGAGGGACAAATGTCTAATCACGTTAAGCGTCTATGGAAGCCAGGAGTGAGGCCAGGTAAAGGCACACTAGACCAGATCGGAATGAAACACTGTGGGCTAAGTTTTCATTCACAGAAGATGGGCAGAGTGGCAGATCAGGGGTAACTGTATCAATGATACAAACTTCAAAGAAATGACGAGATACAGAGGCCCAAGGTTAAAGTCAATGATATATGTGAAGCATGATGATTTTCCAAACCATTCCCAAACCCTATGAGCTGTGCACATTATACCCAGCAGTTTAATCCTAGAAGACTCTTGGTGCATGTTGCAGGGATGAGTTAGCTCCATGTAATGCAGTCAAAGAGCAGTGGGATTGGGGTCAGGTGATCTGGGGTCTGAACCCAGTTCTGTCACTCCTTGTGTGTAATGGGACAAATCCATTTCCCACCTGAGGTCTCAGTTTTACCAACTGTCAAAAGATTGCTCTAGAAGTTCATAGACCCCTTCAAAAATCTAAAACACAAAAAACAAAACAAAACAAAAAAACAAAAAAAACCCTATGAAATCTCTTCTTGGAATTATGTATGCACACCCATATTTACACATACTTTCAAAGGGCTCATGGACCCTTTAATGCACGCCCAAGGATGATGAGTTAAAAACCTCAGCCTTTTTAATCTGTCAGGACCTGTCCAGGGTTGACATGCTAGGGCTTAGGTAGGTGTTATATATGTATCCTCCAGGTGATGCCTGAGAACTGACACACACACTGCTTATGGATAAAAATGGAGATATCCAGAAAAGTAGGATCTGGAACCCTGTGTATGCATTGTTGGTTTCTTAGTGTTTTCATTAATATTGTGAATGGTTAAGAGCATAAACCTTGGGATTATGCTACCTGGTAAAAATCCCCACTCTGTGCATGATCTTGGGCAAGGCACTTAACCATTCTGGGCCTCCATTTCTGCACCTGTAATATGGGAGTATTAATGATAACAACATCATATGGCTGTTGGATGAAACAGCTAAATGTTCAATTGTTACCTCTTATTACCTCATGATTGAATTCATGTTCTGATAACTTTATGTCATACAAAGTGGCAGCTGGTGGGCTTTGGAGACCCTCTAGCTCAGTCTCTGTTATTATATGAAAGGTGAACCAGAAAAGGGAAAGCCTTACCCACAGTCACCCAACACGTTAGGGTTGCTCTCTGACACTCCCCTTAGACACCAAGAAAGTTGAGCCACCATGACATCATCAACATACCAGCTTCCAGTGCAAGAGGAGGCTCACCTCCATGGATAAAGTCCCATGTGATGATCTGCCATATTTGTAGAGTTCTCTGACACCAGCTGTTTCTGTTGTGAGTATAGAGTGATTCAGGGCTGCTTGGACACCAGTGAGTATAATTTCTACAAAAGCAGTTTGCAAGAGCCTGTCATTCTACCTGGAAATTAGTCACACTGATTCTAATTACAAGGCTTTTGTGACCCCAGCTGACTGGCCACCCCTCCCAGAGTAAGCATTTCAACCACTCAGCTGCAATGTCTGGAGACTGCTTGATGTTACCACCACTAAAAGAACTGGAGATCCTGGGGGAAAACCTTCAGACATAACCGCTGTATTATCTGACAGAAAGCAAAAGCTAAGGTGGAAGCCCACTCAAGAAACTTCCAAAGACTTCTGGGTCCTGGGAAATACAGGATGAGCCCATATGGCTAAAGTTAGCTTTGTTGTCAAGGGAACTGTGGATTTTATTGCTGGTGGGATGGTTTGTGTTGCTACTCCCCATAAAGAAATTGACCCTCTTCTTCAGAGCACAGTAAGGGGTACACACTACCCTACTGAAAGCATCTTCTTTGCCCTGCTGGTTTCAGCTGCAGGAAGTACATTTTTACAGTATATTCACTCTCACACCCAATGTGGTGTATGGGTAAAAGCTTTTGTATGGAGAAGAAACAGTCCTCTACATATGTTAATTTCTACCCCATGTGTAGTTATTGGTCTTTTGCCGTGAATGTTCCTGGTGTTTTAAAGGGTGATATTAAAGGTTTTGGGGCTTCTGAGGGATTGGGGTTTTGAAAGTCCCCTGGAAAGTGTCAACAGATGTTCAACAAGTGATCTAATTCTGGGTTTTGGGAAATGAAGTTTGTGGACTTGGCTGGGACCTCAAAGCTTGGAGTCAGATAGCCTGGACTCTGACATTTGGCAGCTTTGGGGCCTTGGAGACATGACTTAACCTCTCTGGGTCTCAGTTTTCTCACCTGTCAAATGGGTTATCCTAGAACTTGCCTTACAAAGTTGCTCTGAAAATTAAAAGAGGTAATGTATTTAGAATAATTAACTCAGGGCCTTGCTTATTGCAAATATTTAATATATAATTGTGCTTATGTTTTGTATCCTGTGTACTCTATAATAAATAACACAGCTAATGTTTACTGAGCATTTATGGGATATAAAGTATTAGATTAAATTCTTTGAATGCAGGATTTCATTTTCTATGTTCACAACAACCTCAAGGGTGGTATTATTAGCATGCCCATTTTACAGGTGAGGAAACGAGGTCTTGGAGAATTCAGTAATTTGTATGAGGTCCAATAGCTTGTGAGTAGCAGGGGTAGAATTTGCATTCAGTTGATCTCATCCAAGGGCCCATGCTCTTTGCCACCAAGCTGCTCTGATCTCCTTTCGCTCCTGACTTGGCTTCATCAGCATGGTTGTCTTTAGGTTAACTTGGTCTTCCCCTCAAGTCCTCCCCTATGAACCACGTGGCAGCACAACATTGTGTGGGTATGTGTGTGTGTTGACAAAGGCCAGCTTGCTTATGATGGGAGGTGTGAACATACACAGATGAGGAAACGAAGGCTCAGAGAGCCATATATCTGCACTTCTAAAGGGGAACTGTTTGTCATCTTACTATGAATATATTTTAAATGACCAATGTCCTAGTAGGAGAAAGGAACTGCAAGTGCAAGCAGAGACAAGAATAAATCAGAGAACAAAACAGAGCAGCCCACCCCACCCCAGAGCATACCATGATGAAATCTACTTTGGAGCTCTCTCAGTTTCCCCAGGATGGTTCATCTACGAGAGAAAGCAGGGAAAACTGGCTTAAGGGAGCTACATTTTGAGTGAGAGGAGAGGTTGCTTGCAAATGACTCCTAGAAAAGAAGCAGCCCCTACCCCATCAAACACACACACACATATACACACAAATGTGCACACACATGTGTATCCCCACACCCCAAGAACTCATTCTTTTCCATTATGTATCTCATTTTTCCCCGGTGCAGATGGATTGATTCATAGGGACATTTCCCAAATGCCCTGGTTGCTATGTAGTTCTTCTCTTCCAGTTCATTCCAGCTGCTTCTGAGTTCCAGATTGTTGAAGCTCTTGGGTCTCTGTGACTCACTCTATCCTTTGTCACTCTCCAGATCCCCTTGAATGAGTGGTTCCAGTATTCATGTTCTGGAAGGATGGCATAAAATTTTATCAGACTGTCTTATTATCAGTGCAAACCGAACAATACAGAATTGTACCAACATCTGTAGCAATATACAGAGTTAGTCTGAAAATGTCAATACTTTGCAATCCCCAAAACTCACATGTAAGTCCTTCCTTCAGAGTGATTTTCAAAGGTACACAGTTCTGCTGAACTCCTTTTGCTCTCTGATCCAGGTATAGCTCCTGCCAAAGGACTCAACAACTACAATGTGATTTCTGGATGTGAATGAATTCAGATATTCCTCAGCCACATTTATGCTGGTTAAGGTAGACCTAGGTTCAAATCTTGTCTCAAAGTGCTTAGTATCTGTGTGGCATTGACGAATCGCTTTATGTTTCTGAGCCATGGATCTTTCAATTGTAAAATGGGGATAATAAATACCTATATTGCAAAGTTGTTGTAAAATTAATGAGTTAATATGTCTGAAGAAGTTAGCATGGTGACTGGAATGTAATAGGTTGTTAATATATTATGGCTATTTTTAAAACCATGACTTGAGCCTGTAATCTTGGAAAAAAGACTCAAAGAGGGAATTCAGTGACTCCAAAAGGAACTCAAAGAAATATGAAGAAAATAAGTTAAAAAACAATGACAATAGCAAATTTTTCCACAATCCAAGGCATTGTTTTGTGTGTGTTGTGTGTGTTATATGAGTGTGTGGTTGGTGTTTGTTTTTTTATTTCCCTCATGTTTGGGATCAGTAGGGCACAACTAGACCAGATAAAGGAAACATTTTGAATGAGAGAAAGAGTTGCTTGGAAATGACATCTCAAATCCAAAGAAGAAAGCAAAGCGATAACTCTTGAACATTAAAGTTATGGGGATCATGTTTTTGAAGCATAAGATGGAACAAGTGACATAACAAACCATCCCAAAAGTTTCTGACTTAAAACAGCTTATCATCTGTTCGTCTGATGGATTGGCTGGGCTCACCCAGGCAATTCTCACTTGGGTTCTCTCCTGTGGTTGCAGTCCCATAATGGCTGGAGCTAGAGTCATTGAAGGCTCCTTTGGGCTGGGCGTCAAAGATGGCTTCCTCACAGGGCTGGCAATTGATGCTTGCGGTTGGTTGGGAGCTCAGCTGGGGCTGTGATCAACTGGAGCCATGAGCCATGTCCACTCCATGTGGCTTGGCCTTCTACAGCATGGTGGTTGAGTTCCAAGAGAGTGCATTCCAAGAGCTAGCATTCCAGGAGATTAAACTGGGAGCTGCAAAGCTTCCTATGACCTGGCCTCAGAAGTCACACAGTGTCACATCTGCTACATTTTATTGGTTACACAAGGCCAGCCTAGAGCTGGTAGAGGAGGGGATTACTCAATGGCATGAGCACTGGGAAGCCTGGTTCACTTGAGGCTATCTTGGGGACTAGATAGTAAGGCAGCTTTACAAGACCGGATAACACTCCCATCTGGGGTAGGATTTTTGATAATGATTTTCATGTCCATGGGAAAAGGAGTAAAGATGCTTTGTTACCCACTTTTCAGAAAATCTATCTTGTTCTCTTGAATCTTCCACCACTCAACTTCTAGCCTGCGTGCATAGAGTTTTTACTACCCAGTGAGGCCAAAAGAACCCAGCCTTGTCCTTAAGATATGCAGGAAAGATATTAGGCAAGTCATCTTCTCTGTCCCCAAGTGGGCAGATGACGTGACTCTGTCCTTGGCCAGAGGAGGTGCAACAGTAGTATTCTCAGTACTTCCTTGTGGGCATCTGGAGAAGTGGCCAAAGTAGAGATGGCTCACCTTTGGGTGCACTCACTATGTAAGCTTACTCTGGGCCACAGAGTGGAGATTTTCAGATGAGAAGTTTCACGATCTATAGAACACACATGCGCGCACACACACATACACACACACACGGATTTTGAATGAGGCCTAGAGTGAGGACATGACTTGGTGAGCTTGCCACACTTGTTAAGTGGTGGGAGAATGACCACAGTTTTGTTCTTCTCAATCCTAATCTGATGATCATCACTGAATCACTCCACCACACTCATTATAAGGTTTCCCCTTGTTTCTGTAGTCATTCCTGGCACTTAGTTATTTCAGTGTTTGTACATAGTGAGCCTCTCTGAAAATGCTATAGGTGAGAAACCCAGCCAAATATGTGGAAGTCTTATGGAATACGCCCAAGACTATAGATGTAAAGACCACACGGGTCTGCTGTGGGATCAACTGTTAGCTGGAAGCTCAGCCTGATCTCTTCTGAATAAGGCCTGGGAGAGTTTCAACATCTTATCTTCTCAAATTTACTTATGTACTCAATAAATAGTTGTTAGATTCCTTCTATGTGCCTGGCAATAGATCAATGAACAAAACTCATAAAGTTCTTGTCCTCTTGGCACTTACAATCCAGTGAGAATATTCCTGAACATTCCCAATGGTGACAGATAGAACCAATCTTTGTTCAGAACAAAGACCATTGGCAAAAATGTGCTTTTTCTCCTCTCCCCACAGAGGGGTTACAGTGGTTAAAATATAATTTAAATCAAATTAAATTTAGAAGCATTTGATTTACACATTTCTTCTAAAGTGTGAGACTAATAAGATGATTTTGCAATGGATCTAAAATAAAGAATTTCAGATTAGAGAATTAAGCACAATGAACTACCATGAAATACATTAGCTGGGGAATTAATATTTCGTTTTCCAAAAATCATTTTAGAAACAATAGCTCCCTGGCATTGAACTGGAGTCTTTGAAAACTCTGCCTCTCCTTGGAATTCTTGATATGACCTCATATGATTGCATTGTTAAATAATCTCAACATTTTCTGGGTGTAACTGTTTTAACAAGTTAACACTTGATGCTGTTTATACAACGTGTCCCTTGGAGGAGCAAGACAGAACAGGACTGGGAGATTACAGCATGGGAATGGGATTTAGGCTCGTCACATTTGGTTGACTGAGCAATTCTTATGCTCTGATTTGGCTCATTATGATGCCTACAAGTCACCCTAACAAGTGGCTTAATAATTTGTCAAAAAAGGTATCTGTCATGTAGTCAAACCTGTTGAGTATGAATAATCTAATTGAAGTTCACTTTTAAAATGATAATTCAACAAGCGTTTATTAAGAACTTATTGTGTTCTAAGGAATGTGGTTGATATAGATTGCTACCCTGGCAGATCTTAACTCACAAAGGGTCAGAGAGACAGCAGAAAAATGTGTGCTATGATAAAAGTAAGACAAGGAGATGTAATAGGGAGTGAGTGGGGTTACTTTAAGTTGGGTGGTCATCAATCATAATGAGGACTGACCTGGTGTAATTGTTATGTCTGATTTTTGTTTAAACCAGCCTTTAGAAGGGGGCAGCACAGGATAATGAGAGACCTGAGCAGAGGGTCAGAAGTTCTGAATTCTCTAACTAGCTTTGCCATTAGTAACTTTGTCTGACCCTGGCTTTCCAGGGCCTCTGTTTTCTCACTAAGTCTATCATTAAGAGCTGGGACCTAATGGAAGATCTCTAAGGTTCTTTTAGTTCTAACATTTAGTAATTACATGATTTGTGCTATTAGGTTTTAAGAACACTCACTAGCAATGTCTGTTTTCTAATTAGCACAATGTTTAATTGCTTTCTGATTTCAGATACATTTTTTTCTCTTGTTCTTACAAAAACCGTGTAGAGATGAAGAAACTGTGGTTTAAGGCAGTTATGTAATATACCCAATTTCACATGGGCAGTAAAATAAGGCTATTAAGCAGGGCCTTAGTGAGTGATAATTGATTATAATTGGATCAAAACAGCCCTACTTAAAGATGTTAAACTAGTGAGTTCTAATTTCCTTTTAAACCACCAAGATTCTGCATTTATGTGTTTTTCAAAAATCACCCTAGGGATGATGCTCTGTAAGTCTCATGTCAGAAAAATGATCGAGTGATATCTATAGGTTACTTTGCTCCTAGCACAGACGTGAAGTCTTTTGAGCCCTAATGGAGATATGATAGTGTGCCAAATCTATATAAAATGACATTCTATACATTGAAAAATAAAAGTGGCTATTGCTGCTGGGAATGCAAAATGAAACAGCTGTTTTGGAAAATGCTTTGGCAGTTTCTTACAAATTAAACGTACACTTACAAAATGACTCAGAATTCCTACTCCTAGGTATTTATATCAAAGAAATGAAAACGTATGTATACAAAAGCCTATACACAAATGTTTAGAGTGGATTTATTCATAGTTGCCAAAAATTGGAACAATCCAATGTCTTCCAACCGGGAAATGGATAAACAAACTATGGTGTATTCATACAACGGAATACTACTCAGTAATTAAAAGAAATGAATACCCAATATATGCAACAACTTGGAGTTATATCAAATGCATTACGCTAATTAGAGGAAGTCAGACTTAAAATGCTGCATACTGTATATCATCCATATGGCATTTTAAAAACTATAGGATCAGCAAACAGATCTGTGCTGTGAGTCGGAGGAAGAATTGATGAAAAAAGACACAAGAAAATTGTTTGAAGTGATGGAGCTGTTCTATATCTTAATTATGGTTGTGATGGCACTGAATGCATTTGCCAAAACTTACAGAACGCTGTAACTAAAAGAGAATGAATTTTATTATATTTAAATTATACCTTCATAACAGGATACCCTCAAATGAGTAGTAATATATTTGTGTGTGTGTGTTTTGATTTTAAGTGCTTTGAGTGAATAGTTTTTTTTTTTTCCAGAAAAGTAGCTCATTATTATTCAGTGTTTATTTTCTGAGGATGTCAAGTGGGTCAGAACCAATAAACGTTCTTTCAAGAAGAGTCTCAGTTAACCAGATTAACTTGTCCAGATTGGTGGAACCATGAAAACCAGATTTAAAATAATGGGAGTAATCTTCCATTGCTTCGATCCCTAGGATTTGCTTCAGTCCCTAGGATTTGCTTCCTGTCCTATTTTATACACTTTGTAAATGGTACCTCTTTAATCCATTATGCTTTTTGGTGTCATTGCTCACTTTGACTATTTGCATATTACAAATTGTTTGAGGTCAAAGAAGTGAGTGGAGTACATACCCTTCAAGGTGATGTACAAGCAGATTTCTCCTTCCGAGTATAAGTTCTCTTAGGTCAGATACTAGTAACAAATTTGTTTACGTTATCAAGCACAGCTCTTTGAGGGCTAGAACGCCCACTAAACATCTAAGCAAATGTGGACATTTACCCTTCAGGGATACATGCTGACAAATTGCTTCCTATATGCCAACCTGAAAGACCAAGCCTGGGAGATATATGAAGCATTGCCCGGTCCAGAGTGAGACAGAAGACTGAGTCAGGGGTTTCGACTTAGTCAAGAAATGCTCAATTTTCACCTTTTCCCTCTTCCTGCATACCTTCCTCATGAGTCATGAGCCCAAACAAGGCCCCAGGGTTTTTCCCAATACAGTTATTCAGGAAGTCACTATAAGTCAAGTGGAGTTGCTATTTATATGGCATTTGTTCCTTTTAAAATTTATTTTTAATTGATAAATAACAATTGTATATATTTATAAGGTATAATGAATAAACTGAAAAATTCAATAGAAAGTTTCCACAGTAGGTTCAATTAAGCAGAAGAAAGAATAAGTGAACTAAAAGACAGGACACTTGAAATTATCCAGTTGAAGGAACAAAAAGAAAAAAGAATAAAAGAAGTCTATGGGATCTATGGGAAACCATGAAGAGAACTAATATTTACACATACAATTTCAGAAAGAGAAGAGAGAGATAAAGGGACACAAAGCCTATCTAAAGAAATAATAGCTAAAAACGTCCCAAATCTGTGAAGAGATATCAATATTCATGTATAAGAAGCTGTATGCAGGTTCTTTTTACTTTGAGAAACAGAAGGTGAAACTCATACTGGCTTAAGTAATTTAAAGAAAATATATTGGTTCAAATGACTTAAAAACCACACTGGTTCCAGGTGCAGGTTGATAGTACCTCAAAGATGTCACCATCTCTTGGATGTGCTTTCCCTGTTCATTCCTAAGCTTCGTGCAGTTTCAGGTGGTGACCAGGAGCTTACATCTCATCTTCCCTCTCTCCTGGGTTTGACTGGAACAGAAAAAAGAGTGTCTTATTCCCTAGCACTTTGGACAAAAGCTCTGGACACGATGGCCATTTGTGACAGGGAAGTAGAATACCATTGTTTGACCAGCCTGGGACATCTGAATTCAGGGATAGAGAACACAGACAGGAGCTAATGGGGGATGGGTGGGGGGAAGGAAACCCCAAAATAGGAAACAAGATTGCTGTTACTGGAAGGGGAATGTGCATTTCAGCAAGATGAAACTGATATGCAATTCAGCTCCCACATATGCAGAACTGTAAAAAAGGGAGCTGCATTTGGTTTCTTGGAACCTCCACCTGGATAAACTGAGTTCAGGGGTTCAGCATGCATCTAACAGGATGCTCCTATTCCCAGTAAATTTTTTCTTGGTGCTCCTTGCTATCTCCTTTTGAGCTGTTTTCATCCACTCAGAACCTGGTCTGTTCCTTCCTTTACTATATCTCAGGCCACAGGTGTATTCATGACACCCAAGTGCCCCTCTTTGGAGAGACAAGGTGGGAGCTTTTTAAAAGGAATTTGTACTAAAAATGGTAAGTGACAATTTGAAAAACAAACAAACAAATGAAGCAAAGTAACAAAAAATACAGCACTCAAAATGCTTTTAGCAGGACATATTTTATACAGCATGTGCTTTAAGCCAAATTAAGTAAACCCTAGCCACAGATTAGATCCCAGAAAGTGAGACTAGCAAGAGGTGTTTAAAATACCTGCTAGCTCTCCCTCTTTATCCATAGATGGGACACTGAGACCCAGGAAAGGGAACAACTTGACATCAGCATCCATGTCAATGCCAATGTCGGTTTCAGAGCTGGACCTGGGACCAACATCTTCTACTTCCAGATATGATGCCTCTGCGGCGTCAGTCTCCTAAAGTGATCTTTCACAGGGTCCACTGGTGTTAAAACAGCTCATTTTTTATTTTAAAAGTATTTTTAAGTAATCTATATGAACAAATAATGAATTCTCATGATTCCCAAATCAAAAATTAAACAGGGAATAGCATGCCTCCATTTCCCTACCATAGGCCACATTTAAAAAAATTAGTTTCTTGTGTATTCTTCCAGGGACATTTTGTGTGTATAAAAACAATTCAGTGATATACTCTCCTGCCGTTTTAAATATTATAGCATACTATACACTCTGCTTTGCACCTTGCTTATTTCAAAATGTATATCTTGGAAAATCTTTCATATGACTATACAAACAGTATCCTCATTCATTTTTACAGCTGTAAAGTATTTCCTTGCATGATGGGAATAACGGTTTGTTTAGCTGGTTCTCTAGTGGTGTCAGTTTGGTTATTTTTGATACTTTGCTACTATAAACAATGCTGCAGTCAATAACTTTATACCCATGTCATTTCATGTGATTGTGATTATATATGTAGGAAAAATTCCACAAAAGTGAAATAGCAGAATGTTAAGGGCATATGCATTTGTTATTTTGATAGATGCTGAATTGCCCTTCATGATGGTCTTGTCAATGTATTCTCCTACAATGCCTAGACTGCCTTTTTCCTCAGGCCCTCCCCAACACAGCCAGTTACCAATGTTGTCTTTGCATGTTTAATAGTAGTGAGATGGTATCTCAATGTTTTAAAATTTAAACTACAGAAATATAAAAATTTAATACCGGAATCCTGTTTCTAGAGTAATTTTTATTATCACTCAAATGATAGTAATATCCTCACACATTTCCACCTTTTTTTCACCCCAAATTCATTATTGACATAATTCAGAACATACAATAGCTATTTCCTGAGCATTTATCAGATTTTAGGCACTGGAGGTAAAGCCCTACCAAGAAAGACATATTCCCTCTCTTGTGGGGCTTAGAGTCTAGTTGGAAGGCATTTAAAAATAGACTATTAGCTTAAAGACTGTTAAGTGCTTTCAAGAGTACCACAGGGTGATGTAGCAGAGGGAACTCCTAAAGTGAGGTGGGGGCACGTTAGCCTGTCCTTGTGCTTCCTCCCCAAGATTCGTGATCTTTAGGAGCAAGTAGGATGAAGTGCAAAGTGAGCAGGGTGCTCTCACTAGCTTACTATTAATAGTAGTGATTTTTATTTATTATTTTTGGCCTGAACTGACCTGTAGCTTTGATATTATGTAGACGGAACTTTAAGATCACCATTAAGACCGCCCCAGAGATGTTCAGCTAGAGGCAGAAAAAGCCATTCCAGTTCCCCTAATGGGCTGGTGCTAAAACATAAATGTCAGTCTGGTTCCTGAGGACATGAGCCAGAACTCAGTTAAGAGTAAATTATCTTCTCCTTTTCACTAAGCACTCAATAAACAACTCATTGTCTAGTGCAGGCTTAGAAAATCCTATTTGGATTTGGAACATAGCCCAGTTTGCATCGCATGGGTTAGGTAGTGGGAATAACACAGCTCAAGGGATCAGGTAAAGGGAGCTGTGTTTCTGCTTCTTCCCTCTTGCTGTCTGGGCGACTTTGGACAAGCAGTAGTGGGAGACTTAAAGACTTGCGGGCAGGAAGCTTGATTAGAAGCGTAAATCAGCTTGCTGCAGTTCCTACTCTGACCTGATTTGTGGATCCCCACCATGGGCTTCAGTTCTGATTTAAGTCTCGTCTCTTTGTATTCAAGTCTCAGCGTCTTTGAGACTGGAAACTTGCTTACCTTTTACCCTTATCTCTCTCTTAGGCTCTGGACCTATTGCTCTCAGAACTCCCAGAAGCTTCATTTTTCTTGCTGAGGCCTCTGACCACTGTCAGTGACCAGGCATGCAGTTCCGTGTGCTCAAGAGCCAGGGAGTGCCTGTCTCTGTCCCATCTTGCTGGATCGCTGTCGGACTGCTCTCTCTTTCTCTGGTTGGCACTCCATCTGTGCATTTCCTTGGACACCATCTTCTGTTTCTCAGAATGTCGTTCCCCCATGCACATCTGGCTGGCTTCTCCTGACCCCATCTTGGAGGCACTGAGAGTTTCTACCTTCCCCAACTCTGGCCCATACCATGGCCAGACTTAGCAAGTAGCTTCCAACTCTTTCTTGAGCAATGGAACCTACTTTACATGTGAACTTTTCAGTGGAACTCCATAACAGAAAACGGTAAAACAACAACAACAACAAAACAACAACAAATAGCTTATTTAGGCCATTGAAATCTTCCTGGAAAGAAACACATCACTGTTTGCTGAACCTAGGAAGTGCTACGGAACCCCAAGACTCCTCAAAATTTAGTTGGAAACTCTAAATTAGACAATTCAGTCTGCCCATTTTTATTTTCTAGGCAGCTCAGACAATTAAGTACTTTACTGAAGTCACACACTGAGACTAATAGAATCCAGTTTCTAGAATGTGTTACCCCCAATACAATGTGAGCTCCTCAAAGGGCAGAGACCTTTCGTGCATGTGTCACTCCTGTATCCTCCCTGTGTAGCACAATGGCTGGCACACAGTAGGGGCATGAGCAACAGTGGCGAATGAATGAACAAGTCTTATGGGCTATGACCTAAGGAACAGTCAACAAATGTTTATTGAGGATGTTTTATGTGCCAGGCTCCCTGTCCTTGGCTCTGGGAATGGAATAGAAAAGGCTGATGAATGTGGTTTTTTCCCATTTAGACTTAGAGATAAGCATGGACCTGAAACAAATGATCACAAGTGGTTTATGAAATAATGGCAATGTGCCAAGCTCTGTAGAGCGGGAATATACGGGCACCCGAGAGGGCCTGGGACCTCATCTAGAGCATCTGAAAGGTTCCCTTGAGAAAGTGATGTGACTGGAAAGTGAAGAGGAGTCAGGGTTTCTAAGGCACAGCTGGAGAGAGAAAAAGAGCTCCACAGGGAGCAGGAAGCCAGGTGTGAAGGAGCACAGGTAAGAAGAGAGAGAGATAGTGAAAGGGAGAGACACAGGGAGACAGAGAGAGAGAGAGAGAGAAAGAAAGAGAGAACCACATGTTTGCAGAAGCCCTTAGAGATCCAGGTGCCTGGGTGGGAAAAACCAACGGGGCAATGAGAGGGGGCTGTAGACTGTAGAGGTGGGATTAGGCCAGATGGCAGACAGCACAGGGCATTTGGGGTCTCAAAAGTGGTAGGAGATCCATATATGAAAACATAAACCTCCCAGCTGTCTTAGTAAATAAAATCTTGTTGGAATCCCCATTTGCTTATGTCTTTTCTGTGGCAGGCTTCATGCCACAACAGCAGAGCTGAGTAGTTGCAAAAGAGACTATCTGACCCACAGTCCTGAAATATTTACCACCTGGCCTTTTACAGAAATTTTGCTGACCCTTGGATTAAAGGAACCATAGAGACAAGAGGGCAGAAGCCAGGTGGACCTCGGAGCTGCCTGCTAGAGTGAGGTGGGGAGTAGGATGGAGGTGGGTCCCGAGCCCCAGACCCACTTGTTCCTTCCTAATGCCTTGTCTGTCATCTAGGCTACGGGTGTGGCTGAGGCCTGGTGAGGAGAGGCTCTGACCTCAGCTGCTCAGTTGCAGGACTCCTGCCAGACTCTGTCACTCCTGCAGGGAGGGCTGTCTCTGCCTGGAGCCATGGGTTGGGCAGGAATGGGGCAAATTCTCAGCCTCCACCCGTCAGTTGTATGCACTGTTCCCTAAGCCCTCTGCACTTGCCAGCTTCTGAGCCTCTGTACAAACTGTTCTCTCTGCCTGGGGTGGCTGTTTCCACCTATCATTGTCTGTCAAAATCCTTTCCACCCTTCCAGGTGAAGTTTAAACACCACTTCTTTCAGAGAGCTGGCCCTGATTATCATCCGTCCTCCCCGCCCGTGCCTCATCCTCATCCAGGAGGAATGCTCGCTCCTCTTCTGGCCTTCCATAGCGCTCTATCTTCCCCTCCTTTGTTGTAATGACAGGAGCAAATTATGAGTTCCTGGAGGTGTGTTAGTCCATTAATCCATTCATTCCACAACTATTTATTGAGCACCTACTGTGGACCAGAGGTTGTGGACAGAGTCTCTGCTTTCATAAGAGTCAGAGAGAAAAAGCAACTACCAATAAGTAAATAAACAAATGAAATATTTTCAGGCTGATAAGGGCTAAGCAAAAAAAAAAAAGAAATCTCATGTTTGAGAGTTTTGGGGTGGGGTGTGGGTACATCAGGTTAGGCAGGTCAGTCAGGGACGGCCTCGCTGAGGAGTTGAAATTTGAGCTGAGGTGTGAATCAGCTATGGAAAGAGCTGGAGGGAGGGCATTCCAGGTCGAGGGGAGAGCAGGTGCCAAGACCCTGAGGCAGGAAAACACTTGGTGTGTTTGAGAAACAGAAAAAAGTCTGGTGTGGTGGGGCTTCAGTGGAGGAGGAGAGGTATGAAGGGGTCAGGGAGGCCAGTGGGGCAAGGTTGGGTCAGGCTTTGTGAGCTCTGGTGAGCAGTGTGGAGTTTTGTGTGTATAGGAAGCCACTGGACAGTGTTAAGCAGGGGAGTAATGCCCATTCTTTCAGTTAAGTGCTGAGAATGCAAGGAAGACTAGAGATGCTCCCTTCCCTCTAGACGTGTATGCCCTGGTGGAGGTGCCTTCCCCTGATGAAAGTCATCCAAGCACAAGGTCTGGTTTCCACCTTGCAGGTATTTGATTTGCCAGGTTCCTCTCACCCCTCATTATTGAGAGTGTAGTTCACAGCCCTCTGTGGCATCAGCTGGGAGCATGTGAGAAGCGCAGACTCTGGGGCCTCACCTCAGACCCCCTGGATGAGAATCTGCAGTTATCAACAGCCCCCATTGATTTGTATTCACGTTAAACTGTCCTAGAAGTAATCAAGGTAGAGAGTGATAGACTCTCACTAACCAAATTGAGAAGACAGTAATGAGTCAGATGCTAGCTCAACAATTTATAGTGGGGGCTAATAACCTTGCATCAGAGCTTCTCAAAACTTTAAAGTGCATATACATCACCTTTGAATCATGTTAAAATGCAGAGTTTGGGTCAGTGGTTTGGAATGAGACCCCAAATTCCACATCTGTAACAAGCTTGAAGGTGATGTCCATGCCGCTGATCCCAAAATCTAAGCCTCACGTGACACTCGTGCCATCAGTCCACTTGATTTTTATGCTTATCCTGTGATGAGTTGCTTTGTCTCATTATGTGACCCAGGAGACAGAGCCTTAGGAAGCTTATGTTTGAGCTGTGTGACCTTGGGCAGGCAGCCTGGCTCATTTCCTCATCTGTAAAATGGGGTTGGGGGTACTTCTGCCTGTATTAGAGGATTGCTGGGGAGAGCAAATGAACTAAAGCACATCCTGTGCTTAGCACAGCGCCTGGCACACAGCAGGGACTCAGTATTTGGTCATTTGTTTATTTTCTAGGACTTGATCTAGGTTTTCAGCCTCCAAATCTGGGGTTCTCTCCCCCAGGTTAGTAGAAACTAGGGGTCAGCTCAGCTAGAGGATGAGGTTAGGAATGAAAATACTTAGCAATAATTGAATATGGGGGCTGTCAGCTGGCAGAGTTTCCTCAGAAGTGTGATGAGTTCACGTCTCCAATTCTGAGGATATTTGTACTGGAGCTTTACCCATCAAAGCTTCTTCTTCCTCAGACTATGCTGGAGACACACAGGCATGTCTTTTGGTCTCTTCCTCTCCCCCTCTAGACCACATACTCCCACAGCTGTCTTGACAACAACCATGACCTCAGACCCATCAGAGTTCAATTGCAAAGACCACAGCACCTGTGCTATTCCAGGCATGGCTTCTGGAGGAGATGCCCAGATTTCCAGTTGGCCTCAGGTGACACAATGATGACTGAGTTTACAAGCTTCTGTGGCCATCTCCATTTAAACAAAGAGACAGCAAGTTGTGCCTCCATTCACTGTCCTCTCAGCTCGTTTTTGAGGCTGACATTCCTGAAAGTGCTCCAAATCCTGGAGATAGACTCAGTCTGTAGTTCCTTAATAGAAATAATCTGTACTGCACTTAATAATTTATTAAGCACTTAATTCTATTTCATGGCTTTCAAAAGGACATAGAGCAGATATTATCCAAATTGCAAATGAGAAAATTAAAGAGATTAAGTAATGCCCTCAATCACTCATGCAGTAACTGCCTTCCAACTGTGAGTTCATTTAATCAACTTATGTTTATTGAGCGCCAGTATGAAGAGGCCCTGTGCTGGGCCCTGGAGAGAGAATATTGAGGAAAAGCAGGCATGTCCTTGACTTCATGGAGCTCACATTCTAGTGGAGAAGACCCATGTTAAACAAATAATCACCCATGTAAATACAACAGTGCCTTTATGATAAGAGCCAAGGAAAAGAGGTGGTGTTGCCTTGACAGCCTCATAGAGGGGGGTTTGACATAAAAGAGAAGGCTTTCCTGAAGCTACTGAGCTGGGATTTGAAGGATGACCAGGCAGAGCCCTGACAAGGACTTTTGTTTTTACCCTAACAGTACTGTCCAGCCAACTGAGGGACTCGAAGATAGATGTTTTGCACAGAAATTCCCTTAGCACTAATCTTAGTTCACTTTTTTATCCTTGCCTCAGTCTCCTACTTCCCTGGGACATGCTTGAAGACAGAAATTAGGTCTTAAGTGGAGTGAGACCCAAAGAGATTAAATCTGAGCTGAGTAACTCAGTCAAGGCCCTGGTCACACATACCATCCTCAGTGAATGTCCAAAGAATGTAGGCAGCAGGGGATGGAGGGCAAAATGCCAGCATTCCGAACAGGCAGGAAGGTGAATGATTTATATCATGAACACACAGGTCAGTGCCTGAAAAGGAAGACGGCAAGGAATCTAGACTGTTCTATCTTGGGCACCCGTTCATGCAAAATCAGAAAGCCTTTTCCATTCCCAAGGAATAGAAGCTGGTAGGGTACAGACTTTGGTGTCTGAATGCCTGGGTTCAAATCCCAGCTCTTCTACTTAGCAGATTCTAAGCAAATCACTTCTCCTCTTTTCATCTTTATCTGCCAAGTGGGGAAGATAAGATCTCTTCTAAGGATGTAGTGAGGATTAAATAAGATGATGCCAGTGAAGTGCTGAAGACATGGTGAGTTTTAAGTAAGCAATCGTGATTGTATTATTAGGGGTGCTAGCAAAGAGCCTTGGCAATTTCACAGCGTGAGCCCCTAGTCCCTCACTTGCATGGGTGAAGACCCCCTGTGAAATATGGTTAGTTGCCTCCCCTTTAGGTTTAGTTGATGAGTGACCTTGTCACTGCCCTAGTGGAAAAAAAATAAAAACTCCTGAGATTGACATCCACAGATCGTCACCATGGGGGCCCTGCCTGATTATTCACCCTCCTTCGAGATCGCTTGCATGGCCTGCAGTACCTGCTGCTATTCCCCTAAAGCATCATGCCTTTCTATGGGAGATGCTCACCTGTATAACTGCTCACCTGGCTACCTCCTAAAGTCACATCCTTATGAATCCTTTCCCAGTTTCCCCACAGAAAGTATTATTCATTCAATCATCAAGTATTTACTGTTGGCACATCTAATGTGTGCCAAGTCTGTTGGAGGTATCAAGGACATAGTGATAAACACAGGTTCAAAATTCCTGCCCCTGTGGAGACTCCATTTTGTTTTGGAGAAACAGGCAATATGCAATATGCAAATAAATAAACAAGGTAGTGTCAGATACTGAAAGAATGCTTCCAGGGAGCAAACAAAGGTGACATGATACAGACTGCTGGGGTGCACGTGGAGAAGCTACAGGGGATGATGAGATGATTGGGGAAGACCTGTTTGAGGAGGATGCATAAACTGAGACTGACTCATGAGAAGGAGCTAGTCAAGTGAAGCGACAGGAAAAGATCGTTCCAGGCAGAGGGAAGAGCAGGGCAACCCAAAGCAGAATGAAGGGCAGTGGGACCAAGTAGAGTGAGGAGTAGAGTGAGGATGGTGAGGATGCTGTGAGCGCAGCTGGAGAGGCAGGCAGGGGACAGGTCACACCTCGCTCTGAGACTCCCCGTGTGCTTTGAGATAACTCTGTTGCAGTCTTTTCCACATTGGCATATAATGGGGGCATCAGGGATCAGGCTTTTTTTTTTTTTTATCTCTGTACCCCAAGCACAATGCCTGGTTCATAGTCAGGACTCACTAAATGTTGATCGAATAAGAGCCAATTTGAGACAGGGCCGGAAAGTCTGGAATGGATTTTGGGTGATGCAGCGTGTCTAAGAGAGTCTTTGCTGAATCAGCACCCTTGATACACTTCTCTCCAAGTAATTTTGGTAGTAACTGGGCATATGCCCAAAATTTGAAAACAGTCCCAAATTACAGATTTGGAAGACTTGCCTGTGATTGAGATAAGCATAAATCATCATCTCTTCCAGAAGGAGGCAGGGCCAGACAGGAGGTGTTCTGGAAACAAACATAAACTGTTGATCAAATTCTAATCAATTTCATAATAGAAATTGTAGCAGAGTATAAGTGACATAAAAGTTAAGACGGAGACTTGACCTCCCCAGAACTAGAATAGGCTGGTGGGACAATAAACACTGGCAAAAGAGGACCCTGGGAGAGGGAATCTGATGGCTGAGCGTGATAATTGGAAAACAGACTCAACCAGGATGAGACAGCAGCCAGGAGCAAGGGTCTGAGTCATCACTGAGGAAATATCGAGCCACCCGCAGCTTTTCCTACCCGCCTAGTGAAAACCGTTTGCTCAAATCCTGTTCTATTTCAGGAAGTGCCAGCTGCATCATAGGAAGTTCTGCTCTTTCCACTTTAGGAACAAGAGTCACTTCTCTTTGCTTTTGGGTGTTCACAGGGCACCAGCTCTGGAGGGCACAGGGTTTTTCTGCCACTCAAATAAGGTAGATGAGTACAGTCTAACCTGGGCAGTTAAGCAGGCTGCCTTCCCTCAGACAGAGAAAAACCGAGCTTGAATTACCTCCATAAAGGATGGTTTCCGGTCCTTCTGAGCAGTCCTAAAGTGTTCCCATGGCAGCTGAAAGGAAAGAGAAAAAGTGGCCAGATTTCATTCACTGTCATCTCCTCTTTTTCGGTTCTGGCCTTGGAGAGGAACATGGAAACCCTGGCCTCACATTCCCGGAGGGGACACCACGCGCAAAGACTCCAGAATGTGCCTCCTTTGCAGGCTGAGGCTTCTGTGTGTTCTCACAGCCAACTGTTTCCCGGGGACATTGCTGAAAGCTGCCTTTGAGGGGGATTAGGGGCAGGCAAATTGCAGATGGTCTTAGTGGGTGAGAGAGGGTTTCTCCTCATTTATCCCCAGGCCTGATTTAAAGAGTTACACTTGGTATGTGGTGAGATTCACCAAGTATGGGACACTCACACTGAGGATTTTATAGGACAAGGAGTTCTTGTCGGGTGGGGCTGGGGATTTTTTTCTTCCTGAATTCCATATTACAGCAGGTTATCTAAGGATTATATTTGAATTTTGGGGTGTTTGGATGTTTCCACAAAACTTTCTAGGTTCTATTTGAAATCTCAGCGTATTTCTGTTACAAGACCTATGACACATGGAAAATGAGTGGATAGATAAAACAGAAAAAAGGGCCGGGCGCGGTGGCTCACGCCTGTAATCCCAGCACTTTGGGAGGCCGAGACGGGCGAATCACAAGGCCAGGAGATCGAGACCATCCTGGCTAACACGGTGAAACCCCGTCTCTACTAAAAAATACAAAAAACTAGCCGGGCGAGGTGGCGGGTGCCTGTAGTCCCAGCTACTTGGGAGACTGAGGCAGGAGAATGGCGTGAACCTGGGAGGCGGAGCTTGCAGTGAGCCGAGATCGCGCCACTGCACTCCGGCCTGGGCAACAGAGCAAGACTCCGTCTCAAAAAAAAAAAAAAATGGGAAAAAAAGGAAAATTGAGAGGGATCTCCACATCTGTCACTTTGAGATGGATTACGTTGTTTTTCATCCCAAAGTAAAGTGGATCAAATCAGTCTTCAATTGTGGTAAGAACAAGTCCAAGAGTTTATTCAGATGTTAGTTTGCTCATCTGCAGTCTACTGTAGGAACACAGAGACTGGGTTTATTTTTTCTGCCATTCATTTGCTATGTGACCTTGGTCCAGTAGCTACCTGTCTTTGGGTTTTAGGGTTGGATTAGATAATGATTTCCTAAAAGCCATGACTGTATAACACAACATTAAAAACAATTAAATCATAGAAAGTTGTGCCTGATTGAATTCTCCTTTAATCTTCTTGATAAGGGAAAGAAGAAAGTCTCAGTGTAGAGTTAAAATATCTTCAACACCCTTTTAACTCTTACTGAGCTTGTGTTTTTACAAAATGAAAACAGGCTTCAGGTATCTTTCTAGGTGATAATTTTTTTTTTTTTTTTTGGAGACATTATTTTGCTCTTGTTGCCCAGACTGGAGTGCAATGGCGCAATCTCAGCTCACTGCAACCTCCGCCTCCTGGGTTCAAGCGATTCTCCCGCCTCAGCCTCCCGAGTACCTGGGATTACAGGCACCCGCCACTACGCCCAGCTAATTTTTGTATTTTTTGGTAGAGACGGGGTTTCATCATGTTGGCCAGGCTAGTCGTGAACTCCTGATCTCAGGTGATCCACCTGCCTCGGCCTCCCAAAGTGCTGGGATTACAGGCATGAGCCACCGTGCTCGGACGATAATTTAACCATATCGTTTTGTCTTTGTTTTATTTATTTTTATTGTTACCTTTTATTTTAGACAAGTGATTCCAGTTTTCCGTTTACAGCAGTGATAGAGGGTTTTCTCTTAAAATAGATGTGTTTATGTAGATGAGAACAGTTGAAAACTTATATGAAAGTGTTATTGACATAGGACAGAAACTGTGGGGTTCGTACCTGAATGGTTGGACTTTGGGAAACCCGGGTCTAGGTGACCTCTAAATGTTTTTCTGGCTAGGAGGGCTTATAAAGATGAATGCCCCAGTTTCAGCACAGGGCACACATTGCTGGCCTCCAAGATGTCTTAAATGTAAGCTTTGTGTGCACAGCAATTGTATGTGGCTTTTTGGCCACTGTATCCCAAATGTCTGATTCAGCGGGTGGCACGTGGATGGACTTCAATAAATGATTCTGAAGGAATAAATGCATGACTCAGGTGAAAATGAGATATGACATCCCTTTTATGTTTGGGAGCAAAAGAGAAGAAAACTCCTGCATTTCAGACCCTGTTGGACCTGAAACAAGAGTGTGGCCTCAGCAAGCACAAGTGCGCATCCATACACGTATCAGAGGACTTGGGGCACTCCTTATGTTACCATCCACTGCTGTGTGACTCTGGCAAGGGCCTTAACCTCTCTGAGCTTCAGTTTCCCCATCTGTTAAAACACACACACACGCACACACACACGTGTGCACACACACACAGGCACACACACACGTGTACACACACACACTCTTTGTGTTTTATATGTTTCCCCAAGTTGAATTTTTATGATATCATTGAAATTTACAGAACGTGTATAATACAGTTTTATTTTAAAAAACAATTTGGCCTTTGACATCTTAGATTCTCTCTGGAAAAAGGCAATGTTTAATAAATAAACAAGCACATATATAAATTAATATATTTCCCTTTCATTTTCATTTTCAATTTTTCTTGCTTTCAAATCTTATTGGCTCTTGGCTTGGAATATTTTTAAATTCACTGGCTGTTTGGTTCAAATGATGTTTTAAACAAGCTTTGGCGTGAGCTGCAGACCTATTGTGCTTGCTGGGTTGAAGTTTGGGTGTGCCACCAAATTGCCTTGGCTAAATGACAGTTTAAATACAGCCAAACAGTTGGTCCTGCTGGGAGACTCATTGGTGGGAAGGTTCCACAGAAACAATGTCCTGGCTCAGACATTCCTGCCCCTGCAGGGGGATCTGAGGGACCGGGTGGTCTCCTCAGGTACAAGGGAGATTGCCAGACTCAGTGGGAGCCATCACTGACCCTCATTCAGGTGAACCTGTGTTCTCTTTCCTTCTTCCCCTGGGGCCCTAGTTGGCTCTGATTTCCAGCGGTAGTTTGAAGCTGCTGCCTCTGAAACTGGAGATGGTGAAACACAGACAGAGACTGAACTTTCTCATCAGCCTCACTTCATATATCAGGTGAAGGCTTGTCCTTGGAAGGAGGCAGGAGAAGGGGTTTGAGACCATCTTTCAGACAAGGTCATCCCTGCTTCCTCCCTCCAACTCCAGCCATTTGGTTGAATTTGTTAGCCTTTTCTGAGGGCAAAGGACAAACACAAAAAGCAAAAAGGAAAGCAGAATTCTGTGCAATGCAATGAAAAACCTCCCAGTGATTCAAACAGCGTGAACAGTTATTACAGAAAGAGGAAAGTGACAGGGCCATTGTGATGATGAATTGAGACAATGTGGGTAAAACACTGGAAGCTGTGTTCCACCTGTAGGAGACACTCCATAAACCATAGCTATTATTATTTGACCCCTCACATGGCAACAGGCTTCTAGTGCGTCTTAGTGTGTTTGTTGATGAGCTCATGATGGGAGTGGCTGCCTTAGGGGGAGGGAGCTAGAGGACTCCAGGCTGAAGATGAGCACTGTCGAGCTATGATATTGATACTCCCATCTAACATCAGAATAGAGTTGGAAATAAGCTCAGAGACAATGCTGTAGCTCTGCCCCCATCAGGCCAGCTGATGACCTTCAGGGCAGGGTGGCATTGACTGGCTAGACAACGGCTGACTGACTTTCTATCTGCCCTCCCCTTTCTGCATAATTGATTTTTAACTTAGGATATGCCTCAGGCTAAGCAAACATGCCTTCAGACCCCAGATATTTGCAGCAGCCCTTTAATAGGGCCATAGTTGGAAATGGTGAAGCAAAAGACTGTCCCCCTATTTGGCACGCATTTTTAGAGTTTTTGAGGTTTGGCATGAGCATCCAAAAGCCTCCTCCTGACCTAGCAGAATATTAAGACAAAATATAAGGTCTCTGAGGCTGCATCGCCTTTATTTTCTCTCCTGACCTAAGAGTGTGTGTGAAGCTAAACTGCCAGCACCCAACACTTTACTCAGTTTAATGAACCTGGAGGGGGACACCACTTAGGTTATCGGAATAGGGAATGTATTCTCTATTCCAAGCAGAAAAGACCCCTTCCGTTGGGACTCAGAAAAAGGCTTTCCCTCCCTTATCCTCCCTTAGGATATTGGAATAGGGAAGTGAATACATTCCCGATGCCAATATCCTAAGGGAGGATATTGGAAGCCCAAGGGAGGATAAGGGAGGGAGAGTCTTTTTCTGAGTCCCAATGGAGGGAGTCTTTTTCTGAGCCAGGTTTGGTCCAAGATATTTACTGTTGGACCCTCAGTGTCATGGGCCGTCCACATGATGAGTAAAATCTCTTAAAGTTCTCCAAGCAAATGGCCTCCACATTCAGGGTAACTTAGGGGACGTGATTACAAAGGAGAAGGAGTCTCAGCGGCAATTGCTTCAACAGGTGTGCTCTAGAGGGGATCTAGCTCCCCACAGGAGCATGAGTTGTAAATGAAGGCACTCATGTTTGTGGAGGGCTTTTTTGTGTCCCATAGTATGCTAAGGCCATGGTTTGGAGCATTTCTGTCTTCTGAGCAACACTGTGGCAGGTGCATGATAGTAGATCTGCGTCGTTTATGGTTCCAGGTAGCCATTCCCGCCCCTGGCTTTCCTTTGGGAGCCTCACCCTTAGTGTTTACGGTTTAGCTGGCATGGTAAACCAAGATGTTTTCCCCTCCTATTATGATGCCTGAAACTTTCTTCAAACCTCCCTGGGGAGACAAGGGAAAAGACTGGAATCTTCTGCCCAGGACTTGGAATCCTGAACCCGTGTCAGAGCAGATGAAATGCTCAGGATGGATTGATTACAGCTCTGGTTCCTGGGCCAGTTTGCCTGGCAACTTCTGCTGCCTGCTTCGAGTTTGTTTTACACATTCACTTCCTTCTTGCGAGTTGTCCTCTAATAAATTTCCTTTCAGGTAGAGTCCTTGAGTGGTCTCAAGTTCAGGTCTACCTGACTCAAAGCCGGTGAACTTAACCATTATGCAATATTGGAGCCTCTCTGCTTTCTCCCGGGCCTGAGGTTCTAAAAGGCCCTGATTCTGAGAGTCTGATAATGCATAGCTCTAAAACGATATGATTAATTACTTTTCTATTCTTTTAGAGCTGGTCAGTGTTCACAACTGCAAATCTCCTTCCCCAATGAGCTGTCACTGCCTGAGCTGTCAGCTGAGGGTGTGTGAGGGCTTTTAGACTTTGAGCTCAGCTGACAGAGCACGACTCTTCCTGTATGTAGGCTCTGTATTGTTTGGCCACTGCTAGCCTAGTCTGCTCACTTGTTCATAAGACTCGTTGGGACTTACCAGCCCCTAGGAGACTTCTACAAACGACATGGGAGAAATATGAATTTGAACAATGAAGTGAAGAAAACAGGAGTTTGAGCACTGCTTTAAGAGGTTTTGCCCTGTTGACAATCCTCTGGAGGTGCCCCCAAGGGTCTATGCACTAAACAAGTGATGAGCAGGGCCTCATGATACTTCTGAGAAATGCTTCACTGTCTAAATTCAGAAGGAAAGATGAGAAATTTCCCCCATCTCACCACCGGGAAAATGGAAACAGATATTCATACTTAAGCATATAAAAAGTAATACTTCCTTGATGTTATTCTTCTTTTCAACAAAGCAGATAATTTAAATTGTGGGAACAGACACACCTAATGTGAGATTCAATAAGCTACTTTTCATTGTAAACAAAAATTTAGCTCAATACCTTCCCAATTGCCCTACGCCAAAAATATTGCCTACCTCAAGTTATCCTATAGGCCTCTTCAGTAAGGGAGCTTGCCTTGCTCCATCTGTACCTGGTCACAGTGGCTAACACAGAAATTGTAACATTTTTAGTGGTGGAATAAGTTTTTCAAATATAGTTTCATGCAGGACTATGGTATACAACACAGATCCAGTGGAGCTGCTCTGCTGAAGTCACCTCTGATCTGCAGGATCCCCCTTAACCCTCCTCCCTGGGTCCCTGAAAACCCTGAAAAGTCATAAGACTCGAGGAGCCATTGAGGAGCCATTAGAAAACTGCTGGCTCAGCACCTAATTTGAACAGAATAGGATTCAGTGGACATGGGATGAACATCATTTATAGTAGGAAGTTTGCATTGTTTCTCTCTCTCTCTCTCTTTTATCCCTGCCTTTCCCCCACCCCCAAATATAGCTGAGGGAATCAAAAGAGTGGTTTTCAGTGATCTTCAGAGACGAAGTGAGAGGGAATCTTTGTGACCCAAATGGGTGGCAGCTAGGTTGATGTCTTCACTAGCAAGTTATGGATGTGGGTGTAGAGTCCTTGGTAAGATAAGCAGACACTAAACTGGCTCCTCAAAAAGGGGAGGCCTTGCACAGGGTGAGCTGGAGCCTGATGCTGGTGGTCCCAGTGGAGCTGAGGGTCTGAAGATGGAGCATGTCCAGAGACACCAGAAAAGGCAGGTCAGCGCAACCTTTGAAGTGAAGGGCCTAGGCAAATAGGGCAGAAGGCAGGAAGGCGTAGAGCTGAACCAAGAGAGAGAGAAGCTCAAGGCAAATACTGAGGATGTGTAGATTTACAGGAACTGGAGGGAGAGGCAGAGAAGTCAGTGAACAGGTGAGAACACAGGCTGAAAGACAGCCAAGGACAGAATGTCACAAGCTGAGCTGTCTGCAGCCTGGGGCCTTTCAGTGGCACCTGGGCTTCCGCAGGGCAGCGGTGGACACAGCTTAAGGGCCTTTGTACCAGGAGGAAATCTGGCCGAGAGTCCTTTTGCTTTGTGTCTGTCCTGTTTGTCATGCTTCTTGGGTTTTTTGGATCTCTCTAAAGAATATACTCATTATTGGAGGATTTGAGTTCGTGTTTGAGGCTGGGGAAGCCAGAAACTAATCCAGTTGATGTCTGTGTGGTTTCATGGCTTGTTAAGTCCCTTTCATATGATCTCATTCCTTCTCTGAAGTATATCAGGAGGGTCCACACGATGCATATTACATAGCATCTGATGTCCCAGGGCTCTGATTATGCCAACACTGCTTATAGAAAGCAGAGGACTAGTGAGGCAGGGAGAGAATTACAGTCCAGACTTGGAGTGGCTGTGCACGTGCAGCTCATTGCAGTCGTGCATGCGAATGGCCTCCCATATGCCCGGCCACTGGGCAGGACGGCGGCAGTTGTGCATTCCATTAGCAATAGGTCAGACTGGCGTTGGCCTAAGTTTCCTGGATCATGCCACTCAAATGTGTCATGTGTACTTGGTTGTCATAGCACATTGCTCAGGAAGGGTGATCTAGGCCAGAGGCCACACACTGGCTGCCCCCAAACTGTGCTGGCCCCCAGATGTTTTTTCTTCAATTAGGTCTGCACCAGGTTTAAAATTTTGAATCAGTGCCAATATTTAAAAATGAGAATATGCCCTCATATTTGCATTTCTGGTTTTCCTAAAATACTGGAGGGTCTGATTACATTGGTTTTTGCAACTGCCTCGTTTCCATGAGTCATATATTCTCCACATGTCACAGTCCCCACCCAGCCTGCATTACTTCTTTAGCTCTCCAGCCCTATCGGCAGTAGAGCTTGAGTCCCCTGGCTTAGGTTGTTGTCTTATGTAACTTGCCATGTAGAACCAGGGTTGGCAAACTGCTGTCTGTGGGCCAAATGTGACCCTCCACCTGTTTCTATAAATAAAGTTTTATGGCCGGGCACGGTGGCTCACGCCTGTGATCCCAGCACTTTGGGAGGCCAAGGCGGGCGGATCACAAGGTCAGGAGTTTGAGACCAGCCTGACCAACATGGTAAAACCCCATCTCTACTAAAAATACAAAAATCAGGGGGCAGTTGGGAAGCGGGGTGACAAACGGGGGAAAGTGGGAAGGGAGTGTGCCTGTAATCCCAGCTACTCGGGAGGCTGAGGCAGGAGAATCATTTGAACCTAGGAGGCGGAGGTTGCAGTGAGCCGAGATCATGCCACTGCACTCCAGCCTGGGGTGACAGAGTGAGACTCCATCTCAAAAGTAAAAAATAAAAAATTAAAAAAATAACAGTTTTATTGGAATGCAGCCACACTCATTTGTTGACACATTGTCATTGCCTACACTATCTAGAGTAGAGTAGGTGTGGCAGAGGCCTTATTGCCTGAAAATTCTACAGTATTTATTATGTGGCCCTTTAGAGAAAATGTTTGCTGAGCTCAGATCTAGACTGTGGCCAGAGGACCGACTTTTCACTACAGGATGGCCCACAAGGTATTTTCTAAATAAAGATTTTTTGCTTTCAGAGGAATCCTATCACTGTTCTTAAACTAATTTCATTACTTTCCCTCCAGGCTTTATTTATAATCCACCAAAATGAGAGGGGAAGTTGGTGAACTATTGTTTTCCAGGCCTGGGTTAGTATGAGGCCATACAATGTCAGTTTTAGTGTCAGGGCAGTCGGTTTCCTTTTATTTGTCCCTTGGCTGCCATATCCATGGGGAAAGAACAGGACAACCTAGAATTATTGGCATCTTGCATTTCTATTTATTTTTTATTTTTATTTTTTGAGACGGAGTCTTGCTCTGTCACCCAGGCTGGAGTGCAATGGCACGATCTCAGCTCACTGCAACCTCCACCTCCCAGGTTCAAGCAATTCTCCTGCCTCCGCCTCCCAAGTAACTAGGATTACAGGTGGATGCCACCACACTCAGCTAATTTTTTTGTATTTTAGTAGAGATGGGGCATCCTGCATTTCTATAGACTCTACCGCTAACCCGCAGGGCGAAGCACTGCTATTGATATGATTATTTCTGAGAACAATGTCTTACATAGGTGCAGTGGAAGTGGTTAACTCTTTCACAGCGTTCCTGCACTTTTCCCCACATTTCCTTCTCAAGACTATCTTGCAAGGCATGCTGATTGCCTATTCAACTACTCTTCTTCCTCCCATCTTCTTTGCTGTGGAGCCCAGCTCTATATCGGGACGGAAATGCAGGGTATTGCTTTGCTAGCCTTCTACAGGGGCTGCAGGTGATCACATGGCCCTGCTCTGGCTAATGATAGAAAAAGGAAGTCTTCAGAGAGGCTTCTAGGAAATAGTTTCTCTTTCATAAGACAGCAATAGGTGCAAAGGAGATTCCCTATTCCTTACTTTCTGTTTCTAGGGGTAGCTTTGTGACATCTGGATGTGATATTTGGCTTTGTGGTAATGGGATGTGATGTTTGGAGCTGTGGCAGCCATCTTAGGACAGGATGGGAAATGATTTGTGGAAAATGGTCAAAGGGAGGGTGAGGGATAAGAAGATCCTGAGTTCCTGGGACATCCCTGAGCCTGGAACCGTCTCCATTTGGAGGATTCTCATTATACTAATGAGAAAGTAATACTAATAAAGG
The DNA here is from genome assembly GCF_007565055.1 of Rhinopithecus roxellana. Taxonomy (NCBI): domain Eukaryota; kingdom Metazoa; phylum Chordata; class Mammalia; order Primates; family Cercopithecidae; genus Rhinopithecus; species Rhinopithecus roxellana. The sequence continues at coordinate 42,511,916 of NC_044551.1, forward strand.
CTTTCTGTTAAAACCACTTAGGATCAGATATTCTGTTACTTTGCAGCCAAAGCATCTTAATTCAACAGTTGGGTACTATAACCTCTAGTTTACATAATTTTTAAACATTTAGCAAAATGCATATAGTTCTTACTGTGTGTTAGGTACTATTCTGAGGGCATTCTGTGTATTAACTCATTTAGTTTTCATAATGATACTATGAGACAGGTGTTATTACGCCTTTTTTACAGAAAAGGAAGCTAACGCCCAGTATGCTAAATACTGTATGAAGTCGCACACCTGGTAAGAGGCAGAGCTGGGGTTTCATCCTGGGTTGTCTGGCTTCAGAGGCCACGTGCTATCCTGTTATCCTGTTCTCCCTCTCTAGTAGACAGGAAATGGTTTGCCCCAGGTCACACAACACAGGTATTCTTCCAGCACCTGGTGCCACCCTTCACCTGGAGAAGACACTGGAACAGTCTGTAGACCCACCCATCCACCTCCTCACCAGTGTGCTCTCCACTGCTATCTTTCTTCACCCTTAAGCTCATTATAGTCCTGGATTTAGTGGGTGCTAAAGCCACGGACTAGATTTGAAGCCTCCTTTCTGCCCACCTGATGCTCTTTCTTCCTCCCTCCTAGCAGCAGGCATCAATCTGTTGCTTGCCAGGTAAGCACAGGAAGAGGATGTGGGAGGGCAGGTCTCCTGTGCTCTGTGTCCTACCGAGGGGATATTGTGTGGTGGCCATGTGCACTGGGTTTGGAGTCAGGTAAAGTTAAGTTCTGCAACTTCTAGCTGTGTTAACATGAGAAAATCCTTTCTCCTCTCTGGACCTCAGTGTCCTCTTCTGTACAATGGGATAATAATGACCTAACCAATAATGTTCTTTGAATGTTAGATGAGGCATATCATATAAAATGTTTAATGAAGTACCTGGCACCCAGAAATCATCCAGTAAGTGAAAGATACTGTTATGAGTGATATTACTTTTTAAATTCTCATTATCACTATGTTTGAAGTTGTTTGTGAGCTAAAATGCCTGGAGACCACCTGCTCTGTGTGAAGTGGAGGAAATCTTGAGGCATCAGGAGGGAGGGAGAGGTGCTGATCTAGGAGTCAGAATAGCAGGATCTTAGCCCAGCTGTGAGATCTCAGTGGCTATAAAGGGTGTGTGTTGCCTGAGATGATCCCCAAGTGCCTTTCCCAAATGGAACAGACCACACTGTGATATGCACCAAACAGATGGCCTGCATTCTCTGTAGGAGCCTGCACAGCCCAGGTGCAGCTGCCATCATTGAGGGCCCTGATTTGGTTGTTTCTCCAAAACTGGCCAAAGCTGCTAGCAGGTTTCTGTCCCATTAGCCACCAGCATGACCAGTGCCTGGTGCCTGGCACGAGGTGAATGGTTAATAAGCCTGAGTTGGATGAATGAATGAACTGCAGTACGTGAGGGAGTGGTGCCTGTGACCCCTGAAGGTGGAGCAGGTTTGGTTTCTTTTAGTATAAATATTTAGAATATGACCATGATTACAGTTTTTGGCAAGAGTGAATCACTTACTCATGGTCATGGCCTTGAACCTAACCAAACCGCCAGCCAGCACCAGAATAAACTGCACAGAACTGCTGGCCTCAACCAAAAGGAAACTGACTTTCTATTGACCCATGAGACAGGTCTGGTTTTTTTTTTTTCTTTTAAAAAATTTTTACAAACAGCACAATGTCTAGTAAATCTGACCAAACCAGATACCTCTATTTATTTTTTTCTAAAGCATTGAACTGGAACAAAATTAGACCCCACATAATCCTTATTTATAATATTACGCAATATGTGCAAATAGTAATGATGTTAACTAACATTCATAGGGCAATGCTATGTGTATTATCTCGTGTATTCCTCAGACATACCTATGAAGTAGGTGCTGTTTTAATTCCCATTTTACAAGCGAGGAAAATTTGGCAGCTAAATAACTTTTGCCAAGTCACGTGACCATTAGAAGGCAAAGTGACCGTTTGAATCATTTGAATCCAGGTCCACTTGATTCCCAGGCTGGTGCTCTCAGCTCTCTGGCTCTCCTGTGTCCTCAGCATCAGCAATGGCTGTGGTTTATTGGGCACACATTGTGAGGCAGTCACAGGGCTGAGCATTCTTCGCACATGAGCTCGGTCAACCCCTCCACAGTACTATCAGGAGGGCACCATTGTTAGCTCCATTTTAGTGATGAGGAAACAGGGATTTCATGAGATTAGGTAACCTGCCTGCTGTCTGTGGATGGTGGTGCTAAGCTCTTCATGTGGAGTGATAGAGCTCAGCAAGCTCCAGGGCAACAAAGAGTGGGGGACTTTTCCAGTGTCATACAGTGAATCAGTGGTTGAGCTGGAACAGAACTTCACTGAAGCCTTTCCATTCACTGCTAGGAGAGTGTTGTTGTTAACAGTGGGAGAGGGACCTGCCCTAAGGTCAATCTGCTGTGTCACTTGCTCTGGTGGCAGGAAAGAGTTTAGTGGATTAGAGCATATACTTTGGGTCATACAGACTTGTGCTCAGGGCCACCGTGGCAAAGAGCCTTCCTCTTCCTGAGCCTCTGTTTCTTCTTCTGTAGAATGGAACAATAACCATAGGCCTGCCTCTTGGGTTTGCTGGAGAAGTAAGTGAGAGAACACACATTAAATGTCTGGCACAATGACTCTCATGCAGTTAACATGGAATAGCTGTTGTTGTTATGTTGTTGTTTATTGAAATGATTCACGATCCAAAAGAGGCTTGGAAACACTGCACCATATGGAGAAGGCTTGAAATCCACTTCACAATGACTGATTTGTGATAGGAAGGAGATGTGAAGGCTGAAGAGTGTCTATAAGCGGTACACAGGCACTTGGGACACACAAACACATACATGCTCCTGAAACCTGCACGCACATGTACTTGTGGCATATGTACACTCACACACATGTGCACACACATGTACATACAATATACTTGTACACACATGCTCACATGCACCTGCATATGCTCTCACATGGACACACACATACATGGACAATATACTCATGGCATCTATGGTTTCATACATGCATCTGCAACCTGCACACCCATGCACTTGTAACATACACATGCACACACAACAAACTTGTGACATACATATGCTCTTACATATGCACACACATGCATGGACACATGCATCACACACAATACACTTGTAGCATACACATGCTTATGTGCATATGCACACAATACATGCACACACATGCCAGTGCACACACATGTATGTGCAAACACAGGTGTACACACACATTGCATGTTCCTTAGCCTGGTGAACACCTACACATCCTTTAGCTCTCAGTCCAGAGGTCACAGCTTTAGGGCAGCCACTTTGACCGAGGCCAGGACACTCAGGCTGAGCTATCTTGGCACCTAGCACCTCCACCTCTCATCCAAACTGTCCTCTCTCAGCCCATGGGTGCTTCAGTCCCAGGCTCTGGGGAGCTTCAGGGTCCTCAGGGAACCTCCTCAGCTTGCATCTCATTGCATGTCATTGAATAATTATAGTAAGTTGCTTAATTCTATAATTCCTGCTAGAATGCCAGTTCTGTGAAAGGCAGGGATAAAGCTGACTCTTCTCCACAGATCAGAATCATTTGATGCAGACTGGCACATAGTATGTCTTCAATACATAGATGCCATTGACTGAACAGAACCACCAGGATCTCATTTGCATGCAAGCTGAAGAATAAGCTTATTCATATTGGGGTCACCCTACACAAGATATCTCATATGGGGTTTTTAGCCACGGGGTCTCTAATGATTTGGAGGCTCACCCAGAGGAAACCAAGCCTCAGAAAGCTGTAGAAACTGGTAAAAAAAAAACAACAACAAAAAAAAAAAAAAAAAAGTCCAACTTTCAAATGCATTCCTAGTCATCAGGAAAACACATTTTGGGGGAGAGACTGTCTAATAAGTCTGAAATGTAGACAACTCCTTATTGCTTCTGACTGCACTTTCTCCTGGGAGGTTAGGGGACACCAGCAGCTGCCATGAGTAAGACTGACCAGTCAATGTCTGGGCTGAGGCAGACTGCTTTCTTTATCTTACAGCAGTAGCGAGGCCCTTGTTAGACATAAGGAAGGCAGAGGTTGATGGGTTGATGGGCAGATGGAGATGAGAAACACAATGCGTGGTGGTAAAAAGCAGGCGGCTCAGCTTAGAGTCATTTATTTTAATTCATTCATTTATTTAAGAAATAGATCTGGGCAGGCGCAGTGACTCACGCCTGTAATCCCAGCACTTTGGGAGGCCGAGGCAGGCAGATCACGGGGTCAGGAGATCGAGACCATCCTGACTAAAACGGTGAAACCCCGTCTCTACTAAAAATACAAAAAAATTAGCCGGGCGTGGTGGCAGGCGCCTGTGGTCCCAGCTACTCAGGAGGCTGAGGCAGGAGAATGGCATGATTCTGGGGGGCGGAGCTTGCATGAGAGGAGATCGCTCCACTGCACTCTAGCCTGGGCGACAGAGCGAGACTCTGCCTCAAAAAAATGAAAGAAAGAGAGAGAGAGAGAGAGAAGGAAGGAAGGAAGGAAGGAAAGAAGGAAGGAAGGAAGGAAGGAAAGCAAGCAAGCGATCTGGGCACTTTCTAAGTGCCAGGCACCGTGGTAGCTGCTGGGGATATAGGAGAAAATGGGACAGATGTGGTCCTTGACCTGGGGATGCTCAAGTCTAGCTGGGGAGGTGGACAAGGAAATAGGAAATCAATATGCCATGTGGTCGGTGCTCCAAGGGGATTCAGAAGAGGAGCTCCAGGGAGAGTGGTGCTGGCTTCTGGAAGAAAGGATGTCTAAGCCAAGATCTGGAGGATGAGCCGGGCTAGGAGATGGGGAAACGTGGTATGAGGGAGGAGAACAGTCAGTGGGCAGACCTCAAAGGGAGAGACATGGCAGGAGTTCAGAGTGGCAGCAGCGTGGTGGGGGTGGCGGCAGGGAGGGCAGGGTCCCGTCATGCACGGCTCATTCCTGAGGACTACTCCCTAGGGTGATGGCAACAGAGCCTGGGACTGAAGAGCCCATGGGCTGAGAGAGGGCAGTTTGGATGAGAGGTGGAGGTACTCAAGGGAACGGGGGCTTTGCATGAGGCTGCGGGAGCCTGGTGGGAGTGTCTCTGGGCAGCAGTGATGTGGGCCTAGCTGCTGCAGGCCTGGGTACTGGGGATGTGGGTGAAGATTTGCTGTTCACTGCTTTCTCCCCTGGCAAATGGACAAGGAGGCCTAGATAACCGCCGAGTCCCTCCCAGTGCTGCAGTCTGAACGCTCATCAGACTCTGGGAACTGTGTTCCTCCCTCCCTCCGTCTCTCCCACAAACCACCCCATGCCTCTGTCTCCCTGACCCAGCTCTTTCCATCCTGCAGTATCCACTCTGGTTGCCCCAGGTCCCCTTTTCTCTATCACTACCCAGAAGCTGCATCACTATGACCAGCTCGTGTCACATCTCCGGGCCTCAGTTTCCACATTAGTGAGAAACCGATGGGAATAATAACACCTACCTCTTCAGCCTTGTCTTCTGCTCATTACCGAAGCAACCCTGGCCCACTTTCACTACCTCAAGCTCACAGGGCTCTTTCTTGCCTAGAGTTCTTTGCCTTTTCCTTCCTTTCCATCCCCCTCCCCACTTGTGCCTTGATAATTATTCCTCATGTTTCAAACCCAAGCGGAGACGTTGTTTCTGCAGAGAAGCCTTCCTGAAGAGGGGCCACCACTTGTATTCTACATGAATGCTCTGCGTGTTTCCTTCCTGACTCTCATCACAGTGGTGTACACCTCACTTTTGCATAATTTCTGAATGTCCCATTCCCTCCCTAGGATATAAGCACCATGGGCAGTGGAGATCTCTGACATGCTCATTGGTATATCCTTTCACCAGGCACTGGCCCAGGTATAGATTAGGCACTGGGCCATGAGTTGCTGGATTAATAAATGACGATCTCAATGGGTTTAATATCTCCACATGTATGTAAGTTACTAATTATATTCAAGCCAGACCTCTAAACTAACTTAAGCTCAGTTTAATAACACTCAGTTATTAACTCAGCTAAATAACTGATTGCAGCTCAATTTGATAAGCAAAGACCATCACAAAATTATAGTAAAACATGGCCCTGGCCACTAGAGGGAGCAGTGAAACCATAAACCCAGGTGGCCTCTAGGACCCCAACCCCCTGTAGAAATCTACAGCCTTCATTTCCAGAGAGGGGAGAGCAGAAGATCTGTGGCAGAGGCACAAAGAATTAAATTTCAAAGCTCAGAGTTAAGCTCCTTCAGGATAAAGCATTTATTTATTGTCAGGTTTATAATTACTGCCCATCTGGGACAGGTGAGCCCTGGCCCAGTGTCCCCCAAATACAGCTAAAAGTCTAATGCCCTTGAATTTGCCATTGCTGAGGAGGCTCCAATCCCATGGCTCCTGCCAAGGACAACAATCTGTAGGGTTGGGAACACTCTGATCCCCCTCATTCTAGCTTGCAAAAGAGCTCAGGTGGAGATAACTTGAATCATGGAAAAGTCTTGGCCCTTGGAAAGGAATATTTCATTCAGAACCCTTATCTCCTTGACCTGCTGCTCCAGTCTCCTGGCTCATCTGTAATTTTCCCATTTGTAGGGCAGTTGCAGGCTGGCCCAGGGCAGACCCAACTGAGGGCAATGGTCCTTAGAGCTATGGTCACCCTGATGTGGATGCCTGGTGAGAGGCTTGTGAACAGAGAGGATTAACCATGGAGTTGCTGACCCATTCAGCTTTTACCTGTCCCAGGATGGCTGGAGATCTCTGGAGAGAGAGAGAGAGGTAATGAGGACTTGGTTTTGATCAAGGCAAGGTAAGTAAGCACTAAGGTGACAGGTCTTTTTTCTCTGGTGGCTACTCCAAGTCATGCCAAATCACTGACTCAAACTGTTGGATCAGAGAAAGCAAGCAACTGGATTTAGGGCCTAAAGATGCCCTATAATTTGCATTGGTGGAGAGGAAGAAGATGGGATTCAGAGGGACTTGGGAGACAAAATAAAAATGACAGAAAGGAGATCAGTAATAATGGAAGAAAGGACCCATGGAAGAGAAGAAGGGAGAAGACGTAGTTATAAATGCTAGAGAAAAGCATTGCTTTTAGTGTAATTCTTCGTTGTACATATGAATTTTGTTGGCATGTATACTTCATGTGTGTATATGAATATTATTCACTCTCTCTCCTTTGGCCTCCACTAGCGCTGTAAGGCAGGCTGGTCATTGCCGAGTTACCGACTATATAATAAAGATGAAGCAGACTCCCTCTCTAGGCGTGGCTCTCTCCTTGAAGCCCCACTGTGGAACTCCATGAAGAAGCCACCAAGTTTGCTTTTGGCATAGGTCACCCAGAGCCACTGCCACTCCTTGGCAGGAGAAGGGGTGCTGGCTTCCTGTGGCAAAATGAAGTCTGTGGCCAGGGTACATTAAGCTATTGATGCATTCGTGAGGGATTAGAAGGAAAAGATAGGAGGGGAGAAGACTCAAAAGGAAGTTGACAGTTGCAGGAGAGATAAGGCCTGTGCTGCGAATGTCTTATCAGGAATCTTATTCAGTTGGTCACAGGACAAGCGACAGAGCCTGTGGAGCAGACTGGGCAGCTAGCTGAGGGCCTGCAGGAGTAGTGATCACGGAACCTGTTTCAGGAACCCCCTGCCATTGGGGATGAGAACATGGTTCCTGGAGTCAGACAGACTTGTGTTCAAGTCCCTGCTCTGCCACTTTCTAGTTGTGTTCTTGGACAAGACACATCATCTCAGTGAACTGTAACTTCCTCTTGTGTAAAGTGTGAATAATAATGACTGTGAGGATTACATAAAATCAAGCTTAAAAAGCACTTCACACTATAGTAATCACTAAATACATATCAGCTGGAGTCATTATAATCCTACTGCGTGCCATGAGTGGGGTGGCTTCTTTCCTTTTGCTTTTAAATCTGCTCCTCTCCTCCAATTGGCAAGTTCTTCCCTTGACTCCAACATTTCTGGGCCACCATTTTACATCTCTTCTGCCTTCCCCACCCAAGTGAATTTTGACTGTTTTTTTTTTCTGGTTTTGAGATTCCATTTACTGAAGAACAATTACCTTTATTTTGTGGACAAAGGAACTGAGCCTTGGAGATGTGAAGTAACATTGTTAAGTGGCTCACCGTGCCAGTCCCATTACTCAAAAACCCAGTGATGGGCAATACTCTCAGCCACTGCCTTTCCCAGGGATGACAGACTTCACTAGGGTTACAGAAAAGCTCAATAAATGCCTTGATAGGAACATGCACAGGGGGCTAGTCTTATGCACAGTGTCAGAAAACTTCTCTAGGAGTTAGCCAGGCTGCCAGGGATCTGGGCTTTTCACAGTGAAATGCCAGGGCTGGAGGGGCCTTCAGGGATCATCTAGGCCAAGAGTTTCCCAACGAGAGTCTGAGGGATGCTTGTAAGAGCCTGGCATGTGAGAGTTTTTTCAGTTGTAAGAACTATGTATTCATTATAATAAATTATGAACCCCAAAGGTTGTGCTTTTACATTTATGAGGTGACAGAGAATTTCCTTTTACATTAAATACCTGCAAAAAGCAATATTAGGTTAAAAATAGCAGCTGTGGTGCTTATGCATGGCAACTCATGATCCTGGAAATCTCATACCTGAAGTTTGGGAAACTCTGATTTTGTACAACTTTGTTATTTTGAGGAAGAGAAACAGATGCTCAGAGAGGCTCCATGACTTGCTCAATGTTATAGAGTGAGTTAGTGGCTGAATTTTGTCATATAAAAATGTATTTCATTTCCCCCAAATCCTAAGATAAGAGGAAAAGTGATACATTAAGTTTGAGTTTCAGGAGGCACTTGATAAATGACTTGCAGTTCTGCCAGCAGCCTGATTCTCTGGTTAGAATCTGGCTGATGCTTTCCTGTTCTTTGAAATTAATTTCTCCTTCTAGTCTTTATCTGTCTCCCAGTTCCCCTGCCGTGGTGAGACACCCAGCTTTGGAGGGAGAGTTTGTGGCTGATGTCCTTTTATTCTGCTGGCCCCTCCATCAGGAGGTTAAGTTCTGAACGTCAGCGCCCTTACCTACCGGTAAGGAGGACAGATGCTGGACTTCGAGTCTCATGGGCTCTGCTCTGCCTCCAACTTGTGGTGTAGACATGAGGAGCCCCCTCTCCCTGGGTGGCCTCCATTGGAAGGCTATTATGAAGGTAAAATGAGGCTGGGTATTTCAGAAGCTGAAAGCAGTGCCATCAAAGGGGTTGTGATCAGATAAATGCCTTCCCGTTTAGCAGCGTGAGGCACATGAGCCGTGGCTGTGAACCATCTGCACTGAGCTCAGAGCACTGCCAGGGTTGACCTGCTCCGACCCGAGCCCAGAAACTGCTTCTATTCACTCCTCAGCTTGGCCTGCTCTTTCTTCGAGGAAAACATTGCCACTCAGAAAATACTATCCCATGTGGGATTTTATTTTGATTTTTACAATAAGCCTCAGAATAGTGACTATCATTGCTTTTTTAGTACATAAGAAACTAAAGTTTAGACTGTGAAAGAGATCTGGCTCAGGTTACCCACCTGGTGGGTGGCAATACTGGGATCCTGGCTTTCAGCAGGTGCTCTTCTGCAGCTACCTGCAAGGTCGCCAGGCATCCTGCTCAGACTGGGAGGCACTCCTCCTTCATTCCTGCATTTGTCATGCAAATATCCTGAGATCTTCAATTTGTGCACGGGGAAACAGATGTGGAGGGAGAGGAGAAATGGTGAGGCATGCCTGTAAGCCCAGCTACTTAGGAGGATGAGGTGAGAGGATCACTTGAATTCAGGAGTTCGAGGCCGCCGTGATCTGTGTTTGCACTGCTGCACTCTAGTCTGGGCAACAGCGAGACTCTGTCTCAAAAAAAAAAAAGAAATATGGATCTTGTAACTATATTGGGAAAATCAGCTCTTTTTTTTTTTTTTTTTTTTTTTTTGAGACAGAGTCTCTCTCTGTCGCCCAGGCTGGAGTGCAGTGGCGCGATCTCCACTCACTGCAAGCTCCGCCTCCTGGGCTCACGCCATTCTCCTGCCTCAGCCTCCCACGTAGCTGGGACTATAGGCGCCTGCCACCATGCCTGGCTAATTTTTGTATTTTTAGTAAAGACGGGGTTTCACCATGTTAGCCAGGATGGTCTCGATCTCCTGACCTCGTGATTCGCCCGCCTCGGCCTCCCAAAGTGCTGGGATTACAGGCATGAGCCACCGTGCCTGGCCCGGAAAATCAGCTCTTTTCATACAAGGGGACCTGTTTGTGACAGTTGTAGGCAATATCATAGAAAATATTTTTCATTAGAAGCTGGATTTCTAGAAGAATTCAGGCAGTATACATTCTTGGCATCGAATATAGACATTCCTTTTATCTGCTTATCCGATTACTATTATTATGAATATAGATTTGTAGTAGTGAAGCTTCTGACAACAGAATCAACAGGATGTATATCTACAAACTGCAGATATCTCTATCTCTGCCTCTGTCTTTATCTCTACCTCTATATACAGAGAGAGATTTTAGGGAATTTGGTCACTTGATTGTGGAACTGGCAAACCCAAAATCTGCCAGGTTAACTGGCATGCTGGAGACCCAGGGAGGAGCTGATACTGCAGTTCGAATCTGAAGGTGGTCTGCTGGTAGAATTCCCTCTTCCTTGGAAGATCTCATCCTTTTTCTCTGAAGACCCTTAGCTGATTAGATAAGGTCCTTCCACATGACTAAAGGCAATTTGCTTCACTCAGAGTCTACAGATTTCAGTGTTGTTCTCATCTAAAGAATCCTTTTACTGCAGCATCCAGATATGTTTGACCAAATAGCTGAGAACTGTGGCCTAGACAAGCTGACACCTAGATTAACCATCACAATGTATAAATATATAATATGTAGAATAACGTAAACTAATCTTTACTGAATATTTATTATCGGTAAGGAACCATTATTTCATTGAATAATTCCTAATTATGATTATTGTACAGTACCTGATACATAAATAGAAATAAATTCTGGTCTCAAGTTTAGAAGGTAATTCAGAGTAGAGGGAAGGAAGGGAGGTTGGCATCTGGTAGACCTGAGTTCACGTTCCAACTGCCAGTGTCTAACTTGGGCAAGTTACTTAATCCCTCTAAATCTCTTTTTCCTCGTCTGTGAAACAGAGTTAAAAATAGTGCTCACTTCATCAACGCAGCGCATGCTTGATAAATATTTATTGACCAAATGAATGTTGAGGGAATCTCCAGAGTTGTTAAAAGATTTAAAAGACATAATTTATCTAAAGCTCCCACAAGCTGCCAGACACGTGAAGAGAAGACAATGAATTGAGCTGCCTTTATATTACGATTATTTTTCCTCCTGACATCTGCAAACAACAGAGTCACAGCTCGCTGCTGTTGGGATTCGCCTAACAGGGACTCAGGGAAAGGCGTGGTTTTCTGGGAGGTCTTGCTTCTGAAGGCCAGGACTAAACAGAAATCTCCCTGGTTTGAGTCAAGGGCTGTTTTTTTCTTACTTCCTTGGCATCCCTCTCAGGGCAGCCAGTTCGCACTGCTCCCAGAACTCCTTTCTTGGAGCTCTGGCTGTGACTGGGCTTGGCAGGGAGCGGTCTCTGAAGAACCAGGTAATGTGGTCTGGAGCCTGGTGAGTTTCCTACATCTCTGCCAGCACACTCTGCTCCTCTTTTGCAGCTCTGCCATCAGCCCTGTTTCACAAAGCTCAGTTTACTGCCTCTCCATAGAAAATAGCTGCCTCCTCCTCTTAAGGGATATGACCTACCCTTAGAGACTCTATCAGTTAGGCTAATCACTCCCATTTATTCCGAAACAACTTGCATCTTGTATGGGATTAATTAATTATGAGGACATCAAGGGTATTATAAACCGTTTTCTATTAATAATTGATTCATCATTCAGGAAGTTATTATGGTGCACTAATGGGTGGAATCCAAGCTCTGACACTTACTGGCTGTGATCTTGGTCAAATTTCCATCTTTCTTATTCATAAGTTTCTTTATCTGTAAAATAGGAATAATACTAATGCCTTCTTAAAAGGGTTATTAGGATGTTTGAGTGAATTAGTATATATAAAGCACATAAAAACATATCTGCACATAGTAAGTGCTCAATAAATAGTAATAATACCTATTCTCCACAGACTTTATTACAGATTGGGACAAGTGTTCTATAAAAGCCAACAGGTTGCTTTGACACAGACACATACAGTGGGCCAGGGAAACAACTTAGAAGCGCAGGTAAGGGAGGGGCTCACTGACCTGGTAATATTTAAATTGAACACTGAAGGATGAGAAAGAGAGGGAAAAAAGAAATAATAAGGAACAGTATGTATGAAAACTTTGAGGCCTCAAAGAACTTGGCATATTCATGAGATTAAAAAAAGGCTCATGTGGCTGGAGCAAAGGGAAGGAAAAATAGCAGTAGCTAACACTTACAAAGTACTCACCATATGCCAAATGCTGTCTGAGTGGTTTATTTATGTTTACTTACCCGATCCTCAATGACAACCACAGGAGGAGGCACTGTCATAGCCTAGACTGGGTCATGTCATGACCATTCACACTTCATACCTTCTTGCTGCCTATAGAATTAAGCGCAAACTCTTATCTTGGTACATCAGATGCCTTGAAATGTAGTTTCAACATAACTTTCCCATTCTATTTCTTTTTTTGTTTTGCTGTCTACCTTGAAATTAATTTTTATTTGCACAAGTAATACATAAATATACTTTTCTTGTAAAAACTTAAAACAATATAGTAAAGTTAAGATTCTCCTACTCCACTTCTATCTTAGGTACCTCATAAAGGAAATAATGCAATTAGTTTGCCATAAATCCTTCCAGATAGTTCTGTAAATGTATCAATTTATATACAAACCTAAAGATTATATAAAACTATAGAAAACATATGCAATTGGTTTATTATTTTTAAAGAATAAACATTAATCAAACACTACAGGACATATTGGTCTGCAACTTCCTTTTTTTCATCAGTGTATATTCCGTGTTGCAGAGTTACGTCAATTCAAAAAATTGCTGCAGAGTATTCTGTGCTATTTCTCAAAGAGTGAGCACCTGAGATATTTCTAACTTTTTGCTATTACCAACAATGCTAAAACAAACACTTTCATCAGTTAAGGTCTAGTCAGGAAAACAGAAAACCTTCTTAGGCACTTCAGAGGGGTTTTAACGCAGAGAATTGGTCACCAAGGGGATAAGAGACTTGAGAAGCCAAGTAGGAAGGTGAGGCTATTTAGAGACTAGGAATAACAGGAAGATGTGACCCCTCTACAGCTGGAGAGCACTCCTAGGAGGACGTGGTATTGGCAGAGCACAGAAGTCAGGGCAGACCCTGTGCTGGGACTAGGACTGTGAAAGGTGCTCTGGGAGAGAAGGGAAAAAACACCTTAGTTTCTCTTTTCCTCCCTCTAGCTTTTCACCAGTGCCTCCCACTGGCCAAATCTGCCCAGAAGCCAGTGGGCAAGGAATCCTGGGAATACAGTTCCCAGCAATGAACAGAGCAGGGAGTGCATTTGACAGCAAAGTGGCAACGTGCCGACAGATAGCTTTATGAACACCTCTTGGTACAATTGTTTGTGTTTTTCTAGCACAGGCAATACCAGGAGTGGGGTTACTGAATCATAGGATCATATACCTTTCAATTTTAGTATATGCTGCCAAATTGCTTTTCAAAGTGGTTGTACAAATGTATATTCCCACTAGCATTTTATGGGTGTACCCATTTTTCAACCTTTGCCAGCACTCAATATTAACAAATGTGTTTATTTTTGCTAATATGATTGGTATCTACACTTATTTCACCCTCCACACAGCCAATTGTCCAGGCAGGTCAAGGCCCTGGGGGTGCTCACATTACTCTATTCCAGTCCCAGGAAAGAGTCAAGACAGGGCTTTAGAAGCTTCTTTTCAAAAACCCAACTCTAGGGGGTCTGGAGCTTTCACCAGTTGCTTTTGTCTCAGCATATTTTTGTCCCCAAAGGATTTATGAATTAGAAGATCTCTGTTTATTTTCATGATTTCCCAGGGCCTTGGAGGAGGTGAGGACTAGGTGTCCTTGGCACACCTCGACTAGGTGTCCTTGGCACACCTCAGGACTTAGGCAAGTTCTCTGAAGTCCTCATTGTGATGTGGCATCTCACCTGTCTGGGAGCTGGCCACAGTAGTTTTTCAGTGGCCACCAGAGAGTGGCCAGTATAAGGAGGAGAGGGTGGAGGCAGGTATAGGGAGTGGAGGAGGGTGGTCAGTGTATTGAGGAATTACCAGTCAAAAGATGTGGGCTTTGCTCTAGTTTCTGCCATTAAGTAATCTTTGAAAACCTCTTGCTTTGGGTTATATGTGCCCTTTAGGGGCATAGAGGAGATCTCCTACTATCCAGGGAACTCCTACTGCCAAAGTTGGAAGAGCCCTCTGGAATTATCTGGTGCAGCCCCTCTCATTTTACCAGAGGGAAACTTAGACTCAGAGAGGGTAATGGACTTGCCTAAGAGGTCAGTTCCAGCTGGTGGTAGACCTTGAACTACAGTCCCCATGGCAGGTTGAAGAATGCACACATCTCCACCCCACCCACCAAGCTAGCCATGTCCTAATATCTGGAGCCTGTAAATGTTACCTCATCTGGAAAAATGGTCTTTGCTGATGTGATGAAATTTCCAAGAGTTTGAGAATTAAGAGATCATTTTAGATTATCCAGGCAGGCCTTATATGCTATGCCAGTATCCTTACAAAATAGAGGGAGCTAGAGATTACAGAAGCAGACAGTGGAGTGAAGCAGCCACAAGTCAAGGAGTGCTCACAGCCACCAGAAGCTGGAGAAGGCAAGGAAGAATTTCTCCCCTTGAGCCGGTCCTGCCAACACCTTTGGGCCCAGTGATAGTGATTTCAGATTTTTAAGATGGTGAGAGAATAAGACACCAAGTTTTTGGGAATATGTTACAGCAGCCACAGGAAACTAATTCATTTTCTGTCTCCTGGTTTCTCCTTCACTATACTAGCTGTTTCTTTATGTTTTCTTTAATTATCCACTTCCACAGTTCTCTGCACAAATGAGATCAGAGTGGGCTTTAAATTTGCCTTTGAGTTTTCTGACCTCAGGATCCCATCCCTGACCATTCCTTTCAGCAACCCCCTGCCTGTCATGTTAGAGGCCTGGGTTTTTGCAGTAACACCATGAGCTGAATTGGGGATGTATGGCTGCTGAAAGACTGAAGGTTGTCGGGTGTTGGGAAAAGAAGTGCCCATGATCAGGGCTTGCGGGAGACCTGGGTTCTTATCTGAGTTCTACCTCTAATTTGTTGTGTAACCATAGACAAGGACATTCGCAGTTCTGGACCACAGCCTTCCACAAACACAAGACAAAGAGGTTGATCCGATCAATTTTCCCAAAGGGTAGCTCACATAACACTAGTGGTATCTGAGACAATTTCCTGAGGCAGTAAAATGGTGAGTCATTGAATAGCACGGATTTGCAGAGTCAATATTCCCATTCCAATTCTGAGTCAGTTCTTCCTCAAGGAAAAAGTCTTAGGTTAATGCTAACATCTCCTTAACCACATTTTAAAATGTGCTAATCTCCCCTTTTATCGAAATTTGAGTAGACTCCAGGCTGAAAGCCTTTAGCAGGTAATAACTGTCAAATTTAATAGAACTATTTTTATGATGTTTGTACTTTACAGTTACCTTCTATTTTTGGCCAAGTATACTTGTTTTTCATTTCTAGTAGTATATCAATCAGGATAAGCTAGGTTATATCCTGGTGACAAACAATCCAGCTATCTCAATGGCTTAATACAACACAGATTTCTTTTCTTGCTCATACAAAGTCTGTTGTGGGGCCACATGACCCTATGGGCCTTAGAAAACCTAGGCCATGGCTTTCACCAGAATCCCCTGTCCAAACACAGATTGCTGCCTGCTCCCGCCCAGAGTTTCTGATTCAGTAGCTCTTGGGTGGGGCCAGAAAATCTGCATCTGTAACGAGTTCCCGGGTAATGCTGATGCTGCTGATTTGGGAACCACACTTTGAAAAACTACAGCTCTACAGCAGCTACTGTCAGCTGGTGACTTAGCAATCCAGGTTCAAGGTGAATCCTTGAGCCTCTCCACCTGAAACATGCAGCCTCCTTGTCAGAAGCAGCAGCACTGGAAAGATTCCCAGTAGTAATTAATTGTTCTGGCTGGCTGGGAAGTGACACACGTGTCTTCTTCCCATCCCAGAACCATCATGAGGCACCACCTAACTCAAGGCAGAGTTCAAGGAGGAGGCAGGAGGTATGGGGAGTTATCATCCACCCAGGTGCCTAGAGAGACAAGAGGACTGAAGAGGGTGAGCAACTGGGAAGAAATCTAATCTAAAACTAGGCATTTTAATCACAGATAATGATTAAAAATTTCCTTTAAAGAAAGAAGTTCTTAAAGCAAAATGTCACTTAAAGAAAAATTTAAGGTAAAGAATGGTAGAGAGGGTACATGCTTATGGCAAAAATCCAAAAGGGAGTATGAAAATGGGCAGTCGGAAAGGTCTGTCATCCTGTGCTCCTATTGCACTGTCATAGTCAGTGACAGAGACTATAGAAATTACCCTGCAGAGATCTTCAGACCACGCACTGCTACCAGAAATCCCTGTCTGAGCTTTCCAGGAGTTCCAGCCTGGAGGGATGCTGACCTCATATCTCCTCCCTTTCTGTGCTCAGAACCTTCTATTCTCTGTTTCTCTTCTTATACCCCATCCTCTATTGTCTATCCCAAGATGTTGGAAAACAGCAACAACAACAACAAAGGATGATTGAATACTTTTGTCCTCTAGGTAATAGCCTTTTTCTGGTCACCACCAGCCTTCATACCTGGTTGACTCCTTTTCCCTCAGTCTCCCATGGCTCCTGAAAATATAAAATGAGACCATTTTGGACAGAAGACGTTCAAGCGTTTTGGAATACAGCCAGAATGTGGATCAGCTGTGGGACAGAGTTGGGAGAAAGAGAGAGAGAGAGAGAGAGAGAGAGAGAGAGAGAGAGAGAGAGAGAGGAGAGGGAGAGAGGGAGGGGGAGAGAGAGAGAGAGAGAGAGAGAGAGAGAGAGAGCACCCTGACTCTTGCTCTTGGTGCTTCATGTTTCTTTCCATTTCTCATATTTTAAATAACTAGCCACTTTGGACAATGACTGTCAAGCAGCATGAACAAGGCAGCTTCGCAATGGTAAATGGTGTTAGGCTCAAAACCTGCCAGTCTGCTGTGGACTCCAGGCCTGGAGAGGGGTCTAGGGGAGATGACTGGTGCCTGGGGATCTGAGAGGAGCAGAAGCAGTTTTGTTTGGGTGGAGGCAGGCGTGTGCTGAGATTCTGGCTCTGCACCCTGTTATATTCTAGGAACAACTGCTTGCCATTTGTTTCTCTGTTCTTTCCCATGCTTTAGAAGGAACTATTTATTAGTAAAGAGTAAAAAGCCATTTATTAGTAAAGATGTCATAGGTACAAAAGCCATAGAAATCAACTTCAAGCCCAATTCCTTTCTTTGACAAACAGGTGCATGGTGTATTGGTTTTCTATCACTGTTGTAACATATTACCATAAACTAATGGCTTGAAGCAACACAAATTTATTATCTTGCACCTCTGTATATCAGAAGTCCAATATGCATCTCATTGTACTAAAATCAAGATGCTAGCAGGACTGCCTTTCTTTCTAGAGGCTGCCTGCATTCCTTGGCTCATGGACCCTTTTTCCATTTTCTTTTTTTTTTTTTTTTTTTTTTTTGAGGCGGAGTCTCGCTCTGTCGCCCGGACTGGAGTGCAGTGGCCGGATCTCAGCTCACTGCAAGCTCCGCCTCCCGAGTTTACGCCATTCTCCTGCCTCAGCCTCCCGAGTAGCTGGGACTACAGGCGCCCGCCACTTCGCCCGGCTAGTTTTTTTGTATTTTTAGTAGAGACGGGGTTTCACCGTGTTAGCCAGGATGGTCTCGATCTCCTGACCTCGTGATCCGCCCGTCTCGGCCTCCCAAAGTGCTGGGATTACAGGCTTGAGCCACCGCGCCCGGCCATCCTTTTTCCATTTTCAAAGTGAGCAATGCAGGGTGAGTCTGTCTCACATTACATGACCTCCTCTTCTGCTGCCCTCTCCTGCTTTTAGGGACCCTTTTGATTAAGGTAGACCTACTTGGATAATCTAGGATACTCTATCTTAAGGTCAGCTGCTTAACAATGGTAATCCATCTGCAACCTGAATTCTGCTTTGGCATGTATCATACCATATTCATAAGTTCCAGAGATTAGGGTTTGGATAACTTTGGAGGCCGTTATTATATCTTCCACAATGGGATCCTGGAGAGTGTCAATGACTCACTTGAGGCAGAGTTAAGAATATATCTAATGCTCAGTATTCTTCCCACTCGACAACGCTGTTTTTAGTGTATAAGGCATAGAGCAGAGTGGTTAAAAGCACAGGCCTTGGGGTCAGATAATCAGGGATCTGGGCTCAAGATCTAGCTCACCCTTACTAGTTGTGAGAACCTGGGATAATTACTTAAACTCTCAGCACCTCAGATTCCTCATCTGTTAAGCAGCGAAAATAATATCAGCTGCTTAAGATGAAAGATGAAGTACGAAAGTCCATGAAAAATGCTTCGTAATGTTTTCAGGACACAGCACCAGTCAATGATATTGCTTAGTATGGTCTATAATGAAACATTATACTTGGTTCTCCTAACACCCCTTGTGAGAACATATAAGTTATTGTAGCCATTTGATGGATATGGAAACTGAAGCTGAGAATGTTAAAATGACTGGAGAGAGGTCGTTTAGCCAGTTGGTGTTGGTGAATCCGGTCAGGAACAAGGTCTATGGCCCTTCAAACCATGATGTCCTGCTACCACTGTTTAACTTCCAGTATGTGGTCCAAGAAAGAGGCTTGTCTGATTTTTTTCTAAACCTACACTAGAGGAAAAGACACTTTAATCTTTTTAGAAATGTCCTATAGTCCTCACACTCAAAATATTCAGCTGCATTCCTAACACAAAATACACCGAGGTTAGGTTCATTAGCTTCTCCCTTGTATAAACATGCTCTGGCTTACTGTAAAGGCAATATTCTTTCATGCAGTTTAAAGCAGTTTTTAAGTCACTTTATCCATGGCCTCATGCCCATAGCTCCTGCCCATTTTTCCTGGTAAGCTTGAGTGAAGCCCTCCATAGAATATATAGACCTACGTCTTATTGATGGGAGTCTATCTTTTAGATAGAGCAATATGCATTTATTTGACCATTTATGTATGCAATAGCAGTTACTGATATCCTTGAGTACTGAGAAATTGATACATTAGGACATTGTCAGCTTTTGGATTGTGAGTGTTGGGTTATTTTAGAGGCCTTGAAAAGTAACATCTCTCTTCCCTGCCCAAGTTCAGAACTAACTGAGTGTCAGGTAGGATAGTGCAGTTAGATTGACAAAGATCGAAATGTCATCATTCTTGCTGATTCAAGCTGGCTTGGGGGATGTTGCTTAGCTGTGGGGCTGAATGGGCTTGGAAATGCTCCCCACCCAGTCCTGGAAGGCAGATCCACCAGTGTCTTCCTGGAGGGGACATCATCGGCCCCAACAAGCTCTCTGTATGGCTCTGAGCACAGACCAAATGGTGGTCTCATTTCCTTTGGGAGGCCATCCTGAGAGAAGAGAGGGTACCCAGAACCTCAGTTCTCTTCTCCTAAACTGATGAGCCAGATAACTCCCTCTTCCTCCTATGAGGAGGGCTATTGGAAGAGATGTGACAAGTGTTTTCCAGATGCAGTTCTTCCACTTAGAGATATGGGTAATGAGGAAGACAAATTCTCACCTAAAAGTGGGAAAGGAGTAAAAGAATATTCTATGTAACTAACTGGTTCTCTGAGAATTGTTCCCAGTCCATGGCCTAGGTAACCACTATATACTGAAGAATGATAGAATCTGGGCAGACCATATCTGGAGTACCTGTGTTGCAAAGGAACAATGACTGAACACTGTTAGTGACAAAACACATCCCAACCCCTGGTTTGGCATCCAAGGCTGGTGCAGGCTGGCTTCACAGAAGTGGATGTGAAGATGGGGCTTGGAGTAGAAAATGTTTATATGAATCAATACCTATGAAAGGACTGGGGAGGACACAGAACTGGGCAGATGAAGAAGCTGAAGTAGGCCTGACAAACCCTCAGACAACCTAGTAAGGAGTGAGTATTGTCCTTCAATATCACCTACAGAGGGGCATGGCCAGGCCCTCAGGGCACCACCTCCTTCAGTTGCTGGAGGGGACTCAGGTCAGGTCAGGGGCTCCAGGCAGCAGATACAGACCCTGAAGGAGAGGCAGCGGGGCAGCAGGATCCTGGTGGCTCCTTCCAGTGCCCAGCCCTGATTGTGTCTGCTTTCTCATCCTCTGCCTCTTCCTACCTTTTCCTTGACATTTTCGTCATGCCCAGTTGCCTGCAGTTCCCAGCAGATCATATGTCTTTTCATGCCTCTGGTTGTTGTCTAGGATATCCTTTCTGCTAACTCATTCCCATTTTTCATGACTCAGCTCAGGCATCATCTCTTCTAAGAAGGTTTCCCTAAATCCCAGGCTGGGCTGTGTATCACCCTGCTGCATACACACAGCATTCTCTCAGCACTTGCCAAGTGATATTACATTTTTTATTTTTTTGTGAATAGACCTGTCTCCACCAGGTCTCAGTGTTTTTGCAGGATTATATCTTGTTCACGTTTGTACCTAGATGCCTAATAAGGTCCTAGTGCGTGGTAGGTGTTCAACAGATGCTTGTCTTCTCATCTCTCCTTTTAGGGCCATGTCCTCATTCAACAAACATATATTGATCACTTTTGTGCAGATGCTACAGGAACTCACAGATCAGTGGGCCTAGTATTTTTGTAGCCATTGCAGGGCCCAGAACACAATCTCGTACATTATCGTTTCTTAGGAAATACTGTTTAAAATCAGAGCCAATCTTCTCTTGCCAAAATTGTATCAACACAGGATCTAGAGACAGTAGGGCACTTGAGTAGGTATTGCCAGGCACAGGGGCAACCAAGGTCTTGGAAAGTATTTGAAATAATTTCTTAGGAAAGGAAACTGCTAAGTTCAATGCCTTCTGATTTGCTTTTATCTCTCCCATGGAGGAATCTCTCAGGGCTCTATAAAGATAAATGAACCCTGGACTGTTAGATCTGTAAGGACTTTAAGGGTGATGAGGTGGGGACAGACTGAGAGAAAGAATAACAAAGGGGCTGGAGAAAGTTGGACTTGGTCTCTCTGCTTAAACTCAGTTCTGTGGGGATAGGAACTATCCTAGTTCCACTGACTGCCCAGAAAGAACCAGAGAGGCAACAAAGTGTCAACCTGCTCACCCTAGATCAGCAGGGAAACACGGAAATAAATGCCCTTTGGTCCACCGGCTGGGCCACAAAGACTGAATGGAGGTGAAAGCTGTTATGCAAAAGAGAATCAGGAGTTTCAAATCAGCCAAATGGGAAGAGGAAAGGCCCCTGCAATTGTTCAGAGGAGAACAGGAAGACCAACGGCAATATAATCTTTCATCAGCCACTCCCTGTCGGGGTAGTAAGCTTTCATGCAGCCTTCTCCCTTCTCTTAGCAGGGCAGCACAGAGACTGGAATTGCCTGGGGTCAAATCAAAGTCACCGTCATTTACTTGGCATTGGTTGCCTTCTCTGTCCATCCAGTCTTTGTGGGGACTTCTTAGATTTCACTGCAGAGGTTTACCAGTTTTGTAAGGTGTCTTGGCTTCTGTGCTGTGAGCTGGGGGTGTAAATCTGATGTCTTGGTTGATTTGTGTTGCTATAAAAGAATACCTGAGGTTGAGTAATTCATAAAGAAAAGAGGTCTATTTGGCATACAGTTCTCTAGACTGTACAAGAAACATGGCATCAGCATCTGCTCCTGGTGAGGCCTCAGGCAGCTTCCAATCATAGAGAAAGGTGAAGGGGAGCCAGCTAGTCTCATTGTAAGAGGTGGAAGAAGAGAGACGGGGGAGAGAGGTGCCATGCTCTTTTAAACAACCGGCTCTCACCTGAACTGTAGAGTGAGAACTCATTCATTACCTCAGGAAGGCACAAAGTCATTCATGAAGAATCTGCTCCCATGACCCAGACACCTCTCACCCTCTCACGAGGCCCCACCTCCAACTCTGGGGATCAAAATTCAAACTGAGGTTTGGATGGGGTCAAATATCCAAACTGTACCATGTGATTATGGGCCAGTTCCTGTCCCCAAGGGGCTAGTGGCCAGTTAGAGAGACATATATGATGATAATGGTGTCAGCAATAATCACCATATTATTGAGAACTTACTATAGACTGGTTGCTATCTCATTTATTCCTCTCACGACACTACAAGATGATGTTGATAATATCCCCATTTCACTTGTGAGGAAACTGATGCTCAGAGAGCTTAGTTACCTATTCAAAGTCACCATGGCAAGTAAATAAATGAGGGGAGACTCAAACCCAAATCTGTGCAACAGCAAAGCCCATACTCTATGCCACGGCTTCCCAACTGGGGATGATTGGCCCTTTCGTGCTCTCGCAGGGACATTAACAATGTCTTGGAGGCATTTTGGGTTGTCACAATGTGGTTGGGGATGGCTACTGGCATTTGGTGGGCAGAGGCCAAGGATGTTGCTAAATCTAATTCAATGCACAAGACAGCCCCTCCATACTACAACAAATAAGTATTAGGCCAAAATGTGGATAGCACTAGGGCTATTTCTAAGCCAATGCAGCTCTAAGCCGTCTCTGTGTACCATATTGAAACAGGTATCTCTACTTTCCCCCACCTTGTTATTGCTTGGCCTAGCTCCTGAATGTTTTATTCATAGTACTCATCACAAGTTATTATTTTTGTTGGTTTGTTTGTGATTTCAGTTGTTAGATATCTCCTCCTCTCTGAGCTGCTTGTGGGCAAAGGCTATACCTGCCTTGTTCACCACTTCATCTCTAATAACTAGCACAGCACCTGGAATGTTGTAGAGGTTCAGTGAGTATTTGTTGAGTGAGCAAATAGGCAAAGGGACATAGTGAAATTAAATAATCTGTGCAAAGTCATAGGAACAAAGTGCCAAAGGCAGTATTTAAACCTAAGTCCTTTTGAATCCGAATACTCTGAGTTAAGGCATCTCAGGGTAGTTAGAGGATTGTAAACATGTCCCTGTTCATGTCCCTGAGAGTTCAGAGTTCAGCAGAGGAGCAAGAAAAGTCTGTGGGTGTCAGGGAGTGATGCCAAATTCAGGCTGGGAAAGAAACAAGGGACAGAAGAAGGATGAGAAGAACCTCAGGACTCAGCTGAGTCTTCATGCTAGTAGATTGAGAGAGGACTTAGTGGAGAGTTGCCCAGATATTAAAAGAACTGTTTAAAATGACCACAATCAATCTTGCTCACTTTTAAGCAAAGATGAGCAATATAACATTTATCTTCTCTCAGTCCTCAGGGACTTTGGGCCTCTTAGAGTTCCCAAAAATAATGGCTAGTGGCTCCACAAATACAATTTAAGTCCTAGAAATACCCTAAAGTCAAGTACTGGTTTGGCTGATAGATCCCAGCCCTGGAAGCGGCTAAGCCTGAGTCTGTTCCTGCGGGGGAGCCACTGTGAGAGCCAATTCTATATGGGCTCAGGCCTGGGGAGGCTGTCAGGGTAAGGGGAGGTAGGGACTGAGGTACATGAAGGCAAGCGCAAGGGAGTGAGGAGACACAGAAAGAAGAGAGAGTGAAAGGCAAGGAGGAAGTAACGGTTAGTGGCAGAACAGGGAGGAAGGAAGCAAGGGAGGAAATGAGGGGAGGAGAAAGAGTGATGGGGAGGGAAAGAGGGAAGGAAAAAGAGAAAGCAAGAGCAGGTGGGAAGGAGGGAGGGAGAAAGAGGAAAGGAGGGAGACAGAGGGGAAAGAGAAGGAGAAAGAGCGGGAGGAAGGAAAGCAAGCGGGGAGGAAGGAGAAGGGGAGAGAAAGAGGGAGGGAGGGAGGGAAGAAAGAAAGAAGGGAAAGAGAGGAGGAAGGAAATAGGTGGGAAGGAGGGAAGGAGAAAGAGAAGGAGGGAGGGAGGAAGGCTAAAAGAAGGGGAAGATAGAAGAAGGGAAGAAGGAAAGAAGGAAGGGAGGAGGAAGGAAGGAAAAATTGGTAATAGTAACAACAGGAAATACTTCCTGAGTATTTATAATTGCCTCAAATTGTGTGAAGTCCTTAAACTGAATGACAACCTTTACTGCTGAAAACAATCCTATGAGGACAGAATTCTTTCATCATGTCCTTTTTATGGATTAAAATAATTGCAAGTATATGCAGCAAGATAGAAGAAATAACTTCGAATGTTCAATTGCAGAGTAGGGTGAGCATAGTTAGCAACAATGTATTGCAAATTTCAAAATAGCTAGAAGAGAGGATTTAAAGTATTCCTGACACATAGAAATGGTAAATACTCAAAGTTATGGATATTCTAAATACCTTGACTTGATCATTCCCATTCTATGCATGTAACAAAAAATGTGTACCCCAAAATATTATAGGTACCCCAGATATTTTCTATCTATATAAATTTTTAAAAACAAGGCACAGAGACCTTAACCATCATGACCAAGGACACACTGTGGCAATAAGTGGTGAATTCAGATGTGAAAAAAGTGTGGTCTGGGGAAGAGCTGCTGTGGTGGGAGAGAGGACAGTGGGAAGAGCAGGGCCGGGTTCTATCATGGGATCTATGCAAATAAACTCAAAGCTCCTAGGTGTCTGGGGGCAGACAGTAGGGGTCTGGAGGCTGCACTGTAGCTCAGAATGGCTGTCTTTGGCGGGAGAGAGCCCAGCCTGCTCTTTTTGGATCTTAGGGAAGCCCAAAGAGGCTCTTTGTTTCAATGGACTTTGCTGACAGATTGTGTTGGACATTCCTTGGTGACACTATGAGCCCCAGAAGAATTGTAATACCATTGTTAGATATTTATCCTTTCTTCTTGAAAGGAATGAAACAGGAGCGATGAAAATGATCCAGTTACTATCATTTCATTATGCGTGGGGACAAGAAAAAGGAACAGAGAAAGGAAGTTATCAAAAAAAAAAAAAAAAAATACAAATGGCTTCTCTATGCTGTAACATCTACAGGTTGTGTTCCCACCCGTTATTTCATAGGATATTCCCGTTTTGTGGTGGGAGTCAGATCTGCCCTCCCCAGTTTTACCAAAGAAGAAACTGGTTCAGAGAGAGGAAGTTCAATTAGTAAGAAGCTGGCATTGAAACTCAGGTCTTCTTATTCAAATCGTTAGCTCTTTCCTGTGTACCATATTCAAGTTATGCTCAGTTTCCTTTAAATGAAATTGACTTTTTTTTTTTTTTTCAAATTAACTTCCCAGAATGAAAGTTGTGTGAAACAAGATTCTGGTCTATTAATCATAAAGAGAAGATTAACTCTAGAATGAGTTCAAGATTTGCTTATGGCAAATGTCCCTGCAATAATTGTTTATGTAAGAGCTTATTTTTTAAAAAGTTGGTGCCCAAAAAAGTAGTATGTGTCCTTTTCGGAGCAAATTAATGGAAGCAAACAATAGTGTTCTTGGAAATCTCTTGGATAAATAACTTTGTACATGCTGTTCCCTGTAGTTCCACCTCACCTGAGGTTACACCCTTATTCCTCTCTTGAATCCAGCTCTGCTAGAGTCTTGACTTTTCATCCTCATTCCACCTTCCTAATCCTCGTCACCTGTGGATCTTCCCTTCCATGTCATTTCCAGGGCCCTTTCTACCTCTACCCCATAGAAAGCAAGCTCCTCAGGACTGGGGCTTGGTTTTTCTTGACTGTGGCTGCATCCTTAGCATACTGTGTGGCTCACAGTCAATGCACAATATTTGCAGGATGAATGACTGCATGGGTCACCAGCCACAAAACATAGACTGGCATCATTATTGTGAGTTCTCTAGACTCAACTTACATTCCTAGCCCCAACCCTGGCACACAGAGTGAGAGCTCTGTGAATGTTTGCCAGATAAATCAAGGAGTGACCGAAATATTGTTTTATAAAACACATGCTCTCAGTAGAAGCAGAATTTGCCCAGCTTGTGAAATAACATGATATTTCAAACTGTGTCCATGAAGACAATGGAGTTGGGGTGGTGAGTGGTGGGGGCAATTTATGATCTCCTCACATTTGCGTGTTTTCATGAGCCTCTAAAGGTCACAGGTGCCTAATGCTTCTGGCTGGCAGACACCTTAATCGAGTGGCAGCAGTAATAACAGTGACACCCAACACTTACTGAGTACTTATGTTAGGCTAGGCACTGTGCCAAGGGCTTTATCTATATTAACTCATTTTATTTTTCTTTGAGTTAGAATTAGTTATTATCCTCTTTCAACAGGTGAGGAATAAGGCATCACGTAAATGGAACTCTATGAAGCCTTACGGATGTGCATGGGAGCTTCCAGGCTGCCCTGGGGATGAGGGGAAGGGGCGAGACCAGGAGAAGGTGAGAAAGGGCATCAGGCATGAGTCTGTCCTCCCCTCCTATAGTTGTAGCAGGTTGTATTTGGTTAAATATTTTATATATTGGGCTTCTGCAAAAGATTTATTAGAGGGAAAGAGTTTTGTCTAGCTAGAATAAAAGGCTTATACATTTTTAAAATTGATGTTTTAGTTCTACAGCTAGGAAGCCTAAAGGCTGGAGAATGTTAAATATCTTGGCAATTGTCACAGTGGCACAGCCAGGTCTAAAAGAATCTCAGCATCCAATGGTTCAGGCATCTATTTCTTCGGCATCTATTGCTTAGATTCCCAGGTGTCTCTGTAATGGCACTTGAATTTAGTATACTTGTTGACCAAGAGACTTCCTTTTCCAGAACTTTTGCTTGCAGAAGTATGTCCTGAGCAATATTAAGTAAAATAAGGTAAATTATAAGGTAAATGTGGAAGCATCTGTCTTGTAGAAGTGTTAGAGAGAGGAAAAGAAGACAGGCAAGGCAAGAGTTAGACAAGGCGGGAAGTGGAAAGAATGCCCAGGGAATTTGGACAAGGCTAGGGTGGGTCACGGGTATGGCTTCTGGCTCTGGAATAGCCATATCAAGGACAATAACAATAACATGACTTTTTGAATGCCTAACCTGTTGCATGCACACTAAGCTACATGCTGGACATGCATTGGCACTTTTCATACTGAGGGCAGTGAATTCTATTTCTTTGAAGAGAAAACAGAAACTCACACAGCTATTAAGTGGCAGAGAGAAACTCAACCAAGGCCTGTCTGGCCTCACAGTACATTCTCTGAACCCCTCAGCTACACTGCTACTTTAAACCTTTTTAGGCCACAGGGCCTAAAAGACTTTCTTAAACCTGGTAGCAAATTTTGGGACTAAAATTTGTTTAGTCTGGTTTAAAGTTACGGTCATTGATCCAAACTCAGGAACATGTAGAAGCCTTGAATTAGATCTGTCTTTAGGGCCAGTCCAGGGCGATTCAACCACCTGCTACCCAGATGCCTAAGACTTTTTGACCTGAGGACCAAACTCTTCATTCTCCAATTAGAGATAAAATGCAGAAACTCCAGGTGGCCTCCTGAGTAACCCTTTAGTTAGTGAACAAGTCACAAATAATGACCAAAAGCAATTCGTGCATTTGTATGGGCCTTTAAGGTTTAAAAAATGTTTCCCCTATGTGTTTTTTCAATGTCATTAGAGGCCAACTATAACCCCTATGCAACAGAGCTGAAAATATGGATCACAAGGAAGGAAATATTTATGGGGAGTTACACACATCTCAGCAGTGGCTGACCTAGAACTCAGTCCCTGATCTTCTCAGGACATTTCCTCTTTGTAAGGCACTAGAAAACAGAAAGGTCCTAGAAGGGAATTGAAGTTCAAATGGTGGGAGAGAAAGCCCCATTGAGGGGCCCTGTCCAGAAAGAAAATTCTGACAGCTGTTTTTTCAGAAGGCACAGTGCTGGCTGGCCCTGTTTCTCTTAAGCTGGGTGGGGGCCCAGAGGAACAGTGCCCAGAGGTATTTTTGGCTTGTTGCTTCAACCCAGGCAGCTCCACTTGGAATGATTTATGATGATTTCTTGGGTTTATTATGTAAACACGACCCACACCAAGGAGGGGACTTACATTCCCAGGGTCTTCTTTCCTGAGTGACATTGCTCTAAAATTATTTTGCTTTAGGCTGAAGCTATACTATAAGTGTCCTCAAGTTGGCAAACCTGGAATATTAGAATCATGAGAGAACTCAGAGGTTACTCAGCCCAGCTGTCTTATTTTGCAGTTGGGGAAACTGAGGCCGAGAGGTCAGAAGGGAGTTGCTTGAGGCACACAACTAACTAGAGTAAGTGGCTGGGCTAGAACACCTACATAACCCTCAACTATTTCCTCCATGATTACTACAGCTCTTGGGAGAGAATGGTGAGCACATTAGACATAGCTGTGTGGAGCTTAGATTCTATCACGGAAGATAAACTTTAAACAAATAATTGGAAGTGGGTAGTGAAGGAATAGAGATGCTTTATGGGCCTATAACCAGAAACCACAACCTGGCCTGGGGCTAAGGGATAGCTTCACTGAGGTAATGAAGTTTAGATGGAGACTCAAAGGAGGAGCACGAGTTGGTCCCCGTGGAGCATAGGAAAGAATACATTCTGGATAGAGGGACTAGCATGCACCTGAGGCAGGTAGGAGGGAGGCTCTGAAAATTGGCCAGTGCAGGAGTGAGGGGCATGAAATGAGGCTGGAAAGGTGGTATGGGGGGAGGTCTGGTGGGCCTCACAGGAGTTTCGATTATACTTTATATGCCATGGAGAGCCATGAGAGTTTCAAGCAGAAGAGAAAGTGGTGAGATTTGATTTGCTTTTTAAGTAAGATCTCTCTGGCTGCTTTGAAAAGAATGGCTGGTGAGCACAGGTGTGATGTAAACACTGCCTCCTTACCCTGTCCAACATGGCCTCTGTGGCTTAGTGTCCCCATTAGCATACACACACTTGGGATGTTGGCAACCAGCTGTGATTTCTTTTAGTGCAGGTGTTACTCATGAAGCTGGGCACAGGACATGTGCCCTGTTAAAGCCCTTGTGGCCTGCATTGGGATAAAACCAGACAACGGTGTTCTTGCTAGTGTTCAAAGGGCACAGTGGAAGTGGGAATGGCCTAGAAGAAATGCCAGGGATGGAGGAAGGGAATGCCAAGAAGCCAGAGTGCCCAATGGGACTGGTCTAGAAGGTCTCCCTTCCACACAGGCCGCAATGCTTCCTTTAACAGAAAATTTCGCAGTTCACAAAGCTATCTTATAGTACATGCATTTTCTTTTTCCGGTCACTTTGTCTTTCTATCTGCATCCTGTCTGTTTTTCCTTGTTTCCTTCAGGAGATATTGTGATGCTTTTAAAAGCATGGGCTTTAGGGAAAAGCAAGTCTGGGTTTGAATCATGGCTTTTCCACTTACTGAGTCACTTTGGGCAAGTTTCTTAACCTCTCAGGTTCTCAATGACCTCATCTGTAAAATGGGTATGTTCATATTTTAATCATGAAGTTGTAAGATTTGAATAAGGTAATGTGTACCTTAAGTACTTAATATGTACCTAAAGTAGAACATACTTAAGTACTTGGAACTTAGCAGGTGCACCATAAGTTTCTCTTGCTCATTCATTTGTTCATTGTTTATCTGGTAGCTATTGTGGGCCAGGCTCTGGCTAGGTACTGATGTCATAATGGTGATCCCCAAAACTCCTCTTTCAAGTCTGGGGCAGTG
Organism: Rhinopithecus roxellana; assembly: GCF_007565055.1. Classification (NCBI taxonomy): domain Eukaryota; kingdom Metazoa; phylum Chordata; class Mammalia; order Primates; family Cercopithecidae; genus Rhinopithecus; species Rhinopithecus roxellana. The sequence continues at coordinate 42,541,686 of NC_044551.1, forward strand.
ATCAATGTTCCCCAACTTTAGCATGTGTGGAAAATATCTCTTGCCATGGAGGATCTGGAAAAGGAGCCCAGATCAAGAGAGATTTAAATGCTGTCTAAGCAATACTGTCAAGGGCCCAGGTTACCATTTTTCCCATATTTTCCACTTGCAGCTTCTTAGTTCAATTCAAATAATCACACTGTGTCTGTAACTGTGTGGCAGGCCTCTGGCTAGGTCCCATAAACAACACCATGGTCAGTGAGTTGTAGGCCTTGGCCAGTATGATAATGCCAACAGGGGTGATTGAGATGGTGAAGGGACAAAACTTGTCATGAGGAAGTTTAAGTTGGTCATAAAAGACTCAACGAGTCTTCTAATTTCTGCTTCCTGTCATAGGAAAGGGGGTCAAATGGCATTTTCAGATTTTTTTGGAGGCAGATCCAGGACCTTTGGTAAAAATCACCATAAGGCATATTTTGTCTCATTAAAAGAAACATGGCTTTCTAATAGCTTTAAGTGTCCAGAAATAAAACAGGCTGTCTAATATGTAGAGCAAACTGTATCTCTGGGAATCCATAGGAAAAGGCTGGATAAACACTCACAGCATGTTATAAAAGGAGCGCCTTGTTTGGGTGAAAAGTTTGATGGAATGACCTCTAGGCTTCCTAGTAGTTCAGAGACACAAAGATTCTAAGTTTCCATTGTCAGGCTCACACTACCTTCCCTTGGATGCCTGCCAATTTCCTCCCTCTGGGACTCACCCTGGAGCTTACCTCACTGCTTCCTGAACCCAACTCGGGAAACTTGCTGTGCCAACTTACCAACCCTGGGATCCACGTGTCAGGCTACTGGGGGCACACATGAAATAGATTCTCATTTGTGTTCTGGCTGAACAATTTAATTTTGCTATTATAACCCGCCCCTTTAGAAATATTGCCCCTTTTGGCATTTATATTTCCTTTCTTAGATTTGTATTTCACACACATTTCATATCATAACAAGATTTGCACACCAGCATCTGTTACAAAATTTTTAAGCTTAGTATTTTGGAAAATCAACAGTGTAGTGGCTCTAGAGTCAGACAGCTGGATTAAAATCCCAGCTCCATTACTTACAAAGAATGTTGTGTTGGCTAAGCCACTTAATCTTTCTAAACCTCAGTGTCCTTATCTATAAAACAAGGTAATAACAACACTTAGCTTATAGGGATGCTGTAAGACTAAACAGATAATAAATACAAAGTGCTTGGAAAAATGTCTGGTACATTGTAACATTTCCCATAAATGTTAATGGTAAATAAATAATTATTAAGTATTGATTTTGTTCACAATCCTTCACTTCCTCTTTTATTTATTAGTTTTAAAATTATTTCTTGCATCTTTTAGAAGTCAGAATAATATTGGCATTGAAAGGATTCTAGAGGTTACTGAATTTAACCCATTTTTTACTGTGAAGGAAATTGAGCCTCAGGGCTCATTGAACAGTAGAACCAGTAATAGGATCTATTGGCCTTTGCTTTTGTCTGATGCCCTTTTCTTTATCATAATTTTCCTAATGAGTATAAATTAAGAGTTATCTTATTTTTCTGATCAATTGCTTCAAAAAAATAACAAATGCCTTAGCCATGATTTCTTGGACATGATACCAAAAGTACAGGCAACAAAAGCAAAAACAGATGAGTAACACTAAATCAAACCAAAAACTTCTGCACAGCAAAGGAAACAACCAACAAAATGAGAAGGCAACTTACACAATGGAAGAAAATATTTGAAAACCATATATCTGATAAAGGGTTAATATCCAAAATATACAAGAAATCTCCAGAACTCAATAGCAAAAAAGTAAACAATGTGATTAAAAAATGGTCAAAGGAACTTGCTATAGTTTGGACACTTGTCCCCTCTAAAACTCATGTTAAGCAGATGTAACGTAATGTCTGATATAACAGTATTGAGAGGATGGATTAATGGAGTATTACAAGTACGGGTTTGTTATAAAAGCCATTTTGGCTCTCAGTGTGCCTCTCTCACTCAGTGATGCCTTTTGCTATGTTATCACACAGCAAAAACCCCCCACCAGAAGCCAACCAGATGTGGCTGCCTGATCTTGGACTTCCCAGTCTCCAGAACTGTAAGAAATAAATGTCTTTTCTTTATAAACTACCCAGTTGGAGAGATTCTGTTACAGCAATGCAAAATGGACTAAGACAGAAAATTGGTACTGAGAGGTGACGCTGTTGTTAGTAACAAATACCTGAAAATGTGGAAGAAACTTTGGAACTGGTAGGGGTAGAGACTGAAACAGTTTTGAAGTTAATCCTGGAAAAAATCTATATTGACATGAATGGAATGTTAAAGGTGATTCTGGTGAGCGCTCAGAAGAAGAGAAGACTAGAGAAAGTCTGGAACTTCTTAGAGATTACCAAAAATGTCAACAGAAATATAGACCGGAAAGGCCATTCTGATGCATCTCGGATGAAAATGAGAAGCAAGATGTTGAATCCCGGAATAAAGGCCATCCTCATTATAAAGTAGCAAAGAATTTGTCTACATTATGTCATGCTTTAGGGCTTTGTGGGAGGTTGGGAGTGATGAACCAGGATTTCTGGTGGAAGAAATATTTTAGCAGTAAATCATTCAAGATGCTGTGTGGTTACTTTTGGCTGCTCACAATGAGATGCAGGAGGAAAGGGATGATTAAAAGTCAGAAATTTATAATTAAAAAGGAAGTAGACCATAATTATTTGGAAAATTTGCAGCTTGGCCATGAAAAGAATAAGAAAGCATGTTTGCAAGAACAAAATAAGGGTGTGGCTGAGTTACCAGTTACTAAAAAGATTAGAATGACTAGAAGGGAGCCAGGTGTTCTTCATCAGGACTATGGGAAACAGACCACATAGCCATGTCAGAGATCCTAGAAGCTGCTTCCAAGATACAATGGCCTAAGCCCAGAAGTGTAAGACGGAAGAATGGTTTTGCAAGATGGCCCCAGGAACCCTCTACAGCCTAACTGCCCATGGCCACACTGGGACTCGTTCCCTGAATCCTAGTGCAGAACTCTTTGGCTACTCCAGCTGTGGCTCAAGCAGTCTCAGGTGAGGATAGACTTTCCACTCCAAAAGGCTTAAGCTGTAAACCTTGGCATCACACTGTAGGTCAAGTGGGCCCAGATGTGGTTCACACCGCTGCTCCAGAGGGTGCAAGCAATAAGCCTTTGCAGTGTCCATGTGGTACTAATTCTGCAGGCATGCAGAATGCAAGATGCAAGAGCTGCGGGGCTGTGGTGACCACCACCTAGAGTTTAGAGTTTGTATTGAGAAGCCTGGGAGCCCAAACAGAAATGACTGGAGGTATAGAGCCACCACAGAGTATCTACCAGGGCAATGCCTTGTGCAGCCATGGGAGTAGGGCTGCCACTGGGACCCTGGAACTGTGAAGCAACCAGCAGCATGCAACACCCACCTGGGAAAGCTACAGGTACTGGACTGCAACCTGGGAGAGCAGCCACATGGGCTGAACCCAGCAAAGCCAGAGGGGTGGGGCTACCCAACACCTCAGGGGCTTAACCCCTACCCCAGTGTCCACAGGATACTGAATACAAGGTCAAAAGATATTATTCTCTAGCTTTAAGATTTAACGTCTGCCCTGCTGGGTTTGGGACTTGCCTGGGGCCTGTTCCTCCTTTCTTCTGGCTTATTTCTTCCTTTTGTAACGGGAATGTGCACCCTTTGCCTGTCTCACCATTACTTCTGGGAAGTAGGTAACTTGTAGTTTCACAGGCTAATAGATGAGACTCTGTACTTTGGATTTTTGAGTTGGTGCTGAAATGGGTTAAGGCTTTGGGGCTATGGGAATGGAACGAATGCTATTTGTATGTGAGAAAGACATGGGGTTTGGGAGTCCAGGGGCAGAATTCCATGGTTTGAATATTTGTCCCCTCTGAAACTCATGCTGAAACTTAATCTTCAATGTAACAGTATTAAGAGATGGGCTTTTAACAGGTGAATAGACCATGAGGGATTTTGCCTCATAAATGGATTAATCCATTTATAGATTAATAGGTCAATGGATTCATGAATTAATGGGTTGTCATGAGAGTGGGTCTGTTATGAAAGCCAGTTTGGCTCTCAGTGCTTCCCTTGCCCAGTGATGCCCAGTGATGGTCACCAGAAGCTGACCAGATAAGGCTGCCTGATCTTGGACTGCTCAGCCTCCAAAACTATAAGAAAAAAGGTTCTTTTCTTTATAAATTATCCAGTCTGTGATATTTTGTTACAGCAATGCAAAACATACCAAGACAGCACTGAACAGACATTTCTCCAATGAAGACATACACATATCCAACAGGTATATGAAAAGGTGCTTAACATCACTAATCATCAGGGAAATGTAAATCAAAACCACAGTGAGATATCATCTCACACCTATTAGATGGCTGTTATCAAAAAAATTAAAACAGTTCTACACTTAATTTCTAATTGAAAAAAAAGATAGCAAATATTGTCAAGAGTGTAGAAGAAAGGGAACTCTTATATGCTGTTGGTGAGAATGTAAATTGGTGTAGCCAGTATAGAAAACAGTATGGAGATTCTTCAAAAAATTAAAAATAAAACTACCACATCATCCAGCAATTCCACTTCTGGATACATATCCAAAGAGATGAAAATCAGGATCTCTAAGAGATCTGCATTCATTGCATTATTCATAATAGCCAAGACATGGGAGCGACCTAAACATCTACAGACTGATAAATGGACAAATAAAATTTGGTATCTACATGCAATTAAATATTATTCAGTCTCAAAAAAGAAGGATATCCTGCTCTTTGCAACAAAATGGATGAACATGGAGGACATTATGGTAGTGAAATACGCTAGGCATAGAAAGAAAAATACTCGTGATACCACTTATGTGATACATCTAAAATAGGTTCATAGAAGCAGAAAGTGGAATGGTGGTTACCAGAGGCAGGAGAAAAGGTGGACTGGAATGGTATCAGTTAAAGCATACAATGTTTTAGTTACACAACATGAATAAATCCTGGAAATCTACTGTACCACATACTGCCTATAGTTAACAATATTATATTTTATACTTTAAAATTTGCTGAGGATAAAGCTTATGTTAAGTGTTCTTATCAAACACACACACACACACACACACACACACACACACACACACACACAATAGATTGGGAGGAAACTTTTGGGGATGATGGATAGGTTTATGGCATAGATTGTGGTGATGATTTTACAGGTAGATGTTTATCTCCAAAATCATCAAGCTGTATATATTAAATATGTACAGCTTTTTGTATGTCAATCATACATCAATAAAGTGGTTAAAAAACAATCATGCAATTAAACATTTTCCCATTTCAGTAAAATGTGTATAAATAATTGAAAACAAGGGAATGATCTTTATAAGCTACTTTCTATCTCTATGTTTCAGAGGACTCTGAACATTGACTTCCAGGGGTCCAGCAGCCCTACACCACTCCTTCCTGCAGCCTCCCAGCCTCTTGAGAAGCAAAGCTGGCCCTGAGCTCACTTCACACAAATGCCTGTTTTTAACAGTCCTCCTAGTTTACTTCTTGGAATACCAGTTCCAGGGTGGGTGCTCTCAACTGGTGTGGTTTAAATCGTTTACAAATGTGCTGCCAAATGTTTCTCCATGTGTGTAAAATTTATTTTTGCTTCAGCTGCAGATCACACTGTTGCCATGTTGCCTGCTGGGGAGTACTCTGGGCTGAGTGGGTGGCATGATGTTGTCCAAGTGGGGTCAACTGGCTGCAAAGAGGTGTGCTGTGATGCCATGGCATTCCAAGGAAGAGGAGATTTTTCTGGAATAGGTGGGAATAGGTGGCAACTTGAATTTGGGAGTTTATAAGAAAGAATGGCCATGGGGGAGCCAAGTTCAAGTCAACCTTCAACCAGTACTGAAGGGCACTGAGTAAACCATGCAGTTCTGACTGTCTCATTGAGAGAACTGGTTAAACAGTAGACCTGTTTAAACAGTGATATGCACATTGTACATGTCACTGGTTTCAAGTGTACTGCCCCAACTTCCAGGATTTATGTACTGTGAGCAAAAAAAAAAAAAAAAAAAAAAAATCTGAGAGCTATTGTCCTAAGTGTGACATGGAACAAGTGTTCCCTAAGGACATAATTTTGTGCAGTACTGGGTTGAATAAAGTTCAACTGGTTTTCTCACTGCAGGATTTCTCAGTGCCTTTAGTGTGCTAATGCACATGGCAAGTCCCCTAAAGGAAGTTTAGAATGTAGCATTCGTCCATCTTTCTTGACTACAGAGCCATGTTTTTCTTTCCAAGAACATATGTGGGCACTAGTGTTCTGAGAAAACATTTTGGCAAATACTGTTGCAGAAGGAGTTCACCTTCTCCATTTTCATCTGAGGAAAGTCCAGAGACTGTTATACAAAGGGTTAATCCAAAGATTCATCCTTTTTAGTTCCTGATACACAACTCAGCCTCTCACCTCAGTACTGGCACCAAGGCTTACTCAAGGTACTTTCTGAACACATCTGAGAAGGCTCAAAGGGCTTAGAGAGGAGATGGGGGTTTTTCTTAGTGCAAAAATGAAAAACGGTGATTCATACACTCTACCACGGGGTTAGAGTCAGAAACTGGTAAAGTTTTTCTGCTTACAACATTCAGCAAAAGCTTACATTCCAAAACGTAGCTCCCAAGTTGCCTCTGCACAGGACATGCTGTACGTTGGAACTGATTTCTCTCCATCTCCCTGGACACTGTGGAAAACCTTCATGTTTTCACCTGAACACAACAGGTTGAGCTAAGCCTTTGGTCAGTGTGTTGTTACCCCGAGCAAGTTAGTAGCTTGGAATGTCTCTTCAGGTTTTTGGGCTATTTTTTTCTCATTGGTAAAATGAGAGGGTAAGATAGGAGGTAACAAACACAAACATCCACTAAACCTGTTCTGTGCTAGATGCCATGCTTCGACAATGCAACAGTGGAGAAAAAATGTTTTTTTGATAGATGCATGGCAATAAATTACAATACATCATGCTATCTTCAAAAAGAGCTACAGAGACAGAAGAGGAAGGGATGAATTGTGTTTCTATGATCTTTAAGATTCCTTTCGCCAGGCGCTGTGGCTCATGCCTATATTCCCAGCACTTTGGAAGGCTAAGGCAGGTGGATCGCTTGAGGTCAGGAGTATGAGGCTAGCCTGGCCAACATGGTGAAATCCTGTCTGTACTAAAAATACAAAAATTAGCTGGTTGTGGTGGCAGGAACCTGTAATCCCAGCTAATTGGGAGACTGAGGCAGGAGAATCGCTTGAATTAGGGAGGTAGAGATTGCAGTGAACCGAGATTGCACCACTGGACTCCAGACTGGGTGACAGAGCAAGTGAGGCTCTATCTCAAAAAAAAAAAAAAAAAAAAAAATTCCTTTCAGTTCTGGTATTCTTAGATACAAAGCCTTCTCTTCTTAGTATCTTAGATCTTTTCCTCTTGTTGCAGCTGGCCCAGAGGCTTCTGAATCTCAACACAGCAGATGAGAAAGTTTAACCTTGCTATCACCAGGTACTGGTCTGCTTCTGACTGAATTTCATCTGATGTAGATGTCATTTTAGTCTAGTTCAGCAGAGTTATCCTGACTCACATTTTTAAATTCGGGTGGATGCTCCTCCTAAACATAAGTCTACCTTAGAAATATGGGCTAGGGTAGAGGAGGAACTGGGTGCAGGTCAGTCCTTCCCCTGAGCCAGCCTCCAAGTATGACAGGAAGAAGATGGGTCCTTAGTAGCAAAAACTGTAGGCTCCTACCACTTCTTATTGCCTAAAGTAAATAACTAAAGTGCTTCACCCTATACTTTAAACCCTTTGGCTCCAGGGCACACATTCAGTTTTATCATTTCCTCTTCTTTACTTCCTTCTGAGATTTGTGCTCGCAGTACTGGTAATCTCTCTCTCCCCCATTTTTTGACCCTTCTCACCTCCTCCTTTTTTGTTCTCATTTCTTCCCCCTCCTCGTTTTCCTCCTTCTCTCCTTCCACATTCCAAATGCCATTTCCTGAGGATGATTTCAGCAATAATAAAATCATCAATACTAGTGAGTGAGTTACTGGTTAGTTTCAGACAGAAAACCCAGATGCATGGTCTGATAATCTCCAGCTGACCCAGGGTGTGAGGAAAGATGGGTTCTGAGGACCTTCAGGCACTTCTAGCACACTCTACTGAGCCTCACCCATTCTCCCTCCCTTAACAAAAAGTCCTATTCCACTAGGGACAAAATACTCGGAAGCAGCATTGTTAGCAGTAGCAGCCACAGGTCACCCACCCTCTTGCCCTTCCTTACCTTCACATCCCAAGGGATGCTATAGAAAACAAAGAGCTGTGGCTGGAGGGTGCCCAAAGGTGGCTGGCACAACGAGGTCTGGAAACCTGAACTGTGGAGTCCAGGAATGGGAGGACCACCCAGTTCTGCTAGTGGGAAGAACCTTGCCTGGGGGCTAACGAGGAGGAGAAACTCCCTCCCACACTTTCTGAGCACAATCAGAAACCAAGCACTCTAATCTCCTCCAGACTCCAGCCCAAGCCCACCACCAGCCCACTCTACATCACCTAATCTCAGGAAGTAACCTCCTGCCCACTTTACCAGTAAGTCTGAGGCCACCCATCAATCTCTCAGAACTCTCAGGACTGTTATCCACCATCTCCCTCCCTTCCTTCCTTCACTACTAAATGTACCCTCCCGTTGGATTGATTTTATCTTTCCCTTCCTCCTCCCTGGACCTCGCTTCAAGGGCTTTTGCAGTGCCCCTCAATCTCTTCTCTTCTCTGGTTCTCTCTCTTCCATCTGACATATAAGCACAGAGGAACCACCACTTGCTTACTCCACTGTCACCTCCCTCCTGTGTTCCTCTTCTCTGAGCTGCCACTCTGCCGCTAACCCTGCTTTTTGATAAGTAGCCAAAGACCTCCCAATATCCTCTTTTTAAAAATATCCCATTCAACATCTTTGGGACATTAACATTTAATAAAAATTTTATTATCAACATAATATGAAAATAACTCTTGTTATACATAATTCAAACATTGGAGATGTGATGTATCTCAAAATAAAAAGAGCTATTTATGACAAACCCACCTCTAATATCATACTGAATGGGCAAAAACTGGAATCATTCCCTTTGAAAACTGGCACAAGACAGGGATGCCCTCTCTCACCACTCCTATTCAACATAGTTTTGGAAGTTCTGGCCAGGGCAATCAGGCAGGAGAAAGAAATAAAGGGTATTCAATTAGGGAAAGAGGAAGTCATATTGTCCCTGTTTGCAGATGACATGATTGTATATTTGGAAAACCCCATCATATCAGCCCAAAATTTCCTTAAGCTGATAAGCAACTTCAGCAAAGTCTCAGGATACAAAATCAATGTGCAAAAATCACAAGCATTCCTATACACCAATAACAGACAAACAGAGAGCCAAATCATGAGTGAACTCCCATTTGCAATTGCTTCAAAGAGATTAAAATACCTAGGAATCCAACTTACAAGGGATGTGAAGGACCTCTTCCAGGAGAACTACAAACCAATGCTCAACAAAATAAAAGAGGACACAAACATATGGAAGAACATTCGGTGTTCATGGATAGGAAGAATCAATATCGTGAAAATGTCCATACTGCCCAAGGTAATTTAAAGATTCAATGCCATCTCCATCAAGCTACCAATGACTTTCTTTACAGAATTGGAAAAAACTACTTTAAAGTTCATATGGAACCAAAAAAAAGCCCACATTGCCAAGAAAATCCTAAGCCAAAAGAACAAAGCTAGAGGCATCATGCTACCTGACTTCAAACTATACTACACGGCTATAGTAACCAAACAGCATGGTACTGGTACCAAAACAGAGATATAGACCAATAGAACAGAACAGAGGCCTCAGAAATAATACCACACATCTACAACCATCTGATCTTTGACAAACCTGACAAAAACAAGAAATAGGGAAAGGATTCCATATTTAATAAATGGTGCTGGGAAAACTGGCTAGCCATATGTAAAAAGGTGAAACTGGATCCCTTCCTTACACCTTATACAAAAATTAATTCAAGATGGATTAAAGACTTAAATGTTAGACCTAAAACCATAAAAACCCCAGAAGAAAACCTAGGCAATACCATTCAGGACATAGGCATGGGCAAGGACTTCATGACTAAAACACCAAAAGCAATGGCAACAAAAGCCAAAATTGACAAATGAGATCTAATTAAACCAAAGAGCTTCAGCGCAGCAAAAGAAACTACCATCAGAGTGAACAGGCAACCTACAGAATGGGAGAAAATTTTTACAATCTATCCATCTGACAAAGGGCTAATATCCAGAATTTACAAAGAACTTAAACAAATTTACAAGAAAAAAATCAAGCAACCCCATCAAAAAGTGGGTGATGGATATGAACAGACACTTCTCAAAAGAAGACCTTTATGCAGCCAACAGACACATGAAAAAAAGCTCATCATCACTGGCCATCAGAGAAATGCAAATCAAAACCACAATGAGATACCATCTCACACCAGTTAGAATGGCAATCATTAAAAAGTCAGGCAACAACAGGTGCTGGAGAGGATGTGGAGAATAGGAACATTTTACACTGTTGGTGGGACTGTAAACTAATTCAACCATTGTGGAAGACAGTGTGGCGATTCCTCAAGGATCTAGAACTAGAAATACCATTTGATCCAGCCATCCCATTACTGGGCATATACCCAAAGAATTATAAATCATGCTGCTATAAAGACACATGCACATGTATATTGCAGCACTATTCACAATAGCAAAGGCTTGGAACCAACCCAAATGTACATCAATGATAGACTGGATTAAGAAAATGTGGCACATATACACCATGGAATACTATGCAGCCATAAGAAAGGATGAGTTCACGTCCTTTGTAGGGATATGGATGAAGCTGGAAACCATCATTCTGAGCAAACTATCACAAGGACAGAAAACCAAACACCGCATGTTCTCACTCATAGGTGGGAATTGAACAATGAGAATACTTGGTCACAGGGTGGGGAACATCACACACCGGGGCCTGTTGTGGGTGAGGGGAGGAGGGAGGGATAGCATTAGGAGGTATACCTAACGTAAATGATGAGTTAATGGGTGCAGCACACCAACATGGCACATGTATACATATGTTACAAACCTGCACTTTGTGCACATGTACCCTAGAACTTAAAGTATAATTTAAAAAAAGAAAAGGAAAGTGAAATGTCACCAATACTCTTTTGCCTCAATGCCAATCCCCAGAGGTAACCACTATAAATATTGTTTGGTAAAAATTTTTCTACACCATTGCTTACGTATTTAAAAATTTGACGTCACTTTAATATACCCTTTTGCAACTGGCATTTTTACTTAACACTATGCTGCACATGTCTTTCCATGTAAGTCTATATAGACGTATCTCATTTTTCAAATATCCAAATAGTCTTATTCCATGATGATGTGGCTATATCATAATTTATTTAGCCAATCTCCTTTGGATGTTGAGGTTGTTTCTACTTATTTATGTATTAAATCATGCATTCATTCATTTCTGTTACAAACAACACTGGAATCAATTCCTTGCACATATATCTTTGCATACCTGTGCTCGGAGTACTGGATACCACTAATTTCTCTCTCCTCTATTTTTTTTTTTTCTTTTTCAACATTTCTTGCATCTCCAGCTTCTGTCTTGGCTCTTTTCTGAAATAGCAAACCACTCTCTTCCCTGAGCACACAGATACCGATGCACATTCACCCTTTCTTGCTTCTGTCCAAAGTTTTTCTTCCTGAAATGATCACTTCCTACTTACATTTCTGCCCAAGTTTTGTGTAGACCCATCTCTGGTTTCCCAGACTAGTCTTCCTTGATGGCTTCCTGTAACAGCGGGGTGAGGTATAGACCATATTGCTGTTGGCATTTAAAAAGTGATAAAAACTGAAGCTTAGAAGATTAAGGAACTTGTTCAACTTGTCTATCTAGTTAAATGACAGAGCCAGGATTTGCTCTCAGGACTGATTTTCTATAGAATCCGTGAACCAAACAGAGCTGCTGTTTGGAATTCACAGGCTTGTTTGGTGGGGCAACTCCTAATAGATTTGATTGGGGATCAGAGCAACCTATTTCTCCGAACCTCTGGTAAGAGCTGATCCAGGCCTGCCACTCCTTGGTCAGGGCTGCAGAGGCAGGTAAAATGCACTTGTCAGAGAGCATTGGCTCAGAAGCCTGACCCTTCCACCATCTGAATACCAAAAAAGACAAAAATTGCACAAGAGGTGGGGCCCAGATGATCCACTGATCAAATCAGTATTTCAACTCTGATGTCCCTAGGAGTTCTTATCTGAGGAAACACCCTCCTCTGCCATTTCAAAAGACTTAATACATTTTTCCCCCTGAGTGATTTTGTCCTCAAGAGGACCTGCGGGAGGGACCATGTGGATTTTGAAAGCTTAGTGCTGAACTAATTCTGTGCCCTAATGATTTTGAAAGCCTGTGTAAATAGGGACGCAGTGGCAGGGAGCCCGGGCTGGAAGTCAGGAGGCTTGAATTCCAGTTCTGGCTTTGCCACTCTCTGGCTGTGCAGCTTTAAGAAAATTGCTTCACCTCTCTGGGCCTCGGTGTTCTCATAGAGCAGCATCTCTCTACGGTCTCTAAGACAGAAACCTCTCATCTTGATGGTAGAATGGGGCCAGGTATACCTTTGTGTGTGTGTGTGTGTGTGCTGGCCCAATTCTCCCCTTGTGTGGAGACATAGCTCTTATGGAGGTTACATTCCTTCCCCAAGTTCCTCTTCTTTGAAGGCCTTTGGGATGCATCCAAGAGAGTAGGTGAGCTCATGGATGCTTGAGGATTGGAAGGGGCTTTGAGGATAAATACCCAGCTATTGCAAGAATGCCTTTCACCCCAATTATCTGGTGGGAGGTGCTTGGCATGTTTGAGAACCAGCATTCCATAGAAGTTAAGAGCCCTAGCTCTGGAGTCATTCAGTCTTTGTTTTATATCCCAGCCTCGCCAGTCATTTCAGTTCATCATTCAGCAAATATTTATCAAGTGCCTATTTTCTGCCAAGCACTTAGGTAAGTTATTTTGCATATATTATCACACTTAGTCCTCACAACCCTAAGAAACAGGTAGAGGTTTTATCTCCATGTTACAGATGAGGAAACTGAAACTCAGAGAGGTGACATGACTTATTGCTAGCAAGAGGCAAACCTGGGGTTTGAATCCAGGTCTACTGACACCAATGCTATAGGTCTCAGCCACTACGCTCTACTGTCTCCAAGACCTTATCTTCTTAATGTAAAAATCTATGATGTAGGCATTACTGTATCTATTTTAAAACTAGATATTGAGGGTCAGAGTTTAAGTAGCATCATTTGGTCAAAGTCAATGAAAGCAGAGCCAGGACTCAGTTGGGGGCTACTCAACCCCCATGTCAGTGCCTCTGACTGCTGTGTGCAATGCCTCTACCTCAGGCTTTTGGAACAACCCCTGTGCATTTGCCAGTCTACATTACAGACTAAGCAGCATGCCCGCTTCTGAAGGAAGGACATGGACCGTGCAATGGGAAGAGCCCTGAAGTCTGTATGATGCCAATATCTCAGCTGCTAGTCCTGTCTGCTCCTTACCAGGCACAAGGCCTGAGGCATTTCCAGCCTCTGCGCTTTCCCAGCCTTTCTTTCCTCTCAAGGATATTTATTGTACCAATCAATTGAGAGCCTAGCTATGAAAGGACTTTATAAATTAGAAGGTGATGAAAGTGAAATTATTATGGTTGTAGTTCCACTTCTCTGTTTTCCTTCACCAAACAGGACATAAATTGCATGTTGCCTTTGGGAATCTTGAAATATACCATCTAATGGCCTGAGCCCCATGATCCCAGGATGAAGCAGCACGGGGCAGGCTTTCCTCTCTCACAGCCGGCACTCCTGCCTGACTCATTCAGGGATGCCACATTCCGGGATGTGAGGCATTACAATGGCTGCCACTGTGACATGCAGTCATCCCAGAAAGGCTGGAATGTAACATTCCTGAACAGATTCAGGCATGAGAAGAGAGAGGAGAGAAAATTTGTAAACAGGCAGCCTGGGGCTTAGGAGAGGCAGGAGAGGTTGCTCATTTTCTGTGCTCTTGTTTTGAAAGTCCATGGAGGTGTACCTGGCCATCCATCACGCTGATCTCATCATCCTTTGGGAAACATACATCTCCAGATGCCTGTGGACTCCTCACACCGGGGCCTCACACTCTCGGACCACCGATTCCAGGAGGGCTGGGTCAGAAATCATTTGCTGACTTCACTACTCGCTCCTCTAAGGAGGGAGAGGAAAGGAGAACCAGAGGTGCCATCTGCAGGTGGATGGAGGAGCTCCGGATGATTTCTCCCTGAGTTTTTCCACTTAAGTGTTTGCTCTCTTCCCTCTCACCCTGTTGTGCTAAGGGTGGCACAGAAAATGAATTTTATTTATTTATTTTGGGTCTGTGTTTGTATCTGTTTGCAGCCCAAGGGAAAGAGAGAGGCAAAGTCACTGGTTCAGGCTTGGGTGAGAGCCTTCTTTTACTCAGAGACTGTGGAGGCTGCCAGAGAGCAAGTCAAGGAGTTGGGAGGTGCAGCCTGCCTTGGGCAGGGCAGCAGGGGCTTGTGGGATGAGCTATGGCTCCCTTAGGACTCTTCCTCACCTGGAAACGGGACTGTGGGAGACATTGCCATCCCTCCTATCTAACCATTCAATGTTGGAAAGCTCCCTGCTTTGGGTAGTACCAAGAAAGTGGTGGTAGTTATGGAAATGAAGAAGGCAAACATCCTAATGGCACTGAAAGAAAGCACCACCAGGGGAAAGGGCCCTGCAGGCGGAGGTGGAGATCTGGGCTCCAGGTGTAGCCTTGCCACAGGCTCTGTATGAATGTGAGCCCTCTCCGGAGCTGTATTTATGAAAGAGGGGTTTGGGCAATGATCTCTACGGTCCCTTCCAACTAGGCCAGTTTATGCAAGACTTTCCTTGATTTCAGTACTGAAAGTTTTGTGTCCAGAAATCCTTGCTTCCAATAGAAAGCTTCCCTTTCTGGTTGTTCTAGTAACTTCCCTCTGGGATCTCAATCCCTTTTCTGTCTGTATTGCAGAAGCCTTTTCTCTGGATTAGGAAATCATTGTGATAACTCCTGCTAAAGGGTGGTGGGCAGGGGTGATACTCAAAACGTGAAAGTCCTCTACGGTAAGGGCACAAACCCATCAGAATGAGCCAGGCCATAAACCCTAGACCATTCTGGGAGTGCCAGCCACTCCCCATCCCCAGAAGTGGGCAACCCCACATTGAAACTGGCTTCTTTCTCCAGGTCTATGACAATTCCACCTGTTTCTATTCCACCTCTTCAGTCAGTGACATGAAGTCATGTCAATCACTTCAGCACCAGTAGAACTGAGGGATTTTTCCAGTTTCTCTTTTACTGCTTGTTTTCAGATTAAAGGTGGTGACTTCCTCTTCACTGGTCAGTTCCAGGCTTAGTCCAGTTTCCTGTGGTTTTTTTTAGGGTAAGACTTCTCTGAGTGATGCTGCCCAAATCCAGACAATAATGTCTTTGCGGATGGGCTGACAATTGTGTTTTTATTCAGAGAGCAGCTGCTAAACTGTCTGGGATGACAGAAGTTCAGTTTCAAATAATAGTTAACATACATGTATCACAGGGCGGAGAAAAGCAGAGTCCGTGTGACCTCTGGCTCCCATTCACCTCCACACCGGCTGAGCCCATTTCACACGACCTTTCTGCCTCTCTTTGTCCTTCCTTCGATGTGCTCCATCCTCACTTGTTTATGTTGCTTCCTGAGCGCAGTGACTTGCATCAGGCACTGTACTAAAGGTTGGTGAAATGCAAGCTGGATCCAACCCCTATGGTGAACTCGCATTGTGGGAGGGCAGACAGACGTATGAGCAACTGCCTTGTGATGGGACATGTCGCTGTAATACATTTGAGTGTCATGGCCGCATTACTGCAGGGCCTGGTTCCTTCTGCAGTGATATCAAGGCTAGGCCTGGGTTAGGAGGAGTCACAGGTAGAGAATGGGTGGGAGGAAGCTCGCATGCCAGGCACAGGGAAATGGCATGCACAAAGGCACCCCTCTGTTTGTCTCCCTTTGTCATCCACTGTGGGTGGTGCTGTGGGTGACAGTGGGTCAGGGATTACTGGGCAGGAGGCCAAGGCAGGCAGAGTCAGCCCTCAGGAGCCACCGGGTTGGGGTGTGCTGGCATACCCAAGAGCCCACTTCCTATTTGCCAGAGCAGATGGAGGCCCTAGACTCAAGTTTTTCTCCCCATTTTTCCTCTCATTCCTCAGAATACCTGCCCCTTCCTGTGTCACGGGCCAGCTCTGACCTGGTCTCCATCTCCCAGGCCCCTGACAAGTCACCAGTCATTGTTGACCCTTCCTTTCCTCATCTTCTGCTTTCCATTTCCTCCTTTCCACAGCTTCTACTATGGTTCAAATCCCGGTCACCCATCTCCCACCTGGTTGGTTGCACCAACCTCCTCATCAGTCTCTGGGGTTCAAGTCTGTGTGTGCCCCACCATCCTTGGTGTGCTGCCAGATGAATCTTTCCAAAACAGTGTTTTGTCAGCCTCCTGTACCTGTTCTGAAATCTTTCTAAGCACATTGCCTCAGCCCTCACCACCCACTGTGTACAAACAGGACCACATTCATAATCATGACCCACTTGTCTTTGGCTTCTGCCTCTGTTTGCTTACATGGGACCTTGGTCTCTTCCAGCACCCCAAGTAGTTCCAGGAACCCCCAAGGGCAGTGTTGCTGAAAGTGTGCTCTGCGCACCAGCGCCGATCTGTGCACATTGCTGATGATCTGCGACGAAATTAGCACATACGTGGAGAATAGTTAAACTTTCATAGCAATTTGACATTTCTGTGACCTCTAGCAGATGGGATTTTTTTTTTTTTTTAGTTTTACAAAACGAATAAACAAACAAGCAACAGAAACAAAAGGCACCTGGCCCTTTATGGATCATTTGAGCCCTGCCCTAGGGTGTGTCATACCCAATCAAGTCTGGCTCCTCCACTCACTCCTGCCTCACCTCCCTGCTATCCACTGGCAGCTCCTGGAGCTGTTTTTTCAGGAAATCAGTCCCTACTGCCTCTCTTCCTGGAGCACAGCTATCCAGAGTGTTCATGTGAGAAACAGTTTGCTTTAAAAATACTGCTGTAATTCAGAATATCCACCCTTTTGACATTAAATTAGGACTCATTTAAAATCATTATTTACCTTCTTTCTTTAAAGCATTTTTTTCTTGGTTTAGTTTGGTAATTTTTCAAAAGAACTTTAAAAGTCAACTTTATTAAAATATAAATTACATACAATAAAATGCACTTATTTTCACCATACAGTGATGAGTTTTGACCAAGGTACACACTTGTTAGATCACCACCCCAATTAAAATATAGAACAATTCTATCATTCTAGAAAGTTCCCTTGTGCCCCTCTGCAGTCAGTCGCACTCCACCTGCAGTCACAGGCAACCACTGACCTGCCTTCTGTTTCTACAGATGGGTTTGGCTTTTTCTAGGATCTATAAATGGGATCATCCAGGATGTACTGTGACATTGGGCTGCTTTAACTCACCATAACATTTTTGAGATTCATCTACAATGCTGTATGTATTAGTAGCTCAATCCTTTTAATTGCTGAGAAGCATTCCATTGCATGTACCATATGACAATTTGTTTATCCATTCTCTTGCTGATAGACATCTGGGTTGTTTCCAGTTTTTGGCTACTTGAATAAAGTTCTCTGAGCATTCATGTACAACTCTTTGTTTGGACAAATGTTTTCATTTCCTTTGGGCAAATACCTAGTAGTAGAATTGCTGGGTCATATGGTAGAGATTATGTTTAACTTTGTAAGATGCCAACATTAGTCCACAGGCCACGTCGCTTTTCATGGGAATCACATGATTTTTTTATTCATTTATTTTTAGAGACAGGGTCTTGCTCTGTCACCCAGGCTGCAGTGCAGTGGCACGATCATAGTTTACTGCAGCCTCGACCTCCTGGGCTCAAGGGATCAGCCTGCAGAGTAGCTAGGATTACAGTAGCGTACCACTATGCCTGGCTAATTTTAAAATTTTTGTAGAGGTCTCGCTGTGTTGCCCAGGTTTGTCTTGAGCTCCTGATCTCAAGTGATCCTCCTGCCTATGCCTCTCAAAGTGCTGTCATTACAGGTATGAGCCACTGTGCCTGGCTAAGGAATCGCATGATTTCCAATTGTACCCCAGTTCTAGCTATTCTGGAGAGGCAGCTGTCCTCGGCTTCACGGAGTTATCAATTTGCATTACACACAGCGTTTTCTACCTTATAGTCATGATACAAATGATGCTATGATCTGTTGTCAGCTATGTTGCAAGTGAATTTGAAAATATTTGAAAGTACAGACATTTGTGAAAATTTTACCTTAAAAATGTATATGTAAAATGGGTTCAAGGCTATCTTTTTAATACATACCTTCTAATTCATTTACATTACAATAGGCTTATCTTATTCATTGCTACAACTTGTAAGAAGTGACTATATTAGCTAGCATGCAACTTTAGATGTATTTAACAAAGACCTAGAAGAACAGTGGCTTAGACAAAGAGAAGTCTACTTCTCTGCCATGTAAAACTCTTCATGTAGACAGTTCACGGCTGGTATGGAGCCTCCACAGTCATCCAGGATCCAGGCTTCTTCCAGTTCTCTATCATCCTCAGGTATGTCCCTCATCTCACCATCCTGAGTGGAAATCCAACCATTAGATCCACAATCCAGAGAGCAGGAAGAAGGTGGAGGGGAATAAATACACTCCCTTCCTTAAGGACACGACCCAGAACCTGACTTTTCTACTTCTGCTTACAGCATCCCATTGGCCAGAACTTAGTCACATGGCTGAGCCTAACTACAGGGAATCCTGGGAAATGTAGCCATGTTTAAACTTGAAATTTGGCAGCCATATTACAGGGGAAGAATGAGAGTAGATATTGGAGGACAGGAAGCAATTCCGCCGTATTTGCCATTTTTAAAGTATTATAAATAGTTATTCACAAACTATTGTAGTTTCTTACTGCCCCCCCCCACATCATTTTGGTGGGTAATAACAAAAATCGTAGTTGTAATAATAAAAGTAATAAAACTTGTGGATAAGCCAGCAGGAGTGTGCTGTGCCTGGGAATAATGTCTTGTATATGACACTGGAAAGTAGGTAGAGAACTTGTCTCACCTCTTTACCCTGACATTCAAGTTTCTCTACAATGGGGCACAGCCTACTTTTCCAAATATTTCATTCTTCACTTCTGTGCTTGAGAGCTCTATTTTAGCCCAAGGATACTTAAAGAAAACGTAACTTTCTTCCCTCCCTGTCATTTGGCATGTTGCTCCTGTCACTTAGAAGCCTTCCTTGGATTCCTAGAACATGAACTTATGCTCCACCTCAGGTCTTGCCCTTCCTTTCTCTGGGATGTGTTTTTCCTAGACAGCTTTTTATATAGCCCTCCCCTTTTTGTCATTCAGATCTCAGTTCCAGTACCAAATGCTCAGAGAGGCCATCTCTGATAAACTTTGTAAGTACTGTCTCTTCCCTGCACCCCCACTCCACTCTCTATCACATTACTCTGCTTTATTTTCTTCATAGCATTGTTCAACATCTGAAATTACCTTGTTTTGTTACATGCTTATGCTCCTTCTGCATCTTTTCCCATAGAACGCTCTAGAAAAGCCAAGGCCTATCAGTTTGCTCACTGCTGCAAACTTAGCTTGATGGCTCATGTTAGAGACTCGATAGCACATTACTTAAATCAAGAAATGACTGCATACCCGTTTCTCCCTCTTTAACCTACTCAGGCTCCGAGGCCAAGCCCACAGCCTCAACTTGCTCTATGAAGTATGTTTTGATCCTTTTGCCCCATTTGCATCATGCCTAGCTTCTTTTCATCTTTCAAACTGAAGCTTAAATGTCACTTCCTTGGAAAGCCCATCACTGTTGACCCCAGAGTAGGCAGGTGTCCGCCTTACTTCATCAGAGAACACTGCTCCTCATTTCCTTCAGGGTTCTTTTCACAACATGTAATTCTATATTTACTTACATGTACACTTACTTTTTGTCTCTTTCTTTCTCCCCACTAGAAGTTAAGCCATAGAGGTGGAGAGGTCAGTCTCCCTTGCCCACACGGTGAATCCCAGGGTGCAGTATGGTGTCTGTGTGTAGTAGGTAGCCCAGAAACTTGTGGATAAACCAGTGAAAGCACAACATGTGCTGCCTATACTGCTTACCTACATAATAACAATCCCCTCTCTATCTTTAACTGTTCTTTAATACCTGTAAGATTCTTCATCTAGGCAAGTCTCATCTCTCTTTTGTAAGCTCCTTACAGACAGAGACCAGTTCCCTCTTTATACCTCTTCACTCCAGTATACTGGGTTTCTTTAGATCAGTTTTTCCGACTCTGTATTCCAAGAATGTTGACAAGCATTTCAAGAAAACTAGATTCCATGATCAAAAAGTTTGCTTGGAGTAGGTTAAGCTTAAATAGTTATTATTATTTTTTTTTAATCACAGAACTTTACAAGGATTTTGATTTGCTATTGCGGGATATGAATTTCCAAGAGGTGAGATAAAGTAGTTGGTATTGTCCAAACTTTTTGGAAACTTTATGTTCTTTTTTCAGAGACTCATTTGAGGTATTCTAAGTGTTTCATGGTACATATTCTCATTCCCTCTAGGTTTTCTTTATTTCTCTTCTACCTTCTTATTTTTTTCCCTACTTTTTCTCCAATGAGCCTCTCCTCTTTTTAAAACTCCGTTGTAAATGATCTTAACACTGACTGTCATTTGTAGGGTGCAGAGCAGAGGTGCAACTACTCAACCTCACTTGTGAAGAGCCTGCATCCTAGGCCTGTAAACATCAGAACCTGGTGTGCCCAGTCTCACAGAAGCCCTCATGCCCCTGGGTCTTAATTTTTCACTGGTATGATTTAGGAAGTAATGTACTAAATAGTAACTTTGCTGGTAAGTACTTGGGGGGACACCAGCTAGATTTCAGACTATCTGTGAGTTTATTTCCAATTTGGAAGATGGGATTGGCCATTGATCAGGAGACGTGCACAGGATGTTGAATCTTCTACACTCCAACCTCATGGTAGAGCAACTGACTCAGATCACTCTGTGAGTCTTCCCCAGCATCGGTCTCCTGATCTAATAAACTTGAGCGCCAGATCCGCCTAATGGGATGTGCTGACCTGACAGGCAGAAATGTTTCCTGGCTTACTGTCTGCTTGTAGTGTTGACCGCACTGGCAGTAGCAGGGTAAGCAAACAATAAAACAAAGCTTCACTCAAATCTACCAGGAAAAGCCCCACACAGCTTGGGAAGACTTATTCTATGTAAGATAATTCCAGAATGGCAGAGCCAAGAAGAACTTGTAGATACCAATGGAAAAAGGGCAAAACTGAGGTCAAGTTGAGGAGGTGCCTGCCCAAGGCCACATGATTGAGGCTGGGAGTGAGCAGAGAACGGCATCTGGCTTCCTGATTTTTAAGCTGGTGCTCTTTTAATTTCATCAATCTGTCTCAGTAAAGGATATTTCTAGTACATTGTACTTATTAAATAGGTTTATGGTCTATGATCCTGTCTTAAAAGCTTGCAAGCCAAATGTTTTATATTCCTCTAAGAAACAGAAATTAAATGGTTTATTCTGTGTCCCCTAATTTGTCTCACAGATCTGTTTGGGAGCCTAACTCAGACAGCGGTGAAAGAGCAATATAAACTAACTATAACAAAAGGCGAAGACAGAGGCATTCCCGTTGTCATGACTCCTTTGGGTGTCAGGGACAACTTTCAAAGTTGTCAGAGAATCTGAGTGTTGCAGCCCAGGGGCTACTGGAGAACACTCCCACTTCACAGGTGTCGAAACTGAGGCACAGAAAGGGGCAGGGCCGTTTTTAGAGTCGTATTATGAGTTAGTTATTTGCCAAGGCAGGTAGGACTTGGGCCTTGGTCTTCCCAGAGTGAAGCACTCCATCCATCACACCATTCAGCCTTTTTAAAGTTCCAGACCTGAAGGCAGACAGCTTGTTCTAAACTTGTTTAAGCCATTATGGGGTCAAGCACAGATAAAATAGAATCCCACAGGGGTTAGGAAATGCTGTGCCTGGAGCCGGTGGCTGTGTATTTAAGACATTAGGCCTCTCCTTGAGAAGAACAGGCCCCATGGGCCCAGAGAACTGAAGCTGTATTTATCTGGGACTTGGCTTCAGGCATATATCCCCAGGCAACACCCCAGGCCTCCTTTCACACAGACTCCCTGTTGCTGATGAGTGAAGTTCGCATTTCCTCAGAATGTTCCTGTAAGTTCCCAGCAGGTCTCCCAGCCAAGCAGGCAGTGGACTCACAGTGAGAGACTGGCAGCCAGAAGTTGGGTCTGTCAGTGCTGCCAACACAGCACCATGGCTCAGGGCTCTGGGTCTCTCGCTGCCTTGCCATATAGGGCTTAGCCGATATAGGGCTCCCTAGTGCATAAGGACAGAAAGGAAATCTGGAAAGGCCTTTTGGGAGCTGACCCAGTGCTTTTCCTTTACAGATGGAGAACCTGACCCAAGAAAGAGAGAGGTGACTTTATACCAGTAATCCTAGAATTAATGACAGACCTAGAAGCTGTCCTAAGTCTCTGGACCCCTAATCAGTAAATAATGAATGAATGCCAGGTACGCGGCAGGTGCTGTGCTAAGTGCTTTACCACCCATTCATTCATTTCTTCCTAATAAGCCCTTGGAATACACGAGGCAGTCTGTGGGCTCTATGCCTACAATGAAAAACATAGGCAGTGGTCCTTGCCTACACATAGCTATAGTCAGACAAGCGATTGGGCAGTTACAATCCAAGGTGGTACTTGCTGTAATGGGGGAGCTATAAGGTGCTATGGAAAACTTGGGAGGAATATTTAATCTAGATTGGATTGGGGGAAAAATTACTAGCAGCTTCCTCCAAAATATAACATCAATGCTAAGACCAAAGGTGAAGTAGGAATTTTGTGAGCCCAAGGTGAGTGGGTAAAAGCATTCTGGAAGGGCAGGTTGCGTATGCAAGGCCTTGGAAACAGGAGCCTGGTACAGCGAGGATTTGGAGGACATGTAGTGTGGCTGGAGCATAAAGTGGAGCATAAAGAGTGGGAAGAGATGAGGCTGGAGAGAGAGGCAGGACTAGACCACGAAGGACCACATAAACAGTACAAGAGGTTTAGACACTTGAGGACAAGATCCTGGGGAAGTGCTACTAGATGGTATCCAGGAGTAAGAAAACAAATGGGCTAACTCATAAACTGCTGGGTGGCCCTGCCCCAACAGATCTCCAGACAAGGCTAGATGAACACTCACTGAGAAGGTATAAAGGGGCTTTGGATATTGAATATAAGGGGCAGCTGATGTCAGCCAAGTAGGAGGAAGCAAGTCTTTGAGACCCTTGTCTCCCTCACTGGCTCCCGATTCATGTCTATGACATCCTAAGATTTATTTATTTTTTTCAAAAATTCGTTTTAGAACCACTGCTCAAGCCAACTTGGCGGTCTGGTGATCAGGGCCCTAGTCCAATACTTGGAGGGCAGAGGAAGAAGGCAATATTTGGAGCCCCTTGCAAATATGAGCCAATATTTCTTTTCTTTCTTTCTCCTGCCCCACCCCCTGCCACCTGGACTGGATTCCTCTACCAAGCATAGATGTTGAGGGAATGTGGTCACAGAACAGTGAGGCCTTTCTGTTATTGGATCTTTCAATTCTAAAATATGCTTTTGATTTCATTTTATAGATTTCAATTCTGTAGTGAAATTCTTTGCGTGCCATCTACTTGTTTGAACAAATTTATCACAGTTATTTGAAGGTCTATGTTTGATAACTGATATTTGGAATACCTCAGGATTGGTTTCTGCTGTCTGTTTTTCTTTTTGGTACTGTTTCTTGGTATATAAGTTGTATTTGGTATATGCAAGATGACAGATTTTCTTTTCTGGCAGGCAGTTAGAGTAATTCAATCCAATTAGGACTCAGCTGAGTCAAGGTTGATTTTGACCTTTGTTAAGACTGCCCTATCTCTGCCTAATTTCTGTAGTGAGCCTATAGCCCTCCAGGGTTCTAAGTGAGATCTTTAGGTGTTTATCAGGACCCTCTCTTACTTGGTTGCTCCTGGATTCCAATTTTTATTTCCAGAGCACTGTGCGCCTGCTAAAACTTCTCCTGAGCTCTTCCAACACTTTCTGTTTGGCCTTTAAGCCTCTTGCTCTGACAGCTTAAGACTCAGCAAATGCCCCAAAGGGCAAAACAGAAGTGGGGCTCATATCCTCTTCAGAGTTCTGTCCCTTAAGTCCTAGTTGCTCTTTGATGGCTTCAAATAGATTTTTAAAATTTTGTATTTTATCCAGGTTTCTCATTGGTTCTTGTGGAAGCTACAAGCTACTCTATCATAGATAGAAGCAGAGGAATGTAACATTACATCCTGAAGATCGGTGACAACTCCTCTAACTAGGAAGTTGCAGTGGTTCTCAGGAGGACTTCAGAATAGCTTACCAACTGGGCTTTGCCAGCTGTTGGTCTTGATCCCAGGGCAGAACTTTGCTGTATCACCCTTCCCCAGATCCCCTGATCCCTTTCTCAGTTTAAAACTCCCTTTACTTGGCCCTGAGACTTGGTCCCCAGTGCTGGGAAGACAGGCAAGAAAGAGGGAACAGGTAGAAAACTGTTAGTTGGTGCTCAATGGAGCAGTATCATGGCCCACATGAAGTATTTGGAAACATGCAGGGATTTTTTCTTTTATTGCCACATGGCTTAGGGAAGAGGATAATTGCTAGAGCCAAGTACATTTGGCAAAGTCCTGCACAATGTGATTTTATTTTATTTTTTTTGCTAAAAATATTACTTTTGCATTACGAAAAATGAAGCCCCTTCCACTAGCACTCTGGATTCCATCTACTATATTCTCAATGGCTTTTTTCCCTCTCAAGGGAAAAAATTCCTCCTGTATCTCATTTATTTTTCTTCTCTATTGGATTAATCCCATAAACATTAAAAACAAGCACAAATGTCTCCAATTAAAAGCAATATCAAATAGAAAGAAGAACTTCCTTGATTTTACATCTTCCTTTAGACTACCATCTAATTTCTTGGCTTTCTTCCACAGAAAACCTTCTTGAAGGTGATCCAGGGTAGGCAAGCTCCAAAAGTGGAGCTTAGCCCATGGAGGTTCTTGGCTTCACCCAGTAAAGAATTCAAGGGTAAGCCAGCAGTGTTAGACAGCAACTTTTATTGAAGTGGCAGTGTACAGTAACAGCAGAGGTACTGCTCCTTGTGGAGCAGGGCTACCCCATAGGCCCTGAGCCTAGAGTGGCAGCTCAGAGGCAGTTCTGAGTGACTTCTGCATAGTCTTCTCTTTAATTTGCATATAATTAAAAGTGAATATTTATAATTTTAATATATGCAAAATAAAGAGAAGAGTATTCTCTATTTCTAGAAATAGGGAAGTAACTTCTTAGTTGTCAGGTCGTTGCTTTGCCACTGGAAATGGGCAGCAACTTCTGGGTGTTGCCATGGCAATGATAAACTGATATGGCACTGGTAGGCATGTCTCATGGAGAGGTGTTTTTGCCTCTTCCCTGTTTCAGCTAGTTCTCAATCTGGTCTGGTGTCTGAGCCTCACCTCTGGAGTTCAGTCCCACCTCCTACTTCAAAAGGGTCATCTATAATCTTTCTCTACTTCCTTATCTCACATTTGCTCCTCCACCCACTGCAGTCAGTCCCACCATTCCACTGAGCACGCTTGGAGTGCTAGATCCAAATCACTTCTCTCTTCTCATCTTACTTGACGCCTTAGTAGTATTTATCATGGGCCATCATTCCCTTTTCTGGAAACATTCTTCTGGCTGCTATGAAATCATGCTCTCCTTGGTTTCTTATTCTCTGGTCATGCCTTCTCTGAGACCTCTGCTGGCTCCTGCTTCATTCTCTCTCTTGATGTTCGAATGCCCCCGATCACTGTTCAGTTTCTCTATCTCCTCTTCATTCAGGTAACCTCATCTGGCTCCGTGGTTTACTTTTGATAGCTATGTGAGAATTCCTAAAATTAAGCCCAATCTTAACCTCTCCTTTGGACACCATTTGTATCCCATTGGATATTCAACTTCTTCTCATGTATGTCTGATGGGCATCATAAATTTGACCTGCTGAAATGGGAATTCTTGGTTTATCTTCCCAACACACATGCTTTTGCCTAGTGTTCACAGTCCCTAAGTTGTTCAAATCAAAAGTCTTGGGATTTTCATGAAGTTCTTTTTCCCTTTTTCCTCTATATCTGATCTATAAACAAATCCCTCAGAATTATATCCTTAGTATTCCCAGCCTTCTCTAGTTCACGCCACTGTTATCTCTGGCCTAGATTTAGGCACTTGTTTTCTAACAGATCTTCCTGCTTCCATGCTTGCTTTGCTGTGATCCATTCTCTTCACAGCAGGCAGAGTGACTTTCTCAAAACATAATCATGTCACGTCACTTTCCTCACTTGCCTAAAATTCACTAGTGGCTTTCCTACTCAACAAAAATTCAAACTTCTTCCCAGTTTAGCAATCCCTCTATGTTCTGGCTGCCTCCTACCACTCTGACTTTAATTTGTGCCGCTCTTTCTCTGGCTCACTTGGCTCCGCCATACTGACCAAGTGCTGTTCCACAACCAAGTTCCTTAACACCTTAGGTCCTCGGCGCTTTATTCCTTCTGCCTGGAATACCTTTTCCTTGTCATGTGGCTGGCCACTTCTTGTCCCTCAGGTCTTAGCTTGCAAGTCACGTCTTTCTGATCAACTAATCTGAACTAGCCAGATGGTCACTTGTAATCTCTTACCTGTTTTAATTCTCTACATTTTACTTATCACTATCTGGTATTTTCTTAATTGATTTATTCATGTATTCATTCATTTTCAGCCAATATCTCCCATTCATTTTCAGCCAATATCTCCCAACTAGAATACAGACAACATGGGAATATGAGCTTATCTATTTTATTTACTATTGAGTGCTCAGGGTCTAAAAGAACACCTAGCACCTAACAAGCAGAAAGATTTCAGTAAATATTTGCAAGAAATTGGGTATTTGTAAAAATACTGTAGGAGATGGAAACTTTGAATTCCACTTGACTCTAAATCAAATATTAAGTCATTTCCTTTATCAGACTTTTGTTTTCTTACTTTTAAAAATAAGAGATGCTCTCAAAGCTAGTCAGTCATGCTAGTGTCCTCTGTCACCATAGATTGGGTTTACTAGTTTCTGAAATTTCTTATAATGAAAACAAACATTAGATACTCTTATATCTAGCTTTTTGACTCAATGTTCTATCTGTGAAATTCATTTATTTGTTTCATGTAGGAATAGTGCATCTTTTCCATTGCTATGTACTTTTGGTGTTTGAATACATCAAAATATATGTAGCCATTCAAAACAAAACAAAACAAAACAAAAAAAAAAAAAAAAAAAAGGAGGGTGATGGTGATGACAGAGCAGACCAGTGGTTGAAGAACTGTGTTCTACAGAAGCTCCTCTTCCTCTCCGGGACTGGCATGGTTGAGAGGGGCCGAGAGAGTGAGTCTTCAGCATCTTCTCCTCTTCCCTTTTCCCCCTCCAACCAGAATGGTAGTTGGGCCATTTTGGTTTTGTTTATTTTACAGATGATCATTTGGTCATCCGGGTGTTAGGTCAGATTGCATTTATAAAAACGCTTCTGCTGTCTAAAAGAATATCCTTTAACTCAGCTATTGATGCCACACATTGGATTTTGAGCTCTTCTACCTTTGAGCTATATGACTTAAGTGAATTAATCACTCTGTGCCTATATTTCCACAAATGTACACATGTGGTATCAATAATAATGTCAGGTTAGGTTACATGAGCTAATGCATGTAAAATGCATTCCAACTGCTATAACTATTATTATTATTATTATTTTGTCATTGTCATCATCTACTTCACCATCCTTGCCTGGGTCACTTTCCCCTCTGCTGATCTATGTTAATTTGAGGCTTTGTTGTAGTCACTCAGCCTGGGCTCCCATTCAGTGGAAAACTGGATGCCTCCTACTTCTATTCCTAGCAGCAGGATGGGGTATCCTAGTTGGGTCTCCTGGCTTACCCCACCCAGTGCACCAGAAATAAACCAACTCAAACTTGAATGCCTGGGAAAAGCTGCTCTGCTCCTTGCCAGACCATGTTTCTCAAAAAGAAGAGGGAAGGAAAAAAGAAGATACAGTCTCAGTTAAGCTCCTCAAGTACACTGTGAACCTGACACTCCTAAGGTGTCCAAGTCAGGTTCCAAAAACTAATGGGTTATCCACAGGTGTCAGTACAGACACCAAGCTTGAGTTTCATTTTTCATTTAATCACAGAATGACCTTGGCCAAGGCATTATGTCATCATCACAGGTTCTCTGGATTCATTGACATCCTATTTCCCCACTAAGCATTACCTGGGTAGATTGAAGTGTTGTGCATTTGCCAATGGGCAGTTGGGAGATGGGATAACTGCATAGCAATATGCAAAACACAGATGTTAGGTAGAAGAGTGAGCCTTGTATGATGTATCCCTGAGGATCCAGGATCCACAGGGAAATCTCAGGGCATAAAGGAAGTACACTATATCATGAAAAGCCATGCCCCACGATGTGTTCCCAGGCCGCTAGAGAAGTAGGTAGGTAGAGCCATTCTCAGTTGCTCTGGTATCTATTTCCCTGCCTGCCTTGGAAAATTCATCACCCCTTTCTCCTTTCTTTCTGATGCTGGCTTCAAATAAGCAATTCGGTGAGGTCTTGCCATCAGAAACCAAGGCATACTGGCTTGCTGCACTTTTATTTGAGACTCAGGTCAAACACTGACGTACTTACTCCCTAATGACTTTGGGTATTTTGCCATGGTGGGAGTGGTGGTGGGGGTAGTGGCGGTTAGAAATTATGCTATTTACAAGAGTAGTTTCCCACTTGTACTGTGAGGCATGCACATCTTTCAGAAACGCTGAATTCCATATGCATCGTGTTTCATTTGTGTCTGGCTAGGAGTGCCATTACAGGGTTAGACTAGACATTAAAACAACAGGTCACTTGTCTCTAAGTAAAGACAATACTGTTGTAAAGCTTTCCTAATAAATGATAAAATCTATGTTTGAATCCGGAACTATTCTTCAATTCCACCTTTTTTATTCAAGAGGTAGGACTGAATCTCTGCTCCACCATATAGCTCTGGGACCTTGGGCAAGTTTTTTCACCTTAGTTTCCTCATTTGTAAACCAGGGATAATAAAACCTACCTCATAGAATTATTATGAGTATTTTATTATCATTATTTCATTTCAATGGGTTTTTGGGCAGTAGGTGGTGTTTGGTTACATGGATAAGTTATTTAGTGGTGATTTCTGAGATTTCAGTTCACCTTTCACCCGAGCAGTGTGCACCCTACCCAATGTGTAGTCTTTGATTCCTCTTCGACCTCCCACCTTTTCCCTCAAGTCCCTAAAGTCCATTGTATTGTTCTTATGCCTTTGTGTCCTCACAACTTAGCTCTCACTTATGAGTGAGAGCATATGATGTTTGGTTTTCCATTCCTGAGTTATTTCACTTAGAGTAATGGTCTCCAATTCCATCCAGGTTGCTGCAAATACCATGATTTTGTTCTTTTATATGGTCGAGTAGTATTTGATGGTATATGTGCGTGTGTAAATATATATATATACTATATACTATATGTATATATACTGTATACTATATATATAAAATTTCATATTTTCTTTATCCACTTGATTGATACCTTTTTGTATAATGACTTATTTTCCTTTGGGTAGATACCCAGCAGTGGGATTGCTGAATCAAATGGTAGATCTACTTTTAGTTCTTTAAGGAATCTCTACACACACTGTTTTCCCTAGTGGTTGTACTAGTTTATATTCCCACTAGCAGTGTAAAAGTGTCTCCTTTTCACCACATCCACGCCAACATTTATTATTTTTTGATTTTGTAATTATGGCCATTCTTGCAGGAGTAAGGTGGTATTGCATTGTGGCTTTGATTTGCATTTCCTTGATAATTAGTGATGTTCAGCATTTTCCCATATGTTTGTTGGCCATTTGTATATCTTCTTTTGAGAATTGTCTGTTCATATCCTTAGCCCACTTTTTGATGGGATTTTTTTTTTCTTTCTGATTTGTTTGAATTCTTTGTAGCTTCTGGACATTAGTCCTTTGTTGGATGCAAAGTTCGCAAACATTATCTGCCACTCTCTGGGTTGTCTGTTCACTCTGCTGATTATTTCTTTTGCTGTGTAGAGCTTAATAGTTTAATTAAGTCCCATCGATTTATCTTTGTTTTGTTGCATTTGCTTTTGGGTTCTTGGTCATGAAGTCTTTGCCTAAGCCAATGTCTAGAAGGGTTCTTCTGATGTTATCTTCTAGAATTTTTGTGGTTTCAGGTCTTAGGTTTAAGTCTTTGATCCATCTTGAGTTGATTTTTGTATAAGGTGAGAGATGAGGATCCAGTTTCATTCTTCTACATGTAGCTTGCCAATTATCCCAGCACTATGTGTTGAATAGTGTGTCCTTTCCCCACTTTATGTTTTTGTTTGCTTTGTTGAAGATCAGTTGGCTGTATTTGGCTTTATTTTTGGGTTCTCGATTCTGTTCCATTGGCCTATGTGCCTGTTTTTATACCAGTACCAGCTGTTTTGATGACTATGGCCTATGGTGTAGTTTGAAGTCAGGTAATGTAATGTCTCCAGATTTGTTCTATTTGCTTAGTCTTGCTTTGGCTATTTGGGCTCTTTTTTGGTTCCAGTATTTATCCATGGTTCCTAAAATTCTATGACTTTGGGGATTGTTTTTTTCTAGTTTGGTGAAGAAGTATGATGGTATTTTGTTGGGCATTGCATTGAATTTGTAGGTTGCTTTTGGTAGTATGGTCATTTTCACGATATTGATTCTACCTATCCATGAGCATGGGGTGTATTTCTATTTATTTGGGTCATCTATGTTTTCTTTCAGCAGTGTTTTGTAGTTTTTCTTGGAGAAGTGCTTCACCTCCTTGGTTAGGTATATTCCCAAGAATTTTATTTTATTTTAGTTTAGTTTTTGCAGCTATTGTAAAAGGGGTTGAGTTATTGATTTGATTCTCAACTTGGTTGCTGTTGGTGTATGGCAGAGCTACTGATTTGTATACATTGATTTTGCAACTTGAAACTTTACTGAATTCATTTATCAGATCTAGGAGCTTTTTGGATGAGGCTTTAGGGTTTTCTAGGTATACAATCATATCTTCTGTGAACAGTGACATTTTGACTTCCTCTTTACCAATTTGCATGCCCTTTATTTCTTTCTCTTGTCTGATTGCTCTGGCTAGGACTTCCAGTACTATGTTGAATAGAAGTGAAAGTGGGCATCCTTTTCCTGATTCAGTTCTTATAGAGAATGCTTACAACTTTTCCCATTTAATATAATGTTGGCTGTGTGTTTGTCATAGATAGCTTTTATTACCTTAAGATATGTCCCTTTTATGCTGATTTTGCTGAAGGTTTTAATCATAAAGCAATGATGGGTTTTGTCGAATGCTTTTTTCCGAATCTATTTAGATGATCATGTGATTTTTGTTTTTAATTCTGTTTATGTGGTGTATCACATTTATTGAGTTACATATGTTAAACCATCCTTGGTATGAAACCCACTTGATCATGGTGGATTATCTTTTCAATATATTGTTGGATTTGGCTCATTAATATTTTGCTGAGGATTTTTGCATCTATTTTCATTAGGAATATTGGTCTGTAGTTTTCTTTTTTGTTATGTCCTTCCCTGGTTTTGATATTAGGGTGATGATACTGGCTTCGTAAAATGATTAGGGGAGGATTCCCTCTTCCTCTATCTTGTGGAATAGTGTCAATAGGATCGATACCAATTCTTCTTTGAATATCTGATAGAATTCAGCTGTGAATTATCTTGTCTTGGATTTTTTTGTTGTTGTTAGCAATTTAAAAATTACCATTTCAATCTCATTGCTTGTTTTTGGTCTGTTCAGAGATTCTATGTTTTCCTGGTTTAATCTAGGAGGGTTATATATTGTCGGGAATTTGTCCATCTCCTGTAGGTTTTCTAGTTTGTGTGCCTAAATGTGTTCATAGTAGCTTTGAATATCTTTTGCATTTCTGTGGTATTAGTTGATATCTCCCATTTTGTTTCTAATTGAGCTAATTTTGATCTTCTGTCTTCTTTTCTTGGCTAATGTCACCAATGGTCTATCAATTTTGCTTATCTTTTCAAAGAGCCAGCTTTTCATTTTATTTATATTTTGTACTTTTTGTTGTTGTTTCAATTTCATTTAGTTCTGTTATGATCCTTGTTATTTCTTTTCTTCTGCTGAGTTTGGGTTTGGTTTGTTCTTGTTTCTGTAGTTCCTTGAGGTGTGGCCTCAGATTGCCTATTTGTGCTCTTTCAGACTTTTTGGTGTAGGCATTTAATGCTTATGAATTTTCCTCTTAGCACCACTTTTGCTGTATCCCAGAGGTTTTGATAGGTTGTGTCACTATTATTGTTCAGTTTGAATACTTTTTAAATTTTCATCTTGATTTTATTGTTGACCCAGTGATCATTTGGGAGCAGGTTATTACATTTCCATGAATTTTGTACAGTTTTGAGAGTTTCTTATGGAGTTGATTTCTGATTTTATTCCGTGGTGGTCTGCAAGAGTACTTGATACAATTTCTATTTTCTTAAATTTATTTAGACTTGTTTTGTGGCCTACCATATGGTCTATCTTGGAGAACGTTCTACGTGCTGATGAATATGTATATTCTGCAGTTGTTGGATAGAATGTTCTGTAAATATCTGCCAAGTTCGTTTGTTCTGGGGTATAGTTCAAGTCCATTGTTTCTTTGTTAGCTGCCTTGATGACCTGTCTAGTGCTGTCAGTGGAGTATTGAAGTACCCCATTATCATTTTCTTGCCATCTATCTCATTTCTTATTACATCACGGGGTGTAATAGTAATAGTTTTATAGATTTTGGAGCTCCAATGTTAGGTGTATACGTATTTAGGATTGTGATATTTTCCTGTTGGACCATTCATTTTATCATTATATAATGTCCCTCTGTCTTTTTAAACCATTGTTGTTGCTTTAAAGTCTGTTTTGGCTGATATAAGAATGGCTACTCCTGCTAACTTTGGGTATCCATTTGCATGGAATATCCTTTTCCACCCCTTTACCTTAAGTTTATGTGAGTCATGTGTTAGGTGAGTCTCCTGAAGAGAGCATATACTTGGTTGGTGAATTCTTATCCATTCCGCCATTTTGTATCTTTTAAGTGGAGCATTTAGGCCATTTACATTCAATGTTAGTATTGATATGTGAAGTACTATTCTATCATGCTAACTGTTGCCTGAATATCTTTCATTTTTCATGTTGTTATTCTTTTATAGGTCCTGTGAGATTTATGCTTTAAGGAGGTTCTATTTTGGTGTATTTCAAGGATTCCTTTCCAGATTTTGAGCTCCTTTTTGCAGTTCTTGTAGTGTTGGCTTGATAGTGGCAACATCTTTCAGCATTTGTTTGTCTGAAAAAGACTGTATCATTCCTTCATTCATGAAGCTTAGTTTTGTCAGATACAAAATTCTTGGCTGATAATTATTTTGTTTCGAGAGGCTAAAGATAGGACCCCAATCCTCTCTAGCTTGCAGGGTTTCTGCTGAGAAATCTACGGTTAATGTGATAGGTTTTCCTTTATAGGTTACCTGATGCTTTTGCCTCACAGCTCTTAAGATTCTTTCCTTCATCTTAACTTTAGGTAAGCTGATAACTATGTGCCTAGGTGATGATCCTTTTGCGATTAATTTGCCGGCTGTTCTTTGAGCTGCTTGTATTTGGATGGCTAGGTCTCTAGAAAGGCCAGAGAAGTTTTCCTTGATTATTCTCTCAAATATGTTTTCCAAACTTTAGATTTATCTTCTTCTTTGTGAACACCAATTATTCTTAGGTTTGGTTGTTTAACATAATCCAAAACTTCTTGGGGGCTTGTTTCATTTTCTTAAAATTATTTTTTCTGTGTCTTTGTTGGATTGGATTAATTTGAAAGCCTTGTCTTTAGGCTCTGAAGTTCTTTCTTCTACTTGTTCCATTATATTGCTGAGACTCTTCAGTGTATTTTGCATTTCTCTAAATCTGTCCTTTGTTTCTGGAAGTTGTGATTGTTTTTTATTTATGGTATGTATTTCTCTGGAGATTTTTCCATCCATATCCTGTATTATTTTTAAAATTTATTTAAGTTGGTATTCACCTTTCTCTGGCCTCTTTGAGTAGTTTAATAATTGACCTTCTGAATTCTTTTTCTGGCAATTAAGAGATTTCTTCTTGGTTTAGATCCACTGCTGGCGAGCTAGGGTGATATTTTGAGGATGTTAGAGAATGTTGTTTTGTCATATTACTGGAATTGTTTTTCTGGTTCCTTCTCATTTAGGTAGACTATGTCAGAGGGAAGATCTGGGACTCAAGGGCTGCTGTTCACATTCTTTTGTCCCATGGTGTGTTCCCTTGATGTGGCACTGTCCCACTTCCCCTAGGGATGTAGATTCCTGAGAGCTGAAATGTAGTGATTATTATTTCTCTTCTGGGTCTAGTCACCCAGTGGAGCTACAAGGCTCTGGGCTGGTACTGGGGAGTGTCTGCAAAGAGTCCTGGATCTGTCTTCAGGTCTCTCTGTTGTGGATACCAGCGCCTGCTCTGGTGGAGGTAGCAGGGGAGTGAAGTGGACTCTGTTAGGGTCCTTGGTTGTAGTTTTGTTTAGCACCCTAGTTTTGTATTGGTTGGCCTCCAGTCCAGAGGTGGTGTTTTCAAAAAAGCATCAGCCGCAGTAGTATAGGGAAGATGTAAGCTTGCTTTAAGGTCTTTTGGATAAGTATCTGGGTTTCTCAGGTGGTAGGTGGGGCCGTGGAGCTCCCAAGAGATTATGTCATTTATCTTTGGAATTCAGTAGTTCTTGGAGCACAAGTTCATGATGTGAGTTCCACACAGTGCTCTATCCATCCGAGTGGGAGCTGCAAGCTAGTCCTGCCTCCTATCTGCCATTTTTTTCTCTCTGTTCTGTTATAAGTATTATATGAGATAATATATGGAAATATTTAGCATAGCACCTCACACAGAATGAGTGCTCAATGTATGTTAAATGCTACTGTTAAATGTCACTACTAGTAATTGGGAAACAGGAATAAGAAAAACAGGAAGATGAGAATTGAGCTCAGGCACATAACCTAGGCAGAGAAATGTCACCAAACTATAAAATATATACCCTGCAATCCAGCTGGCAGACTACATAAGTCTCCTTGCTCAAGTACTGAAACACAGAGGCCCATGTGCTCTCTAACACAGTGTCATCAGACCTTTTTGATCATGCACTCTATCAGTGAACCAATTTTAAGCTCTCCCCCCAAAAAATATATTTGTTTATTCATTTATAAGTTACAAACATGCACTAATGTACTATTGTGTATATTATAAAATATATAAAATATTAATTGTTAAAAGCTGAGAGAGAAATAAATATCAAGGGGTCGTCTAATAGCTCCTCCTCTTTTTTTTAAAGACTTCTCTGCTGGTCTATCTGTGGGACTGGCTTTAAAAGAGGCCATTCTGAACCAAAAAAAAGAACATATAGACAAAATAATCTTAAGCCAAAAAGAACAAAGCTGGAGGCATCATGCTACCTGACTTCAATAAGGCTACAGTAACCAAAACAGCATGGTACCAGTACCAAAACAGATATATAGACCAAAGGAACAGAACAGAGGCCTCAGAAATAATGCCACACATCTACAACCATCTGATCTTTGACAAACTTCACAAAAACAAGCAATGGGGAAAGGATTCCATATTTAATAAATGGTGTTGGGAAAACTGACTAGCCATATGCACAAAACTGAAACCGGACCCCTTCCTGACACCTTATACAAAAATTAACTCAAGATGGATTAAAGACTTAAACATAAGATGTGAAACCATAAAAACCCTAGAAGAAAACCTAGGCAATACCATTCAGGACATAGGCATAGGCAAAGACTTCATGACTAAAACACCAAGAGCAATGGCAACAAAAGCCAAAATTGACAAATGGGATCTAATTAAACTAAAGAGCTTCTGCACAGCAAAAGAAACTACCATCAGAGTGAACAGGCAACCTACAGAATGGGAGAACATTTTTGCAATGTATGCATCTGACAAAGGGCTAATATCCAGAATGTACAAGGTACTTAAATTTAAAGAAAAAACAACCCCTCCAAAAAATGGGCAAAGGATATGAACAGACACTGCTCAAAAGAAGGCATTTATGCAGCCAATAAACATATGAAAAAAAGCTCATCATCACTGGTCATTAGAGAAATGCAAATCAAAACCACAATGAGATACTATATTATACCAGTTAGAGTGGTGATCATTAAAAAGTCAGGAAACAACAGATGCTGGAAAAGAGGTGGAGAAATGGGAACACTTTTACACCGTTGGTGGGAGTGTAAATTAGTTCAAACATTGTGGAAGACAGTGTGGTGATTCCTCAAGGATCTAGAACCAGAAACACCATTTTACCCAGCAATCCCATTACTGAGTATAAACACAAAGGATTATAAATCATTCTACTATAAAGACACATGCACACATATGTTTATTGCAGCATAGTTCACAACAGCCAAGACTTGGAACCAACCCAAATGCCCATCAATGACAGACTGGATAAAGAAAAACGTGGCACATATACACCAGGGAATACTATGCAGCCATAAAAAAGGAGGAGTTCATGTCCTTTGCAGGGACATGGATGAAGCTGGAAACCATCATTCTCAGCAAACTAACTTAGGAACAGAAAACCAAACACTGCATGTTCTCACTCATAAGTGGGAGTTGAATAATGAGAACACATGGACACAGGGAGGGAAACATAACTTACTAGGGCCTGTCACGGGATTGGGGCTAGGAGAGGGATAGCATTAGGATAAATACCTAATGTAGATGACAGGATTACGGGTGCAGCAAACCACCATGGAATGTATATACCTATGTAACAAAGCTGCACGTTTTGCACATATATCCCAGAACTTGAAGTACAATAAAAATTAAAATAAATAAATAAATAAAAACCCATCTCCAAAAACGAAAAGAAAGAGGCCATTCTACCAGGCTCCCTGTTGCAAGGATCAAATGAAATAACACCCTTCATAAAGCAGTTATAAAGTTTTAGTTATGCTTATTATCATAGTTAGTTAAACCATGTATGCACATAAACAGTAAGAATGATTTTAAAAAGTCTCTTGAAAGTTACAGTTCAATGATAACACATAGAGCTATGCTTTGAAGACTGTGTTTATCAAAACCTTCTTGAGAATCTATCACATGCCAAATGCCATTCTAAGAATCAGGGATTGAGATTGACAAGACAAAATCCTGGCCACTTAAGTATCTGGACTTCTAATAGGAAAGCTACACCATTGTGCATAAATACGGAACCATGTAACATGTACAGTGAAAGAAAACAGAAAATCAGAATGAGAGGAAGGAGTAGGAGCTCTCAGGGAAGGCTACCCAAAAGAAGTGATCCCTAGGTGTGGTTTTTCAAAGGTAAATAAGTATCAACAGGAAAACAAAGAAGAAAGAGCGTTTGGGCTAAAAGCACAGAAGTGTAACACCACCTACACATTCAGCATTCTACCTGCTCTCTGGGATGTTGGGCATGGCTGAAGTGTTGGATTGTGAGGGAACAAGGAGGCCAGAGATGATGTTAGAAAACATGGTCAAGGGCTAGGTCACGAGGCTTTGTGCTTCTTGATGAAGTTTGGGCTGAAACTCAGGATGGAGGATGCATTAAAGTTCATAGGAAGGAGAGTGGCATGATCAATGAGACTTGCATGTTAGGAGAATTCTTCTGACTATTCTGTGGAAGGAGGGTTGTCAGCCACAGAGCTGGGAGGCTAGGGACTCCTTGAACTCCAGGAGAAGGGAGGTGAACCTGAACTGACCCTGTAGGAAGGATAGTTAATGGCACTGGAAAAGATGTGAAGAAATTGGAATTTAGGAGTTCACGCAATATACATAGCCCTCTCTGCCTCTTTCATCTATTGACTCTGCAGGAAATTAAGTCAAATTCCTTCTTCTTCAGAGGCAGTGAGACTTAGTTGAAGAGTTTTCAAGCCTTAGGTCCGAAGAAACCAATGCCTCTGTCTGTTTTCCCCACAAGACTCTCCAAAGTTCACGGAAACAATTCCCAAAAGGCAGTCTCCAACCTTATCAGGGAACCTAGCCTATCAGATAAACAAGGCTGCATCTCCCACAGTTCCCACCTGTAGGGCAAGGGCCGGATTCTTAGAGAGGACAGAAGGCAGCTCCATTTGATTGGTCTTACTTTGCCCTATCAGGGAAGGGTCAACATTGGGCTCCCCAACATCAAGGAGTGGCATCTCTTAAGGGAAGGTCACCCATTTCTATGTTCATTTAGTCTCTCCCATTTCCTGGATTCCAAAATTTCAAGATGCTGGACATGAAACCCACTTTCAGCTCTCCAGCCTCCTTTCCAACTTTACTCTACTGGTTTATGGCCCTCATACCCACATTTCTATTTTTTGAACTTTTAGTGGGGTATAGAAAATATTCAGAAAAATGTACAAATTGTAGGTAAAATTTTGCAAAGTGATCACACTTGTGCAAACCAGAACTCAGATTAAGAAATAAGAAGTTACCTGCATCCCAGACAGTCCCCTCACCATTGCTTCTTCCACGGACTACCTTCCGAAAGCCTAACGAATATTCTGACTTATAGCACCATAAATTTGTTCTGCCTGGTTTTGAGCTTTGTGGTTCATTAATTTTCATTGTTTTATAGTATTTTGTTGAGAAAATACACCACAATTTTTTCTATGGCTAAGTAGAATTTGAGTAGTGTCCAGTTTGAGGGTATTACAAGTAGACCTGCAATGAACATTCTTGTACATCTTATGGTGCTTATATGCATGTATTTCTGTTGGTTATACATCTAGTATCACAGGGTATGCTTGAGCAGTAAA
Source organism: Rhinopithecus roxellana (assembly GCF_007565055.1). Taxonomy (NCBI): domain Eukaryota; kingdom Metazoa; phylum Chordata; class Mammalia; order Primates; family Cercopithecidae; genus Rhinopithecus; species Rhinopithecus roxellana. The sequence goes on from NC_044551.1 coordinate 42,580,819, forward strand.
CTGATGCTGCCAATCAGTTTTCCAAAGTGGCTGCATAGACTTACAATACCACTGGCAGTGTGTAAGAGTTCTAACTAATTCACATCCTTGCCAATACTTGAAATTGTTTTTGTTGTTGTTGTTGTTGTTGTTGGTTCTAGTCATTCTGGTAGATGTATGATGGTGTCACATTATGATATTATTTGCATTTTTCTGATGACTAATAAAGTGTGAGATGACCACAATTTTTTGACTGGTTTAGGCTTTTCATTTCTATTTCTCCTACTTCCAATTGTGCCTCAGTGCACTCCAATTTATGCTCAACCCTAACTTCTCTCTCTAGTCACCAATATCTATCAGCTGTAACACAACACCTGTTCTCTTCCGGTTTTCTCTTGAATCACTAATGTATCAGTGTAGGCTGTTTCAAATGCAACAGTGCAACAGTGTAGGCTATTTCATCACCCAAGTCAAACTGGCTTATGTGAAAAAGAAAGCAAAAGAAAAAAAGAAATCCTTTAGCTCATATAACTAAAAGGTCTTGTGGTATATCTCAAGCGGTGTAGCTTTATCCAGAGCTCCAACAATGCCATCACCTTCTAGTTTTTCTCTTTTCACACAGTGTTGGCTCTATGGTCAGATGTAAGATGACTGCAATAGTTCTAGTTTTATATATTAATGGTTACAGGCTTAAGTTCCAAAGTAAAGAGAGAGACTCCTTTTCCGAACTCAAACAAATAAAATGCCCTAAAATTGAGTCTTATTGGCTCTGATTGTGTTTGGGTCATGTGCCAATCCTGGAACCACTTGCCTGGGAGATTGGCTAAGGCTTGGGTAATATGTCTAACCTGAAGAAGGAAGTGGAGTGGACCTGCTCTGCTCAAACCAAATGGATTAAGAGTGGAGGCAGGTTGATTTCTCAGAAGTACATTGGGGAAAAATTACCTGGAGGGTGAAAAGATTTTGGAAAGCAAATTCAGCTGTTATCTGCTACACTTGTTGGCCCAGTTCCAAGGCCAGAATCCTTCCATTGTTCTTGAGTTTTTATTCTCCCTTAGCTTCCACATCCATTAATTATTATGACTGCCCATCATTTCTACATCCTAAATAACTCCCTAATCCATCTATTTTATCACTACTTTTACCATTCTAGTCCAACTGACCAATAACTTATCCTTTGACTCCTGGAATAATGTTCCATCATCTTTTCCTTTAAGCTCTAAAAATAACAATAATAAGTAACACTTCTTGAAGGCTTTTTCAATACCCAACACTGTGCAAGTACTTTACTTTTACCATATTATTCAGTCCTCAGAGCAACTCTATGAATTAAAAAACCGCGATACACCCCATTATATGAAGAGAAAACTATAATGAGAAATAAACTTCTTAAAACTCAACTTTCTTCGATGGCTTCTCATTTACCTATATTTTTGATATCTATTACTATTTAACAAAATACTCCAAACTTTATTGTCTTGAAAATAATAGCAATCATTTATCTACGTTAAGAATCTACAGTTTAGATGGGGTTCAGCAGGGAAGGCTCATCTCTGCTTCTTACAGCGTCAGCTGAAGTGGCTTGACTAGGGAATGGAGAATCTACATCCAAGATAGCTCACTCATATGGTTGACAAGTTAATGCCGGCTATTGTCTGCAAGTTCAGAGTCAGAGACCTTAGTTCCCGTCCACATGGCCTCTCCATAGGCTGCCGGGCTTCCTGGAAACATGGTGGCTGGAAACAAAGCCAGGAAGTAGAAGGTGCCATTTTTTAAGACCTGCCTGAGGCGAGAATCTGGCACAGCATCACAAGGCCCACATTTAAGGAGAGGGAAGGAAAGCTCTTCTTAATAGGAGGAGTATCAGAGAATTTTTGGACCAAGTTTTAAAACTGCCATATACTAATTATAAAAATTCATAAAATAAACTAAAAGGCTCTCCACAATTTGAACCTGCTAACCAATCCATTATCCCATTTCATCGTAATAGTTCCCCATGCAGAGTGGCCTTCATTCAGTTCCTCCAAAGTATTAGGTTCTCTTTCACCTCAGGGCCATTACAGCTGCTATTTGTACCTGCCTGGAATGTTTTCTCTGTTTTTACCCAATCTCCTAGCTTCAGATCTCAGAGAAAACTTCTCTCCTTGGGAGAGGAGTTGATATGGTTAGGTTTTGTGTCCACACCCAAATCTCATCTTGAATTGTAATCTCCATAATCCCAAAGTGTCAAGGGAGAGACCAGATGGAGGTAATTGGATCATAAGGATGGTTTCCCTCATGCTGTTCTCGTGATAATGAGTGAGTTCTCACAGATCTAATGGATTTATAAGGGGCTCTCCCCCCTTAACTCGGCACTTCTCCTTCCTGATGTTTTGTGAGGATGGTGCCTTGCTTCCCCTTCACCTTCCTCCATGATTGTATGTTTCTTGAGGCCTCCCAAGCCATGCTGAACTGTGAGTCAATTAAACCTCTTTCCTTTATAAATTACCCAGTCTTGGGCAGTTCATTATAGCAGTATAAACATGGACTCACACAGGAGTTTTCTCTGAGTGCTAGCCTAGGTTAAGCCCTTCTGTTTTAAGTTCTCATACAAAGTGTGGCTCATAGTAGATGCATCATACATATGTTTTGACAAAAGAAATAATTGAATGAGTGAAAAAAATTCAGTGTCTCTTTAGTCTGAAACCCTCTTGCCACCTCTCTGCTTTCTTGTGCTATACCCTAGCCCCACTCAACTTCCAGTCTCCAGGTAGATGGGCTTCAGCTCTTATAGCATTTCAGCTCTTCTTGAATTTCTCACTCCTCCAGGAAGGTGACAATCCCCTAGGATCCACTTAGGTTAAACATTCAATTTCCAGAACTCACCAGCTCCAGTGCTTGTATAAATAGAAAGTCTTGAGAGCTTGTTTTCATAGAACCTTTGTCTAATGGTCACAGCATTCCTATCAGTAAAGTCTCTATTTGCTTTAAAGCTCCTGGAAGGTAGTTATGATGTGTCTCTGACTCAAAATCTCTCATATTCTTAGAAAACAGAAAACAGAAATCCTCAGAACCAGCAGAGTAAAGTTGAATTTTTATAGGCAAAGGGTACAGCATAGGCAAAGACTGAGTGGGCTGGGTGTGTTCCCTGTAGTCTAATGGGCAAGCCTTGGCTCTCATCTAGGATACATTTTTGGTCAGAAAAGAAGACAAATTTTAAAATGAAAACACACCAAGCCATAGTCCTGGTTTACCACAATCAAGTGCTGCCACTTAGCCTTCCTGGGAATTGTTATTCGTATCCATCAAGTGAGGGCTCTGAGACAAGATGGTAACTTGAGGCCAGTCCAGATCCAGCAGTTGGTGATTCTAACTAGGAGTGGTGTAGCATAGTAGTTAGTTGCTTCAACCTGGAGGCAAACAAAGCAGGGTTCAATTTCCCAGTTCTCCCCCTTTTGAAATGTGTGGTCTAGAGTAAGTTACTTTACTTCTTTGAGTCTCACTTTTGTTATCTGTAATCTGGGAGTAGTAATAGCTTCTCTCTCATAAAGCTGTTGTGTGAATGCTAATGAGATAAGCTATACAAAGTATGTAGGTTATATTAGTCACTTAGTTAATTAAATAATTCAGCAAATGGTTATTGAAAACTTGTTGCAGTAAAGTGGAATGGTTATAGTCTTGATTTTGGATAATACATGAATTTAAATACAGGTTTCATCACCTACTAGTTATGTGATTTTGGCCAAGTGACTTAGGGCAAGTGACTTATCTTTTCTGAACTTTGGTTTTCTCATCTTTAAAATAAGAGTAAGAGATGAAAGCCTCACAAGATTATTGTAATAATTCAGTAAGATAACATAGATAAAATATATCCTACAATTACTAACATATAGTATATGCTCAATAAATAAAAGTTGTTTTTTGAAATTATTATTGCAAATAATTACTCTTCTTCAGAGAACAATTTGTTGATAAGTTTGGTTAAAGTATAGAGGATACTTATGGAAGAATACTGGGAGACGTTTGAAAAAAGTAGGCTGGAGGCTGGGCGCGGTGGCTCACGCCTGTAATTCTAGCTCTTTGGGTGGCCGAGGTGGGCGGATCACGAGGTCAGGAGATCGAGACCATCCGGGCTAACACGGTGAAACTCTGTCTCTACTAAAAATACAAAAAAATTAGCCGGGCGTGGTGGCGGGCTGTAGTCCCAGCTACTCTGGAGGCTGAGGCAGGAGAATGGCGTGAACCCGGGAGGCGGAGCTTGCAGTGAGCTGAGATCCCGCCACTGGACTCCAACCTGGGCGACAGAGCGAGACTCCATCTCAAAAAAAAAAAAAAAAAAAAAAAAAAGAAAAGAAAAGAAAAGAAAAGAAAAGGTAGCCTGGGGCTGGTCGCGGTGGCTCACGCCTGTAATCCCAGCACTTTGGGAAGCCGAAGCGGGTGGATCACAAGGTCAGGAATTCAAGACCAGCCTGGCCAACATGGTGAAACTCCATCTCTACTAAAAATACAAAAATTAGCCAGGTGTTGTCGTGGGCGCCTGTAATCCCAGCTACTCAGGAGGCCGAGGCAGGAGAATCGCTTGCACCCAATAGGCGGAGGTTGCAGTGAACCCAGACCGTGCCACTGCACTCCATTCTGGGCAACAGAGCAACAGAGAAAGGCTCCGTCTCAAAAAAAAAAAAAAAAAAAGAAAAAAGAAAAAAAGAAGGAAAAGGTAGGCTGAGACTGTATGTGGTAGTTCTTGAATGCACGGATGAGGAGTCCACATTTTATCCACTGGCAATGACAAGCCGCTGAAGAAGTCCAGGCTTTCACAAAGATTATTTCAGTGTAGAATGTAGAACATATTAAAGAGAATACACACTGGAAATGGAGAGACTTTTTCATTCATCCATCCATTCATTCATTCTGTCAATCACTTGACAATTATTAAACCCCTATGTGTCAGGCCCTAGTTGGTGGGGATGGAGAGGAACACAGACAATTAAGTAAGACCTAAAATGTAATAAGTACTAGAATAGAGAAACAAATCAGTGTGGTATCTAACTCAGATTTTTTGAGATATCCAAAATGTTTCCAAAATACAGTGATCTGTAAACTAAGACCTAAAGTATAAAGGAGGGAAGAGCATTCCAGGAAGAAGAAAGATCAAGCACAAAAGGCAAAGAGGCCAGAGAGAGCAGGGTGAGTGGAGGACTTGAAAGACATTCAGTCTTCAAGATGAGAGGTGAGGAGAATCTGAACAGGGTTAATGACCATGGGGAGAAGAGGGGATACATGTGCATGCCATTGTGGAGATAATGGTGCAGTGTTAGAAAATGTGCTGACACACTGGGCATGCGGGAGGTGTAAGAAAAGGCGAGGTGACTTTAAATTGACATCCCATCTCATGTTAGTCAGACATCCCTTCTCATGTTAGTCAACTCTTACTTTAGTTTGTCTTTTCCTTCTCATTGGTAAATGAGATTTACCAGTTGGATAAATTGGGTTTTACTGTGTCAGTTTGGTTTAATCAGAAACTAGGTTTGGTTTCCTTTATGGTCTCAAGCCAGAGTTGTACAAGAGAGAGACTTGCATAAGATTTGAAAGGCAGAGGTGAAACAGCAGCTGTTATCACTCTCTGAAGGTCATGTGATCAGATGGAGTGACAGACATGGCAGTACCTGGTAGCTTCCAGCTCTTCCAGCAATTCCTCTTTACAAACAGCAGCTCCAGGTCCATCATCTCATCTGCAACACCCAGAGCAGTTGCCTCAGAGAGGCAATGGTTTCCCACAGACGTCTCCTGCACTACCCCTTTATGAGCCCACTTGCGTTGCTATATGTGCTTGACTTTTGACTTTTCAGATTTACTATGAATCCTTTTCTGATCCTTTAAATACCACTTTCGGAATTTCACTTTCCTAGTTTCTGCCATATTTGCATAATGTCTAATTCATATCACAACTCTCTTATTCCGTAACAATCATAACAAATCTACCTTGACTGAATCTGATTAATGCAAGGCTCATAAATGTGGGTGTCACTTATCCTTGAATATTTCTGATGCACCCAGGCAGCTGGCAAAGGGTTGATATTGGTGTTTCTTCCTTCTAAGAAGAGACATAGATCATTATCTCATTTAGTTCAAAACCAAATAAAAATATATTTTTTAAGGTTCTTACTACTCTCCTTCCCTTTAACCCAGCAAAACAAGAAATAGGCAATGATAAGCCGGATGCCAACCAAATCACATAAGAAAAACTGAGAGGAGACAGAATATTTCAAAAAGAGGAAAAGATGTATAAAGATCCAGGGTTCACAGGGTTCACAGCTCCTCCCTAGGCTTGCCTCCCTCAGGCTTGTCATGAAGATAAAATGACATAATGGTGTACAGGCCCTCAACAAATGGTAGAAAGCTGTACAGATATGGAATCAAGTTGGGAGGACGATTTACAAGAAGGACTTTGCGCTTTCCACTCTTCAGTAGTCCTGTTAGAATATTCAGCACACCTCTGTGCTCCCACCTTCAGACAACTAGAATTTCAAAGAACATACTTACATGGTTGGTGCCAGCAAGGCCTAGAGCATTTGGCTTAGGAAATACCATTGTCTGCTCCTGACCCACTAGGGAAAAGGAGCTGAGAGTACCTACAGACCGGTTTGTTCTCCTTTCATGCCAGGACTTTTCTGGAATGGAAATGTTCTAGCAACCTCAGAATTATTTCACCTTTTCTGCCCTAGACTCTTTCATTTATTTTTTTTCTCCTCTGTCCCTGGGATAAGTCGGGGAGAAGCACCCTTAAAGAATCCAGACTCCAATAGTTGCTTGCCATGCAATTATGATTGTGAACCAGTTACTTCAACTCTCTCTCAATTTCTGCATCTGTAAAATGGCGATAATGATTTATCTCATGGTGCTGTTGTGAGGATCAAACTAGTTATACGTGTAGCCTTTAGAACAGTGCATGGCACATAGTGAGTGATCCACAAATGTTAGCTGATGTTATTATAATCAAAATAATAATAAAATTTTAATATTACATAGAATCAAAGGGTTAATTGCAGCTTTCTTGAATCCAAATCAAACATTGTGAGGTTCTACATAATCTTTATTTTTGGTATCTTCCTGGAGAAATCAGGGGATTTAGAAGCTCAGTGGTTCCTGATTGGTAGTAATGCCACTTATCAGTTTTAGTGCATGCAAAGAGAAATTGGTCTAGTTCATCTGTTATATCATGATAACTGTGAAGTAGGAAGGAACCAATATTTAGCCCAGTTTCTCCACCAGCTACAGCTCCCTCTTTCTCCTTGCCTTTGCAGCCATGCTTCCAGGTGCTTGGATGTGCTATCTCCACTTCTTCCCACCTACTTGCCTGCCGGACAGCTACCCTCCGGTCTGGCTTCTACCCTCACTTTGCCATTGAAGCCGGTTTCCCAAAGGTGACTGACAACTTTCTTGTTTCTAGATCCTTTTAACATTTCTTTGCATGCTGAAAACTTCTGCCTTCCAGAAAAATTTTCTTTGCAGCTTCCATGACATCATGCTTGTCCTCTGTAGGCATTTTTTTTTTCTACTTTCCTGGCAGCTGCTCGTTTCCTGTTTTTTGTTTGTTTGTTTGTTTTTTGTTTTTTTGACTTATTCTTTTCCTCGAACTTTACATGTTGGTGATTTTCAGATTTGATCATAAGCCTTCTTGTCTTCTCATTACACACCTTTCCCAAGGGAATTTCATCCATTTCCAAGGCTCAACTGTTAGACAGATGGACCACTAGCTGAGCTCCTCCTCCTGAGCTTCAGACTCTTATATCTGCCTTCTTACTGGGCATTACCACCTAAATGTCACAATGGTGATTCAAATCTAGCTTTTCCTAAAGTGAACCTATTTTGCTCCACAGAATGGAAGCCTCTTCCCGTGTCCCCTCTCTCAATGACTGGAACTTCAGTTGGCATACTGTTAGAGAAACATCTTGGCATCCTATTTCTGTCTTTCTCTCACCTCCTCAACATCTGCCAACTTTACTTCCAAAATACCTCTGGGACCAGACATCTTATCTCTCTCCTTGTTGCTTCTATCCTGCTTTGGGCCACCATCATCTTTCTACTGACTGATGACTATAGCCTCCTGATTGGCCTCTTGGCCGTCAGTCTTGATTCATCCAAATTATTCTCCAAGTTGCCAGAATTATATTTTGCAAGTGGAAAACTGACCTGATGTTTTCCTGCTTAAAACACTTTAGTGATTCCCAACATTTTTGAGGATAAAGATGAAATGTCCTAACTGAGTTTACAAGGACCTATATGATTTGTTACTTGGTTATTCTCTGGCCTCATTTCTGCCTTCCCCCTTATCCCCTGCAGTATTCCACATGCTAGTCCTACTGAGCTTTCATTTCCCAGAATCAGTTCACAGGCCCTTGTCTGCAACCCTTGAGGTCTCAGGTACAGGTTGCTTCTTCCAGGAAGATTCCCCTCATACTTAGGTCTGGGTTAGGTCCTCTCCCTGTTGGGACCTTGAACAGTTTAACTCACAACTCTGTCTTCTTCCTGGTGATTTACTTAGGGCTTGGGCTTTGGAGTCAGGCCATGGAAATCTGAATTCTAGCTCTGCCACCTGCAAGGTATTATTTAACTTCAGTGAGCCTCAGTTTCCTCATCTGTAAAATGGGTCTAAACCCAGAATCTATTCTATAGTTTGCAGTGAAGAGTAAATGAGATGAGACACATGGAGTGCTCAGCATAGTGTCCAGTAATGGTTGCACTGGTTACTGTTCCTATTTTCACTGGCATCTGTTCCTATCTTCACATTTTGAATTCCGTAAGAAAAGAGCCAGTCAGTCTTTTGCCTTGTTGCATACCTGACAACTCAAACTCTGTTTGTCTAGCATTTTTTTTCAAAAAGAATGAAGGCCACTGCCTGTTTTGGTTTTCTAGGTAGGTCATAAAGGCAGAAGGTGTCATTGGTGTCTAATGATGTAAAGGAGAAAGGAAGGGAGGCTGAAGGTTAGAAATTGATTGCACAAGTGTGTTCCTTAGATATTTTTTCTTATTTATCATTGACATTTAAGATGATTTTAAAAGTAATAGATTCTTATTCTAGGAAATTTGGAAAATATGTAACTTACGAGGAATATATCAAGCACCTACGGCTTTACCATCTAAAAATCCACCATTAATATTTTATCATTCCTTATAGCTTTTCACAAATTCATGTCTCTTTATTGAAACAGGGAACAAAAGGCATGCAACTAATTATTTGTCTAATTAATTATTTAAAATCTGTATTTTTGATTTGAATTTAAACTGCATAAGGGCAGGATTGTGCACAACACTAAATGTCCAACATCTGCTATAGTGCAAGTAGCAGCTCAGTACAAATATATTGACTAAATTACTACATATATTTAACTTGGTATCTTCATTATTTTTAAAATTTCAACATTATCTTGTATTTCCCCATGCCATTATTTATTTCTCTATTAATTATTTTTATTGATTCCTTAATAGTCTTAATTGACATTTGTATGTCAGAAATAATTTAATCATTTATTGTTGGACATTTAGGGTATGTCAGTTCTTCATTATTTTCATTAATACTGTGGCAGACATTCTTGTGCATAGTTTTATGCCTAAATATTAGATTATTTCCTTAAGCTCCTTTCCTAGAAGAAGAATCTTGTTACAAGTCTTTAAAAAATATTCTAAAATTCTCTATTCTATTTGCCTCACATTGTCTGTAAAACATTCACACTCGCTGTTTTGTGACTTTTTCTGTCTCTCTAATGAACCTGAGATAAATAATACCCAAAGCCCAGGGCTCAGCCTTACTCACCCTCCTGCTCTCCACACTGGGAGGAAATGCTCTTGTTCCTGCCCTGGGAACCACCATCATTTACACCTTTGTCTTATTATATACATCAGGTTACAGAAGGGGAACAAAAACAGATGATTACTTTTTATTCTTCCTCTCCCTCCCCTTTATTCTTTTTCCCCCATCTCTTCGCCCTGGGCCCTCCCCTCTTTCTGCCTCTTCTTCTTCCTCATTCTCCTCCTACTCACACCTTTCTAAGAAAAAAAAAAGAAATGAAACTTTTTGAAAAAAATATATTTATTATATATTGTTGTTAATTAAAGAAGAAACTTAATGAAAGGAAGGGAAGGAGAGAAAGGTGTCAGAGAGAGAAAAACAAAGCAAGCTAGAAAAAGAAAGAAAAAGAGAAGGCAATGAGAAGAGACTAGAAACAACATTTTAGAGCAGGGAGAATCATTAGAGAATGACAAAGGAGAAAACAGAAGAAAAAACCTTGGTGTAGCAAAATATATATTTGAGGCCATTCTTATACAACCCTTTGGTCAACATTTTTCTGACAGCCCTTCAGAGATTTGAAGAAGTCATTATAGTTCTATAAATTTTATTTTATTTTTATTATTGCCTTTTTTCCCAGAGTAAGCTTATTTATTTATTTTTAAATTTTACCTTAATTTCTGGGATACATGTGCAGAACATACAGGTTTGTTACATAGGTATACATGTGCCATGGTGGTTTGCTGCACGTATCAACCATCATCTAGGTTTTAAGCCCCGCATGCATTAGGTATTTGTCCTAATGCTCTCCCTCCCTTTTTGCCTTACCCCCCAACAGGCCCTGGTGTGTGATGTTCCTTTCCCTGTGTCCATGTGTTCTCATTGTTCAACTTCTACTTATGAGTGAGAACATGAGGTGTTTGGTTTTCTGTTCCTGTGTTAGTTCACTGAGAATGATGGTTTCCAGCTTTATTCATGTCCCTGTAAAGGACATGAACTTATTCTTTTTTATGGCTGCATAGTATTCCATGGTATGTATGTGCCTATTTAATTATTTATTTATTTGAGACAGTCTTGCTCTGTCACCTAGGCTGGAGTGCAGTGGTGCAATCTCGACTCACTGCAACCTCCGCCTCCCATGTTCAAGCGATTCTCCTGCCTCAGCCTCCCGAGTAGCTGGGATTACAGGTGCATGACACCACACCCAGCTAATATTTTGTATTTTTAGTAGAGATGAGGTTTCACCATGTTAGCCAGGATGGTCTCGATTTCCTGACCCCGTGATCTGCCCACCTCGGCCTCCCAAAGTGCTGGGATTACAGGCATGAGCCACTGCGCCCGGCCTATTTATTTATTTTTTGAGACAGAGCCTCACTCTGTCACCCAGACTGGAGTGCAGTGGCATATCGGCTCACATCAACCTCCGCCTCCTAGGTTCAAGTGATTCTCCTGCCTCAGCCTCCCTAGTAGCTGGGACTACAGGTGCATGCCATCACCCTCGGCTAATTTTTGTATTTTTTGGTAGAGATGGGTTTTCACCATGTTGATCAGGCTGGTCTGGAACTCCCGATCTCAAGTGATCTGTCTGCCTTGGCCTCCCAAGGTGCTGGTATTACAGGCGTGAGTCACTGCGCCTGGCCTCAGGGTGTTTATCTACTTACTTCTCTTTTTCCTCCGGAAACATAATTTTTATCCTCCAGTTACCCTTTTTGGAATAATGTTCAGTTTGTCAGTATCCCTGCTCAAATGTGGGGCTCTGCGTTGGACAGGGACTTCCAGAGTGTTCCTGGTGTGAGCTGAGGAACAGAGCACACAGCAGGACTGTCACTTCCTGTGGTTAGTATGGGAACTTCTCTTTACCGTCTTTTGCTGTCTCTCCCTCAAACATTTACAGCAGTGGTTCTAAAGCTTCTTGGTCTTAGACATTTTTACCCTCCTAAAAAGATGATTGAGAACTACACATCAATTTCATTTATCTAGATTCCATCCAGTGATATTTACCAAATAAGAAGTTAAAACATAAAATTTAAAGTTATTGCTTTCATTCATAAAAAAGTAACAAAAATACACCCATGACATGGGAACATAATTAACATTTTCTTCTGAAAATTTTTCAAAAACAAAAAATTCTATTCAGAAAATGGCATTATTTTATGTTTGCTTATCTCTTCAACATCTGGCTTAATAGAGGATAGCTTGATTCTCATCTGATTCTGCACTTAATCTGTTGCAATGTGATGTTTTGTTGAAGTATATAAATAAAATATGGCCTCACTCCGAGGCATACTTGGAAAAAGGGGGAATATTTTAATGGCCATCTCAGATAGTCATGGACATTCTTCTTTGATATTACACAAAACTTGTGGCAGTTTCTGAAAGGTTAGTTGCAATACGAAATCTGGAACCTTATCAATGAACTTTTCCTTAGTTGATTACATGTAATCCATTGGTCCAACTTACACTCTCAAAGGATCTATTACCCCTGCGTGATTTCATAACGTCGTACATAAATCATTGGAAAAGTATTATTTATACAGGTCTTCCAAATGTTGACACATTTCATTCTACAATACAAAAACATCACATTAATTAATATTACTATAAATCTTACTTACAGAATCTTCGAGTATTGGGAAGCTGATAAGTTTGGGGTGGCAGATATAAGCTTTCTAAAATTTACTTATAAACTTGAATTTTATCATTAGCAACAAATATTGGTAGTGATTTCTCTTGAAGCGACAGGCTTACCTCATTCATTTCTGTGGAAATGTCTGCTACATGCCCACATCTGAATAATCATAGTTTGTCTGTTAGTCATTCTTTCAAGTAAAAATGGGGTCAAAATTTAATAAAAATAACAATATTTACTGCTTAATAAAAGACGTTGCTAAGTGAAACTGGCTTTTCGCCCCCTCTCCAGGCATGCATGGTGGTAGAGAATACAAAGAGCGCTTGCACAGTGGGGCACCATTGCTTTTGCACCATCAGTACAAATGTCAACACAGTGAAAAATGCCAAGTAGTGTGACTCTGAAAATATTTTTGGCATTGTGGACCTCTTGAAAGGATCTGGAGGACTGCCAAAGTTCTGTGGACCACAGCTTGAGAGAGCTGCCAGTGTTCAGGATGCCTACTAGTCACATTAGTTATATTCAGTCTCCCACTGATCCTATTAGTGATAACAGGCTGTGGATCTTCAAAGAAGTAGCAGCAGGAGTGAATGTATTGTAGGTGCTGTGCCAGGTGCATTTCATACATTATCTCACAGCAACCGTTGAGGTAGGTTTTGTTTTATCCCCACTTTCAGATTAGAAAACTGAAGATCAGAGAGGTGAGTTAACATGCCTAATATCACACAGCTGGTAAGATTAGAGCCAGTGGGAAACACCCAGCAGTCTGAGTCCAGAGCTCATGCTGTGAGCTGCTCTGTTATTGCTGGAGAGGCTACCAGGATGGGTGAAGTGAAGAGATAGCATGCCGGAGAGGTAGGAGGTCAAAGCAGTGGCTGAGAGTCTTGGACTCAAGGATCTAAATAGCAAATCAAAGTTTTCCCCAGAACCTCTTTTCTCATCTGATTCCCATAAAGTCCTCTGAGATGGACAGGGTTCTTCCTATTTCCATTTTCTAGGCAAGGAAACTGATAGTGCTCAGCAGGCAAGCATTGCCTTGTAGCCCGAGTCATATGCTAGGAGAGTGCCACCTTCTCGCCCAATGCCAAAGACTCAGGGCCCTTCTTGGCAGCTTTTCTCCCTTGGGGCATCATGCTGTCACATGCCATAGAGGGGAACTTGGCAAAACAGGCAGTGGTGTCAAAAGAGAGAGGGACGGCGACCCAAAGTCCACGCACTTGTCTGACCAGCAGTGAGAGTCCTCCTGGGTGTCTGTGACTGAGACTCAGAGCTGTTCTGCATTCTAGGGTTCAATTCCATGTTAAGCCAGGAACAGTTTCTCTGCAAACAGAAAAGGAAGTGTAGAGGATGAAAAGGACAGGTCAGGAAAATACACTGAAGCCTTGGAGGCCGTGGACAATGAGGTTTTAAGGAACAGAAAAAAAGGAGCTCAAATGCTGCCTGGATTTCTTTCTCAATGGAGGGAGAAACTGAGGCCTGCCGAGGGGAAGGAACGTGCCAAAAGTCATGCAGCCCCAGTAAAAAAGTAAAAATGCCAAACACCATGCTGGCCCCAGGACCCCTTGCTTGATTCACTGTACTCTCAGAAAAGAGACTATATTTAGATAAATCAAAGCCAGCTTGCCTGGAGTCTCCCTTCTGGTATCTCAAAGCAAACAGAGGCAACTGGCAGCAGGGTTGCTATGCCAGAAGCTCAAGCTCTGGAGACTTGTTCCCCTTCTATGAAATTTTTATGAACAGGGACTGAGAACCAGGATAGAATTGCTTTGGTTTATCGGGACCTCTCCCCAGAGTTTGTAATCATGTTCCTCCTACATGCCACTCTGGTGTTTAAATTCCAAGTGGGTTTTATATTCAGTTGGATATGAGATTTCTTCCCTTCTAATGAGTCAACTTTGCCTTTGTTCTTTTGTTTATATTCCCTAGACAATTGACAGTTCCTGAAAGTTGCAGTCCTGCTGGATGCGGAAAAGGGGAAATTTCAGGACAGTTCCTGAATATTCAGGCCTTCAAAGCCCCATTCAAGGCCAGCACAGGGCCTCCAGAATAAAGGGGGAGATCCTTCACATGTTACAATCTGCTGCAGATGAGAACACCTGTTCTCAACTCAGATCCTCACATGGTCTCCCCTGCCCGGGGCAGTTCCCCTGCTGGTCATCCGCATGGGGAAGTGTAGAGGGGAAATTTTTCCGTAAAAAGGGGATGATTGTCTGCTCCTCCATTTTCTTTCCTCATCAACAGGTTGAGTTCTGAATTTTTACAATTAGAAATGAAGTCTTTAATTTCAGGCTCTGTTCACCAGGACAAAGGAGAATATTATACTGACTGTAGGACTTGTCCTTATTTTTGTGGGGGAGAGGTCCACAAATATTTATGGAGAATCTGCTATGTCCAAAGCCCTTTCTAAGAACTGAAGTTTCAGCAGTTGAAGCAAACAAATGTTCTGCTTTGGTGGAGCTGACATTCCCTGGAGTGAGTCAGACATCATATGATGGTCCGTAGGGCAGTGTGAAAGGCAAACTCAGGTAAAGGCCTAGAGAGTGACAGAGGTGGCATTTTAGACTGGATAGACAGACATTGAGTTAGGGCGAGGGTTAGGAGTAGAGACCTGAGGAGCTGATGTTTGAATAGAGACCTGAATGAAGCTAGAGAATGTATTCCGAAGCATGGGGGGAAGACACCTCTACTTGTTAGATTGGTCTCCTCTGAAATGGGGTGGGGTCTGCCTTCCAACATCAGATCACACAGAACCAGCTTAACCCTGCTTCCAGATGCACATCCCCTCCATGTTCTTGAAGACCATCCTTGGGTCCCACCTGAACCTTCTCATACAAATCTGACTGATTTTCCGGCCTAAAGTTACCTTTCAGAGTGCATTTACCCCAAACAAAACAAAGCAAAACAACCCAGCCCTTCTAGAATCTGGAGTCAGTTACTAGAGCTTTGATTCTTCTTCTTCTGCCATTCTTGATCCTTATGAGATTCTGGAGCTTCAGAGATAGGCATACCCTCTGAGGTCAGATGGCCCAATGCTCTCATTTTACAAATGGAGAAAGTGAAGCCCAGGCGTAGGAAGGACATTTTTAGCTGCTTACAGAGCTAGTTACAAAAATGACAGAGTGGGAACACATGTCCAGGTTTCCTACTGATCTCGTGCTCTTTTTCCTTCCAGCCTCCAGCACCCCAAATGCCACCTTTAATCCACATCTACTTTACGTACTTGGAGAATAACAACAATAGCTCATGTTTCCGCAGAACTTGGGTTTCTTCTTGCAATGTTGTTCTGTTCTTCTCTGGGGATGTATTCTGAGAAGAGAAACTCTCTGTAGGTTTCTTTTTTTCTCTTTTAAACTATATATTGTCTTTTGTTTTACTCCAGGCTCTGTGCTAAAGGCTTTATACTCAGTATTTCATTTAACTCTCAAAACCCCTTTGTGAGACATTATAATCGTTTTTATTGAAAGACTAGGAAGCTCAAGTTCAGAGAGGCTGAGTAATTTACCCAAGGTCACACAGCCAGAGAATGGTGGAGCTGGGATGAGAACTCAGGACCTGCAGACTCACCCACTAGGCTGGTCTGTTCTCCATGTCTAGCATCTGTCACCAGCCAAAGTATCATGCTCCTATTGGGACATTTGTCTTTTCATATTCATGGGGCTTCTTTCTCTTTGGCTAATTGGTTACCGTTCTTCACCCCAATATCATAGCAGTTGGCCATGCCAGGAGCCTACCATCCTCTAGCCTTTCTCTGCGAGGTTCCTGACCCACAGCTTGGGATGTTTAGCATCACCTGACCTTGGAATCCTGGCCACAGCTGATGCAATACAGAATAACTTGACCCAAAGCCTACTAGCTATGGGCTGGTCAGCAGCCTCTGAGGTGTTGATGCTCTGCCCATAGGAACACTGCGCTCTGGCAGGTGGTTGGCTGAATCGATCAGACCTTTTCTCTTGGAGAGCAGTAAGATAGGGTAAGGCGTAAGAATAGTGCTCATAATCAGAAGAGGCAGAGACACAGAAGTCCAAGGCTTATGGACAGATTAGACAAGAGTGAAAAACATTCCAGTGGTGGAACGATATCGTGGACTCCATGGGGTTTGACTGTGCAGCTCAGATGGTTTCTGCAGCTCAGATGGTTTCCTTACTTCTCTGTGAATTTTTAAAATAAACTTCTGGTGAGTGAGTAACACGAGTGTGTCTCTGTCCATGCTCTCCAGAAGAGGCAAATCAGCACTCTTCAGTCTGTTCCCCTTCAGAGCAGCAATTGGTTCAGCTGATCACCCTCCAGCACTGAGTCTCCACGTTGGGCAGAAATTCTACAGTCCCTGGTTAGACCTGAGGTAAGTTACCCCCAAGGGAGTCTGAGAAACCATCTGGGCAGATTCCCGAGGCCCACTTTAGACTTGATGGAGCAGAATTCCTGTGGGTGGCTCCTGAGACATCTTACCCAAACTCCCTAGATGATTTTATTCTCAAGTGATTTCTATGGATCTGCAAGTTTGAAAACAATGACCATGGAGAGCTGTTTGTGGATCACATATTCACTCTGGTCCTACTCATTGTGGTGAGCATGCATGATCTGGGGTGAAGATCCTGCATTCTCTTTGGTCAAAGGTCTTGCTGTGGATCCTCCTTTTTGTGGGGTGGAGGTAGGGAGCATTGGACCCCATCATACAACACCTGATATGTTTTAGGAAATGGTCATACCTTAAATGGCAAATGCTACCTATGAACTGAATCTGCAGGTTGCAAAGGTATTTTTAAAAATATTTTGAATTATTCGTTATCTCTTAATGACCCCAAGATTTCACACACACAGAAATCTGATTTCCATCTTTTCTTGAAAATCTGTGATATTTAGTAGCACTGGGCCTTCATTCTGTTTTGGCAACAATGAACTATTGCTGAATACAGATGCCATCTTCAGATGGGGCTTAAGTGCCCCATTTACTTCAGGGTCCCCCCTCTTCTGATAATGTCTCCAAATTTGAGGCTGTCAGTGGTTCAAGAAAAATGAGAGTGAACACATTTTTTCGTGGATATGAAGAATATTCTCTCATATTTACTAGGTCAATTTTATAACTGTCTTGAGAAAAATGCAACTTAAGATGATCATATTACTCTGTTGATGCCAGAAGTCTGATCCTAAAGACATTTGAGTTGTGGTGCTTGACACTGATTCCCACATGCCTTCGTGGGGCTGTAACTGGAAGGCGAGAGTCCACCATAAAACCAGACAATATCAGAATCTTACTGTGGAGTGCACTGTCTTTCTTGTATAGATGGAGAGACTTTGGCTCAGAAAGAGAAGAGCACTCCCGGATGTCACTCAGGATGTGGGGCATAACCAGAGAGAAAGCCGAGTCCTCATTCTCAAGCTGGGCTCTTCTTCATCTACAACTGGCACGATTTCCTTCAAAGTTTGTTTACACTTAGCCATATCAGTTTTTTTTG
Organism: Rhinopithecus roxellana; assembly: GCF_007565055.1. Lineage (NCBI taxonomy): Eukaryota > Metazoa > Chordata > Mammalia > Primates > Cercopithecidae > Rhinopithecus > Rhinopithecus roxellana. The sequence goes on from NC_044551.1 coordinate 42,598,643, forward strand.
GGGGGGGAGTGTTCACTATACCACAAGTACAGTTCTAACTAAAGTGTCTGACAAATATTATTTGATTTAATAATTTTCCTTATTTGACAAATGAGAAAATTGACGTATACAAGGGACTTTGCTTATTTGTGGAAGAAAAAGAATTTGAATCCAGGTCTGGGCACAGTCAAAGCTTGAGGGCTTCCCCACGTTGCTGTGTAAATGAGCTAACCTACCAACCTGGGAGATTGGTGTCATGCTGTTTCCATTTTATTATGGAGAAGGCAAGAAGGTAAGTGGCTTGCCTGGGACCACATAGCCAGTAGTTGATATAGTCAGGACTAAAATCTAGGGCTGGCTCCAGGTTGGCACTTGTAACTGTGGCCACATTTGCTACTCTTCTGTACCTCATGTAACCATTAGAAACCTTCTAACAGTTCATTTCCATTGTTTTGTATGGAATCACTCTGTACAACGTAGTATCAATACATAAATGTGGGTGTGTAGAGGGGATGGGTCTGTTTTGTGGCACACCGAATGTACCTGTACAGTTTTGTGATAGTGCAGCATTTTGGGCCAACACATTGAGCAACAGCCTAGACATTCAGGTGAGAAGATGCTTACAAACAGAGAATCTGCATCCACAGACGAGAAGGGCCTTCTCCAGTGGCACATGGTGAGTACCGATTCTCAAACGATTAGAGCCAACACTCTCTAGAGCCAGAACTAGAACACAGGGTCCCGACGTTTTTTTCTGTATGATTCTTTCTCTTTCCAACATACGAAGTTACTCACCTCCTATTCAAATGTGATCAGTAAAATGCCAGGAAATGCTGTGATTCCCTTCTGTCATCTTCATTTTACATTGTTAAAGATGAGAGGTATGACTTCTCCTCACTTAGAACCCCAATACCTCAGAAAGTGAGGACTGTATCAGTGGTTTTTACAACATACTCCAAAGAATCCTAAAGTTTCCTGTTAGGCACTTGTAATTTTGAAAATAACAAAGTCTTTACCACCAAGAATAAAGATTCAAATTGACTAAAGAATGTGTTAATCACTCAATTACAAAACATATTTTATATATTGGGTTTAGTGTAATATATCATTTTAAAGAAAGAGTTCCATTGCTAAAAATATCTTGAAAACCTCTTTTTGTAAATATCATTTATCACAGAGTCACAGGATACGTCTACCCAGAGGTAGAAAGTAAACATGGATTCAAAGTCAAATATTATAGTAAGGTAGAGGAAACCAAACTTGCACTTTGGGTTAACCAGGCACTTTGCTGAAAAATGATCTTGCCTTCTCAGCATCAATCAGCTGGGACAATGGCAGTGTTTCTTCTGTCCCTGCTGGCCATGCATTGACCTGCCCATCTTTGCAATGCAGGTGCTGGAATAGCAGCCATCCTTTGGCAGGAGAGTCTGAGCCTGCTGGAGGCTCCAACACTCAGGGTTGCTTGTAGGATTTTCTATGTCTCCACTCTGGGTTCTAGAACCCAGAAGCTTGGCTGTAGATTCAGACCCTGAAAACCTGGGAGTAAGGGTTCAGGTGGCAAGGAGGGATGAAGTGGAAATGGTGCTATGAAAGTTTCTGGAAATATCAGCTGTAGCTTTGTGAGTACAAGAGATTAGAAATTTCTGTCACACAGGAACGAACTTGAGAAAAGCAAGCAGGCAAAGCAGATACACACTCGAGCCCGTTCTCCTCTATCACCCCAGCTCAGGTGGGTGGTACACACACACACACATACACACACACATACACACACAGACTCATATTCAGATTTGTCTTTGATTCAGCTGTAGTTATCAGTAAAGTGTTTAACTAGTCAGGTCAGACACCCTGCTTCTCATCTCTAGCTAACCTCAACACTTCTCCTGTCTTTATCCACAGCGGGTAAACACCTACAGGCTTCTCCCTGCTGCAGCATATGAAGCTGCCACCAGGCCTGGCCTCCCTGGCCATCTCACTCAGCCCTTGAGCCTTCCCCAATTGATCTCTTCATGACATCAAGGCCAGACTGGACATCCTTGGACACTAGCGATCTCAGAACCTCAGGCCCAGAGGGCATCGGGTCATCCACTGCATGCCTGTTGTTTGACATGTAGAGAGATTGGAGCCTAATATCTGAGGAGAATGAAGGGGCAGCTCTAGCTTCCAAAAGGGCTCCCAGAATCTCTACATCAAGCTGGAAGCCTGTCTTAAATCAGATTTCACAGATGGCAGCCCGTGGGCTATAGCAGCCCTACACACATTTTGTTAGTTCATGCACTGTTGGATGCCACAATATTATCTTGTAATTTAAATTTAGAGTAAACATTTTAAAATGGAAAATTTTATCCCTCCAAAGTCCAGATTTCCAACTTCTCTTAAAAAAATCTCACAGAGTGATAACCTCATCAAAACTCCCAAGTGGAGTAATTTGCTGGAGGTGAATAGCCATGTTCCTTTTAGGTGGAGAATTGGCTTAATTCATTTCTCTCCAGTTGGCCTATAAAGGCATTTGTATTTGCAGCCTCTGCCTCATATAAAAATAAGATAATATTAATAATTATTGATGCATATTGAGTATTTTACCACTAGTAAATACCATGCATATGTTAATTCTCAATAAAACTCTATGAGGTAGATTTATTATCATTCTCGTTTTACAGATGAGAAAGCAGGGCCTTGGATGAGTTAAGAGAGTTGCCCAAGGTCATACACATAAGAAGAGGAAGAGCTGGGATTACATTTAACCAATTCTAGAAACTATGCTGACCCTAACGCCTAGGTAGACTCCTTCATTGGAGGTGACTCTTGAAATTTGTCCATTTCTTATCCACATTTGGAGTTTCGGTCTTTGTTTCCAACAGTCAGTGAGACTTTGGCACTTTTATGCCTACAAGCATTCACCAAATGGGGAATCTGGGTCATGACAAGATAAGACTTTGCACTGTTCTCCTTTCCATACCCCCAAGCCCCTCTGCTCCTCCTTCCGACTTCTCTCCTCAGGCTGCAGCAGCACCATCCTTTCAGTCAGCCATGCAGGCACTTCAACTTCACCTCTGACTCTCCTCTTCCCCGCTTGTGTGTTAAATCAACATCTGGTGTTACACTGAACCTTGTTGATACTTTCTCCATGTTTTTGGCTTCAGACCTTTGTTTTCTGTCTCCCTTTCACCTCGAAACCACTCTTCAAGACATTGCTGTATTAATCTTCTTAAAGCATTGGTCAGCCCACACTACTCACCTCCTTAAAAACCACATTGGCTTTCCACTGCCTGAGGGATCCAGGCCCCTGCTCTTTGGCATGGCCTTTGAGACTCTTTATAATACTGGGGAAGCCTCTCCAGGTGTAGCTTCTTGGAATTCCTCTTTATATTTCCAATCTGCCAGCCAAACTGAGCTATTCCCAGTTTCTCAAATGTCCCCAGTGCTTTCCATGTCTAAACACCTGTCCTTTTTGTGTGGCATGCCCCACTACTATGCCTTCCTTGTGGAATTTCACTCCATCTTTTAAGGTCTAGCTCAAATGCTACATCCAGAAAAGCATCCCTGAACAAAATGCTCCCCATCTACACCACCCTCATCCCTGTTCTCGGGACCAAGAGGCAAATGCTATTTGACAACTATTTATGGAATATCTATTACGTGCCAGGCACTGTGGGATACTCATTGATGTACTTTTACAACTTTCAGCAAATACTAAGTGTTCACTATGTGGCAGACACTGTCTTAATATAAGAGGCGTGAAACTCACAACTGTAATATAACATCAGGCAGTGATAAGTGTAGTGAAGAAAATATGAAGCAACTGAATCTGATTCACATGGGGTGATAAGAAATGAATGAGGAATCAACAAGACCCACCAGGACTCATGGCACCGAGAGATGCCTGCTGCAGTGATGTGCAGGCCTAACTGGCTCCATCTAGGAGCAAAAGTTCAGCAACTGCCTCTGGCAATCCTGTGGCTCTTTCTGCACCCTGACCCCATCTTTAATGTTGATTGGCACTGTGGCTGCTGGGTGTCCTTATGAGCTCTCTTCAAGAAAAACGCAGCCATGAGGAGGATCTGCTTCCAAGGTCTGTAGATGCAGCGGTTCCCCACTGATGTACTCTGGAGGCTGTTTTCCAGAGGGAGCATCCCCACTGTTGGAGGAGGAAATGCACAGCCAGACCACTGGACAGCATGGGTTAATGCAGCCAATCAGACCAGAGCCTGCCGATGAGGGCAAGGGGCTGATCATTCCTGCCAAGGCACTCCCCAGAAGCCACTGAAGTCTGTTAGCAGGATTGCAAACTTTAGCTGAGAATAGCTCAGATGAGTTGGTCCTGTGGAAATCATAGGCAAACTGGCTGCCTCCTGGGTGCTCCACTCCCTCAAGTCCCTCCGTGTGGAATGTCCTCTCCACTTTCCTCGACAATGATGATTGCTATAATGACGATTGCTATGACGATGATGATAATGATGATGTTGACGACGACGACGACATGACCATGAGGCTCAATCATTGAGGCTCTCTGCTAAGTGCTTTATGTGCTTTCTCTCACTGAATGCTCACATACAGTTCTTGAGGTAGGTACTGTCATTATCCCTACTTTACAGATGAGAAATCCGAGGCACTGAGAAGTCAAGAATTTTGCACCGAGACACACCTTGTACATGAGGGGTGTTAGAATTCAAACCCAATCAGATGCTAGACTCCAGAGCCCCTGTGTGTTTAACTCTAAAACAGTATAGTCTCCTGTGCTGTTGAAATTTTATCTGACCCCAAGGCCTCATTCAAATAACACCTCTACCACAAAGCTTTCTTTGGTTATCTTTTTCATGTCTGTGTATGGCACACATGACTGACCTCAGCAGTAGTTGTCATTCATTCATTCAACTTTTATTGCATATTCATTAGGCGGTACATGGACAAATGCTATTTTTAATTTTATTTTTGAGTATTTATTTTAATATGTACTAAAATAATAGCTAACACATCACACCTGTGGGCTTGTAAATGTTTCCACTTGGACTGATCTAAAAAATTATGCTAGAATTGAAGTCATTTTAATGAGGAGCATCAATTAAATGATTAATGGGTCAGGGGATCTCTAGAAAAGGCTATGCAAAAATGGCTTATGTCTTGGATGCACTGCTCTCATTTGTGGAATCTCTAATCTGATTCAACAATCTCATTGTACAATGAGAAACCTGAGGCCTAGGGTGTCAGGTGACCCACCTATGAGTTCCTAATAGAGGCAGATTGATGGAAAGCCTCGAGGGTACCAGATCCCCAGGCCAGAGTTTCTTTCTATAATGTCATTAGTTTTCTTGCTTCCTACCTGTGCAATTTTAACCTCAAAGGGCAAAACAATTAAAACAGTTCATCTGAGTTCATTCTGGTAACAGAGAGAGCCAACAGTAACTTCATACACCCAGTTAGATTGCTGTCATTTAACAAGGACTTTTACAAGTATTTTCCTTAGAGCCCTTTCTCTGTTTATCCTTATAAACAGAAAAGTTTTTTTCAAGATGCTTGTCATTCCTCCTACATTGTTAGAGATCTGCTTGTACATAGTCTCAGGAAATGATTTGATGTTTTCCCCTGGGAGTTTATTCTACTTAGCTAGAATCATAAGAGAGAATCAACTTTGTATGTTATGAGGCCTCTTTCGATTTGGGTTGACATTGTGTGTGCTGTTCTGATTGCCAAGTTGAAATTGAATGGTGTATAAATATAAAATGACTTGCTTTAACTTTTCCACCTAGGTCAGCCCACTGGGGGAGCACATTGCTTGAATCTGAATGCATCCTCTTCAGAGGGACACAGTCTAGAAAGAGGGTGACAGGACTGGAGGAGACCACAACCCTATCAAGGGAGCAGCAGCTGACGGGACTGGGGTTAGCTGGCCTGTAGACTCGAGGGGCCATCCCAAGGTCACTGTTGGCAGCTTGTTGAAAAGCTGTCATGAGGCAGGGCAGGCACACTGTGCTGCATGTTTGCAAAGCCCTGGGCTGCAGATGCCACCTGCTACCTCAGGAGTTGGGGTTGGGAACAGAGTAAGCAGGAGAGCACCTGAGGAATGTGAGGAGGGGAAGGCAACAGCTCTAGGGAATCATTGCCAGGTAGGAATGCAGGCTAGAACTTTTTTTTAATAAGAAATCTAAGTTTTTAATGGTGGCAATACATTTTAAACACATTTCAATACATTGTGTGGCCAAACAAAGCACATCTGTGGGTTAGATCTGGCCTGCAGACTATGATTTTCTAACTTGTGCTTCTATGGGTCACGAATTACTTTAGTATTTCCAGCTGCTGATTCAGTACTTTAAGTCCATGCATGGAGTCCCCCTTTCTTTTGTGGCAGTTCGTGGGGTGTGGTCCTGTGCTCAGGGTTCAGTGACTTTGGAGAGTCTTTTCTCCACTCTTTAGGGGAGACTTGAACAAGAACTCTAAAGCTCCGAGAGCTGGGGACTCCTTGTGGGGTAAAGGGAGGGTCTGGTGATTCCAGGCAATGTGGAGAGGTACCATGGTACCTGGGAACATAATTGAGACAGAGGCAAGAGATCCAAGTTTTCACACTACGTTTGCAATCCCCTAGTTGTGTGTTCTGGGATAAGCAACTTCTCTGGGTCTGTTTCCTCTCCTTTAAAATGAGAGGTGGGATTGGATGGGTTTCTGTGATTTTATTACAGTCACCCTTCCTTACTCTCAACCCAACTCTATAGGACTTCCAAGACCCCACATCCTGTATGCTTGTCTGAGGTGCGTTTGCAGCAACCTGAAGAACCCACTCTGCAGAGCCAGCTGGGTCAAGTTGCCCCCTCCCTGTTACCCTAGGGTTCTTTCTGCCTCAAATGCCTTCGTACTTTCTCTACCCATGTAACCCCTACCCATTCAATCATTCAGCAAGCCTCTCCTGACCCAGATCAGGTCTATTTCCCAATCATATGCACCATTCCATCAGAGTACTCTCTGTAGGCACACTACTCATTTATTTGTGTGATCATCAGATTAATGTTTCACTGGGTTAGATTATCCTGATGGTCTCTTCTCACCCTGATAATCAGTGATTCTGAGATAGCCAACCAATGAGGGGCAGTGCACAGAACAGTGGCTCTCAAGCTCTATTATTTCCCCCTGCACTTGAAAGGGTACAGTACACATCCAGCATGGATCTACTGGGTTGAGAAGCTCACACAGAGGTTAAGAGCACAAACCTGGTCTTGACATTTCCTTCTGCTGCTTTCTAGCTTTGTGACTCTTTCTGTAAGATGCACTGACAGCCAGTTTAACCATAGAGTGATGGTTAATTGTTGTTGTTGTTGTTTTTGAGATGGAGTCTTGCTCTTGTCACCCAGGCTGGAGTGCAGTGGCACGATCTCAGCTCACTGCAACCTCTGGCTCCCGAGTTGAAGCTATTCTCCTGCTTCAGCCTCCTGAGTAGTTGGGATTACAGGCACCTGCCACCATGTCCAGCTAATTTTTGTACTTTTAGTAGAGATGGGGTTTCACCATGTTGGCCAGGCTGGTCTTGAACTCCTCTTACTTATATAATTCTTGAAAAGTTATTTAAAGGTAAAACTACATGTCTCAACAGGCTGATGTAAGATTAGATAAGATGTTGTTTGAATAGTCTCTGACAAAGAGTAACGCTTAATACATGGAAGCGGCTATCATTATGATTATTATTAGGTGGTGATGGTGGGAGCTGCAATGGTGAACACACAAAAATAAGATTAAAAATTGGTCTTTACAATAAAATAATTTACAGAGAAGGCTTTGATTGATGGAGAAAGTAGAATACAGAGTGGGACATTCAGGATACATTTGGAAACCACTTCTCCTAAATTTTTTTTCTAGATTCTAAGTGCTCACCTCTTTACATTCCTAAGCAACCTCAGGTGATCTGCCCACCCAAAGTGCTGGGATAACAGGTGTGAGCCACAGCGCCCGGCCAAGTGATGGTTAATTTTATGTGTCAACTTGACTGGCCTATTGGATGCCAAGACATTTGGTCACACATTATTCTAAGGTTGTGTGTGCTGGTATTTCTGGATGAGATTAACATTTGATTTGGGAGAGTAAGTAAAGCAGATTGCCCTCCTTAATGTGGGTGGTTCCCACCCAATCCATTGAAGACCTGAATAGGAGAAAAAAGGCTGACCTTCCTCCCAATGATAGAGAATTCCCGTGCTTGACTGCCTTTGAGCTGGAACATTGGTTTCCTTTTGCTGTCAGACTTGAACTAACACATTGGCTCTTCCCAGGTCTCAAGCCTGCCAAGTTTTGGACTTGCACTACATGGTGAGCTTTTCTGGGTCTCCAGCTTGCAAACTGTTGATCTTGGGACTTATCAGCTTCCATATTGCATAAGCTGATCCTTTATAATAAATCTCTTTTAAAACACACAAACGTGTGCACACTCACACACACATCCCATCAGTCTTGTTTCTCTGGAGAACCCCAATGAATACATATGGAAAAATCATAGCTGTCCTGCGGGATTCTTGTGTGGAACAACTGAGTTAAAACACTTAGCTACTGTTGGATGCATAGCAGGCATGCAGAGATGCAACACATGGAAACCATAAAATTATTTTGAAATCTCAGACAGAGCATCCTTAGAATAAAGATTCTAGCTGGAGCTTTGGATATTTGCTCTCTTCACCTATCAGTATTTTCCTCCTCACCAAAGGACTCAGAGGAAGATGAGACCAAATCACCCAGAGGTCCTGATGTGGTTTGTATCCTCACCCAAATCTCATCTCGAATTGTAATCTGAATTGTAATACCCACATGTCAAGGGAGGGACCTGGTGGGAGGTGATTGGAGCATGGGGGTGGTTTCCCCTATAAAGTTTTCGTGATAGTGAGTGAGTTCTTACGAGATACGGTTATTTGATAAGTGCCTGGTACTTCCCCCTTCACTCTCTCTCTCTCTCCTGCTGCCTTGTGAAGAACGTCATTGCTTCGCCTTTGCCTTCCACCATTATTATAAATATCCTGAGGCTTCCACAGCCATGCAGAAGTGTGAATCAATTAAACTTCTCTTGTTTAAAAATTACCTAATCTCAGGTATTTCTTTATAGCAGTGTGAAAACAGACGAATACAGGTGCTTTCTCCCCCAAGGGATATTTTGCAATGTCTTAAAACATTTTCAGATGTCATAATTGGGGGAAGAGAGGTGCTACTGGCATCTAGTGAGTAGAAGCCTGGGAGGCTGTTCAGCATCTTAGAATGCACAAGCAGGCCCATGGCAAAGAATTCTCTGGTATAAATGGTCAATGTAGGCCAAACAGTAAGTGATGATATGTATATATCATCTGTATATCCTAAAGTTCATATACGTACAATCGACCGACAACCTGCACAAAGGCAAAGCCATGGCACAGACTCCCAGCCACGAGCCAACCTGACTCACCCACTGGAGGCTGACTTACCGGAAAGGGAAAGCCAGCATCTCATTTACGTACAACTTTTCAGGAAAGTAAAACTTCAGGGAAGCTGGGTGTCCCTGGTGTCCTATACAGTGTGATCATGAAGCATGATATACGTTTTTGCCCACAACTTCTTCCTGCCTAAACTTTCCAATGCTGAGCAATTCCTGTCCCACATATCATATCATAAAGTCTTTAGGAAAGTGAGAGGCCTAACAGGAGGTTGGAGGCAGCGGGGGAAATAGGGTGAGGCTGGGTGTTATGCTGAGCTACCCACCATCTGGGCAACCTAGATTTGGCTCACTTTCTCCCCTTTGGCTTAAATCCTTCATCAGTGAAATGAGAGGGTGAGATGAAATGACCTTTTAATTTTTTTTTTTTTTTTTTTCAGATGGTGCTGAATCTTAGCAAGACAAGAGTGGAATTTCCTTGTCGCGGGCTTTTTCTCTCACCCACTGCGCTTGGCAGAATATCACAGAACTTTGAAACGCCAGCTTGGGAATTAAAGAATTTGACAAACCTGAGTTGGAAATCCTAGCTCTGCCTCTTACTTATATAATTCTTGGAAAGTTATTTAAAAGTAAAACTACATGTCTCAACAGGCTGATGTAAGATTAGATAAGATGTTGTTTGAATAGTCTCTGAGAAAGAGTAATGCTTAATACATGGAAGTGGCTATCATCATGATTATCATTAGGTGGTGATGGTGGGAGCTGTGATGGTGAACCCACAAAAAATAGTATTAAAAATCGGTCTTTACAATAAAAGAATTTACAATCCAAGAAAATCAGGTTAGTGACACAGAGAAGGAAGAAGTGCTCAAAAGAAGTATGGTCAATGGGTTGCAAGATAGGGTTTGCATTTAGAAAATAGAAGTTAATTCCAACTAGAGATACAGAGAAGGCTTTGATTGATGGAGAAAGTGCAGAGTGGGACATTTGGATACATTGGGAAACCATCTCTCCTAAAGTTTTTTTCTAGATTCTAAGTGCTCACGTCTTTACATTCCTAAGCAACAGTTAAATAGGACAAGCAAGTTCTCTCTGTGGTCCCTGTTCAGCCTAGATGTCTGTGGAACTGTTGAACTCTTTACTTTTTGTTCTGCCTGACTCCCTACCAAAACAAAACAAAAAAAAAAAAAAAAAAAATGGGAAAGAAAGAAAACAAAAACACAACAAATGCATATGTCCTATGTCCAAAAGGAGTACTCGGTAGCAAGGCACAAGTACACAGATGAACGAAAAATAAAAGAACAGAAAAGAGCAGGAAAATTTCTGTTGCTTCTCCTAACCAGGAATTCAGACGGGGAATTTAAAGAGTGAATGCCTTCTAGTTAGCCTTCTGCTCTGTGAGGCTCACGCATATACTGTGTGCACCCAGCTACCCCCAGGGCTGTCAGAGAGCAAAACTACTTTCATAGGAAGAGAGGAAAGAGAGGAATGATGAAGAGGAGGCAAGGAAATGAAGCAGGTTCTACACTGCAAAATAGAGACACAGCCTATCCTCCTCATTTAAATGAAAGAGACAGCTAATGGGCAGGGCAAAATTTCCAGCTCACTCTTGGCATGAGCAGACCTGGGCTGTTGTCCTAGCTCTGCGTGTTACCGGCCTGTCATAGTATCCCCTACTTCACAGGCTGTAATGGAGATTAAACAGGAAGCCACCAGTAAAGGGACTATGGTGAAAAGCAAAGTGGTTCGCATAAAACAAAGATACTATTGTTGTTTTCACAGATGAGGAAACTGATGTGTAGAAGAGAAGGTCTTTGCTCAGGGGGTCCCAAACAGATGGCAGAGCTGGAAGTTTCCATCCTCTCAGGCCGAATTGGCAGATTGCTTTCAGGGATAGGGTGCAGGCAGGCTGGGGCCACCTGAATAGTCAAAACCCTCTGCTTCAGCCACCTTCAGCCAAGAGAGCCTGGGCCGGGGCTGATAAACACGGCCAAAGGCATATCCGGTATAAATTCAGCAGCCCCTCCTACTAAGACGCCAAAGCAGGCAGGTTTGTTGTGGGAAGCCCTGGGGAGTGGAGAGGAAGAGCTTGGGAGAACATGTGGGAAATTGAGCCAGCCAAGAGAAATGAAAAACACATTAGCTGGTGTGAAGGGAAGAGGATGCAGAGACACAATCCACAACTTTAAATGTTTCCGTCATCTGTGGCAGAAAGGTGCAAGCGACCTGCTACAGGGCAAGCCCAATTCCAAAGCCCAGGCTGCTAAGGCAAAATGCCTCCAGACATCACTATCAAAACTTTTACAAGGAAAGTGATCGTGACAAAATCATTCCAATGCAAACGTGCAGAATTTCCACAGCTTGACTCCCAGGTTGGTCTGCAGAAAGAAAACTATTACCTAATGACAATTATTTTTCATGCCAGGTGGCTTCCATACCAGCTGCCTATGATTTGTTGAGCAAAGCACTTGCCTTTCTTGAGTCTCTGATTCACTAGCAAGGCATCTAGATGGGAAGAGTGATGAGGTACTTTCTAGGTTTCAAAATGTGAAGGATGTGAGAGAGGACGAGAATGGCACAAACCTTTCTTGTGTACAACTAGTTGCCAAGTACTGTCTTACATATTTTACATGTATCACATCCTTGGGCCTTTATGGCTTTTCTTTGAGGAATGTATTATTATTTCTAGTTTAAGTGTGGGAAATATGATGCCCAGAGAGGTCTGAGACTCATTCAACATCACACAGTCAATAGTCACAAAGTTGAAATTCAAAATTATGTCTATTGCTTTTCAAAGATAATGGTAGAATAATAGTAATCGATGTTCTTGTCCCCTGAAAATGAAGTTATAGAACAGGCACGCCTTGCTACTGTCATGAGTCTGTCCCACGTCCCAGCTCTGGATATTTTAGGGGAAAGATCACTATCTTTGAAGATGAGACACAAAAGATGCATGCTGAAGCTGGCTCAGACTGTCTCAAAAGAGCTAATTATGTGCAACTCTTCTCAACTCCACGTTTAGTGATGTCACTTCAGTACTTTGAAATTGGCCATGACTCCAGTAGTTACACCATAGAAATAGACAAACACTACAAGTCAGGGATCTCCCCTCATGGAGAGCTGGCTGACTAGCACACCACTGGATGTTGCCTCAGCTCCATCACTGGCTGAGAGGAGAAATATTTAGACCCACGTAGTAATTTGACATTGCTGTGACATCCAAGCACTGTGTAAGTGGTCTGGTCTTGTTGACCTAGGTTAGACCTGTTGGGGTATTGGTGATGATCAGAATCACCTGGAGTGAGTGCTGATAGCGTGAAGGAGACACAGGCTCCTCTCTTCTAATCGGATAGGGCCTGCTGTGTTTTTACCAAGTTTCCCAGGTGACTCTGATGCCCACCACAGTTTGGGAACTGCTAGTCTAATCTACACACCAAGAATAGGAATCCCTCCCTTGACCTTCATCATGTGGATGGTGAAAGTAAGCATGAACAAATAAACTCAGATCTTGAAAGGGTAGGCGCCAGATAAATATGAACCTGAGGCTCCATTTCCTTGCCTGTAAAACAGAGATACTTCTCCCCTTGCCTGGCACTTCTTGAGAAGGTGATCTTGTTGTAATGGTTTTACAAACGGTGAAAGTTTGTACAATGTGTGGCATTGTGATGACAAAAATAGGAAGATGATTTTTCTTTTGGCTCTGTTTCCTTGGAGTGTTGGGGACACCCTCCTTTCACCTTTTACTCCCACATCCTATTTTTGAACTTGGCATATTTTGGCCTAGGGATTAAATGACCCATGGAGCCAGCAAACCTGTGCAGTTGCCCTGACTCCAGCATGTCCCAGCACCTCTGCTCCTTGCTGCAGCTGATCGGTCCCCTCCCAGTACCAGCCACTGGACCCTGGCCCAGGCCGAAGATACCACAGTCCCCATTTCCTTTCAAGTTCCTTCTCAAAACCTGGCACTTAGACTTTTAACATAACGGCTGTCCCACCTCAAGAGGTTACCTGGCTTTAATTTTAAAATATCTCTTTTTCTCCTGTGTTTTGGAGTATGACCAACTGAGCTCTGCCAGTGACCCCTCCTTATGGGTGAAGATGAAAGTTCTTAAGCCCTTGGGGCAGAGGCCAAAGTTCTAGAGTGTACTTGCCATGATCATGCCAGATGATGTTCCCTCTCTTGGGTCTCCACTTCCACATCTGCTGTTTCCCAGCAGGGAGTGATTGGCATTTTGTGTAGGGTAATTCTTTATTGTCTTGGACATTGCAGGAAGTTTAGTATTCCTGGCTGCCAGCCACTGACTGCCAGGTAGTGCAAACTTTGTCACTGAGACAAAGGTACCCACACATATTTCTCCAAAGTTCCCCACACATATTTCTAAGTGACCCAGTGGGGCAGGTTCTGCTCCAGGACTGTATTATGAAGGCCTCAGTTTTCTCATCTGGCAAATGGACCAGAGAAGTTCCCCAGAACTGGAGGGTCTCAGGAGCAGCATTAAGAACTGCCCTGGGCTGGAAGGAGAGGCTGAGTGTGTCTCTGTCCTGCTCCAAACCAAGGTTCTGCTTAAGTTTATTTAATTTATAACAGTTCTATAAAACAAGCTGTTTGGAGAAAACCTCTTGTGGTTAAAAAAAAGTGTGAAAACGACTGGGCTGGGTCAGAGGTTGCTAGATGACAGCCCAGAGGCCCAACATGTGCTCTGTAGACATGTTTTGTTTGGCATGGGATTTCACAATATTTAGAGCCAACATTTAAAAAATTCTGGATTTTAGGCTTCTCAGAAAAAACAAAACAAAAAAAATACAACCAAAAAAAAAAAAAAAAAAAAAACGAGAGGACAGGAAGATTTGGCAACACAGCACTGATATCTATAAGGCAAGAGTGGGCAACGGTTGAGCAGAGGCTGCCCACTTAGGCAGGGCCTACCTACCCTGTCCCTCTTTTCCTTTACTTGTCTGGCCCCATAGGCATCAGAGTGTACAATGCTTAGAAGGGTAGTTCTCAACTCAGAATATCTGGAGTAGCTTTTAAAATTCCAGTACTGGGGCCCTAAGCCAGACTAATTTAATCACAGTCTCTGGGGTGGGGGCCCAGCTGGAGCATTAGTACATTGAAAATCTCCCCAGGTGATTTTACTGTGTAGGCAGGCATGAGAACTAATAGAGTCTACATGACCTCTAGTTTGAAAACCTGCCCCAAGAAGCTTGGATTCAAACAGGAGTTCCTGTTCCCTCTCCCCACGTCCCTTAGGATTCCCATGCTCCTTTTCTTCCCCTGGAAACACCTGATTTTGCCCAGACTCACGGCCATCAATCCTCTTGCTTAGTTGAGTTCTCACTAGACAGCGTATCCACCTCATCTCCCACTGCATCCAGGGCCTTCTAATTGAATTCAATCAATGTTCTCTTCTTTCCAGGGCCCCAGAGGATTCAGACCCTCTCCTGGAGACTGTTCCACTCACAGGAAAACTCTGCAAATCCCATAACTCACCAGCTCCCACTGGCCTCCACCACAGAGGCTAATCCAGGTCCCTCCCTCATACTCCATCTGCAGTGACATCTTCTAGAATCATCTTCTCTGGGACTTCATTTGCATAAATGCCAAAAAGGCAACCTGTAAGGTAGGGATTCCCAACCTCAGCCCTATTGACATTTTTGGCCAGGTAACGCTTTGTTGTTAGAGTTGTGTTGTGCATTGGAGGATATTTAGCAGCATCCTTGGTGTCTATGTCCCCTAGGGGCAAAGCCATACCTATTGAATACCATTGCTGTAAATTCAAAGTTTCACATTCTTTTAAGGCATGGATGAGATGTGCTGTTATTCCAGTTCTTATGCTGCCAGCATACCTGTCCACTCCCCATTTCCTTTTGAAGCAAATAGGTCTTTCTGATCCCACCCACTTCTAAGGTTCATTACATCAATAATAATACATCCATTCATCCAATTGCTCCAAAATCTAGAAGTCTGTTATTCCTCTAGTTCTCTCAGTTCATATATGCAAGTGATCAGCATGTCTTATAGACTCTGCTTCCTAAGCATATCTCAAACTCCTCTACTTCTTTCCAGTTCCACTTATTTCAATTTTGTATATAGATGATATAGATATAGATATAGATAGATAGTTTTTGTCTGGACTATTGCAATAGCCTCATTCTCTCTCCCACAGACCATTTTCCTTACTGCACTCAGAGGTGTATTTAAGAAATGTAGACCAGATCATGTCACTTATCTGCAGAAAAGCCTTCAGTCTTCCCACTCTTAGAATGAAACCAAAACTCCTTACTAGGGTGTATGAGGTTGATCTGGCCCCAGCCAACTCCTCCAGCAACTCCTCATACTTATTTTCTTCTATTTAATTCTAGCCAGATTGGCTGCTTCTCCACTCCTTAAATATACCAAGCTCTTTCCTGCCTCTGGGACTTTGCATATCTCATTTTCTCTGCCTATCTTTTTTTTTTTTTTTTTTTTTTTTTTTAAACCCTGGTTTCCACAGCTGGTTTCTTCTCAAGGTTCAGATCTTGTCTTAAGAGTCACTTCTGCAGTCATCTCCCTCCCCCCAAATTATTCACTGTCCATTGAACACAGTGAACAAATCCATGACATTATTTATATATTTTAAGCAAATATTACAAACGTTATTATCTTTTCCTTGTTATCATGCATTTTGCCTCACTGGTATATGTGAAGTCAGGTACCTCATCTATCTTATTTATTACTGCACCTCAGGACCTACTACAATGCCTGGCACATGGCATGAGACCAATAAAAATAAATCTCTGTTGAAGGATTCAGTGAGTAGGTGCCAATAAGCTTCAGGTCCCAGACTCCTGGATGCACTGGTAGCAGAAAATGACTGACACTCTTCCAGTTCTGACATTTTAAGATGCCACAGTCTCTGTATCCGTAAAATGTCAATTCACAGTGGACCACTGGGAATTCCATGAGTCACTCAGGAGATCATTACTATCTTAGGGCTTTTGTGACCATAATAGGCTTTCTTTGGTGGAATAATACTGATTTCTCAAATGTCAGAGCTAGAAGGAAACTTAGAGGGAATCAAAGCAGTCTTTCCACAGTGAGGAATACACCCTAAACTTTATTGTTTACTTAACAACTGCCCCTGAAACGCATAAAAAGTTAAAGAAAATAGGATCATTTTTGCCTAGAGGGTCAAACCACATTGTATCAGGTAGAATTATTGCCATTCTCATGGACCAGGTGTGAGTACCCCAGCATTTAGTCAACAGTTCTGGCTGTGGCCTGGACTTTGTGCCAGTAGAAAGAAAAGGATCAGGCTGGGTGTGGTGGCTCATGTCGGTAATTCCAGCACTTTGGGAGGCCAAGGCGGGTGGATCACCTGAGGTCAGGAGTTTGAGACCACCCAGGCCAACATGGCGAAATCCTGTCTCTCCTAAAAATACAAGTAATTAACCGGGCATGGTGGTGGGCATCTGTAATCCCAGCTAGTTGGGAGGTTGAGGCAGAAGAATTGCTTGAACCCGGGAGGTGGAAGTTTCAGTGAGTCGAGATCGCACCATTGCACTCCAGCCTGGGTGACAGAGAGAGACTCTGTCTCAAAAAAAAAAAAAAAAAAAAAAAAAAAAAAAAGAAGTAAAAGAAAGAAAGAAAAAAAGTAGTAATACTTCCTGGGGTTGGGAGAAAAGCTAGTCTCAAAGAGTTTGACATACTTTATGATCTAACACAAAGGGGAATTGAGTTATTGAGGAAAATCTTGCACTCTCTCAAATTAAAATAGAAATAGCTTAATGTTAAGCTTTCATTGTCCATTAACATAATATATAGGAAAAAGTCCATGAAACTGAGGAGTCAAAGTGATTAGAAAGAAGAGATAAAAGACTAAAAGGAAAGAAAGGAAGACTAAAGATAATGAAACAGGAAGAAGGAAAAGTTGAAAGTACAAACTATTATATAAGACTAATTTGAACCCCTAAAGTCCAAGGAAGAGAGGGCCAGTCAAGGAAGGAGTGAGGGTCTTCCAGGACTCTAGGTCTCTCTCAGTGAAGAAATTGGCATGTGTCATTGTGTAAATTCCTTTAAGAGAGATTTACTGAGCTTGTGCCACGTGCCTGTATCCCTTCTCCCCTCTGGTCCTCTTTGAAATTAAGAGTGGAATAAATGGTCTTGAAGTAATTTCTAGAATCCTATTTCTTGTCACTTTTTGACTCAAAACCGTGGACAAATCTCCAAATAGGACCGAGAATATACTCTGACATCCTTTCAGTTACGTGCCAATTTCCTCAAAAATCGCTCAGTGGTCTTCACAGATGGACCAGAGAGACAAAGTGAGATAACAAGCAGTACAATTAAAGGATATTTTCCTCTACTTAGATAATTACCTAGGCCTTATGAAGTTCCTGGTGACACCCAAACACCATTCACTTATTTTTTTCCCCCAGAGCCTAAAATCTAAAGCATTGAGTTAAAACAAAGAATAAAAGTCCTTACATTTGTATACATACTTTTTGAAGCTTATAAAATGCCTACACATACTTTATTTCACGTTGTTTTCATAACAAACCTGAGAGGTGTTATTTTTCTCAAATTACCAACAAGGAAACTAAGACTGAGAGACTAAGCGCTTTGCCCAAGATCACCTGGTGTGCCATGCAGCTGCCACTTGCTCTTGGCTCCCTTCCTCATGATTCTCCAGCTCTGCTCAGCATCCCCGGGACCTGAACGCTACAGGATCCCGTACCCTGTTGCTTCAAGGCAGGTTTGGCTGATGGGAGTCAACGATAAAAGACTGAAGGAGGGGAGGGGAGAAGTTGGGTGTTTCTTCTCTTCTCTCTCTGCCTCTGGTGACATCTCCAGCAATGGCTTCATGTGCTCAGTGCTCAGTGCTTCACGTGCTCCTGACAAATGTCCTGGCCTCGCCTCCCAAATCTGGTAACACTACCTGTTCCCGTGTCCCTCCAGGCTCAGGGGCAGTAGAGTCTTCCTGCTGTTGCTAATATCTGTGGTGCTTTACCATCTTGTTTGGCTTTTCAGCTTTTTCATTACCTGTGCATCCAGTTCCTTCTATTCCTTATTTTGAAAGACTTAAGAGTGGTTTACATTTTCCTGGCTGGACCCAGACTGAGTCACCTGGCGAGGGAACCACTGCTCTGAGGAGCCCTAAGACAGCATATCAGACGTGTGTGTATGTGGGATGTATGTGCATTTTACTACTAAACAGTGAGAGCCTTTTCAACTGGAACTGAGCTCATATATCTTTGGATCTTGGGGCTCTAGCACAGTGCCTGGCATATACCAGACACCAGCAAATGTTTGCGAACTTGATATGTTTGTTTGGTAAAACAAACCCAGCCAGAGTGGCTGTTTAGTTTATCTCCATATTTCTAAGTATCTGTTAGACCTAAACAGAAGAAATACAGGTACTTCTAGTCTATAAAATGTACCTGTTAGCCATTCTGCCACATACAACTGAGCCACACAGGAAAACTGCATCATTAGCAATTTCTGTAAAATCATTCTGGCTTTGAACCATAGGAGTTATTTTAGATGGGAAGCTATTAATTAGCTGAAACTGAGGGAAAAGTTTAATTGCCTAAAGAAAGGGGGGTATGAAAACTGGGTGAAAGACATGGGAAAGCATGGAAAGAAACATTCTTTTAAATTATTTCAGTTTTCAGACACTTATGCAGGAATTGTTTAACAGAGTTGGATGGTACTAGTCACGCGAGACCTGGTCGCTGGCCCCAGTTTTGCCACTAACTTGCTTTGTAGTCTTGGGAAAGTCGTTTCTCTCTGGCCCTCAGTTGCTTGATTGGCAAAATGAGGAGGTAAGATTAAATGATCTCTCACTGCAAGATCATTAGCTCACCAGCATTTAGAGAATCAAGCTCAATTTTATATTCACATCAAATGAGACCTTGCTTATTCTGGCCCCAGCTTACCTTTCCATCCTCATGTTACTGGCCAGTTCACCTCACTCACCAGCCCTCTATGCTTACGCCTAGTCAGCCGGATGCTTACGAACCTGGACCTATGCCATCCTGTTTTCTCTGTCTCTTCTCTGTGTTCTCTTTACCCCACTTTGCAGCTCTGCTTAATTTCTCTCCTCTCTGCTATGATCTCAGATCCCTTCTCCTGTTGGGATAAAAAAAATAAGACTTCCTGCTATTGAGGGGAAGTATGGGGTTCCGGTTAAAAGAGTGGACTTTGAAGCCAGAATAATGGGTTTAAAGCCCTGGAGCAGCAATCTACTAGCTGTGTGAATTGAACACTTACTTACTGGCTATTCCTCAATTTCTTCACCTGCGAAGTGTTGATATTAATATTACATACATTAAATTTCTTATGTTGAGAGACCTAGAATGATTCCTACTTTCCTAATTGGAAACCGACTAAATTACCTGGCTGAGGAACAAATATTATGAGAGCCATAAACCTGGCAGAAACGGGCAGAGACAGCATACCACTGATGTGTGTGTGTTTGAGTGTGTGTGCATCTGCATTTTCCTATTAAGCAGTGAGAGTCTTTCCACTATGATATAGCTTTAGCACGATGATTGACATTGCAGGCACTAGCAATATTTGTGGACATTTAACACTGACAAGGATTATCTGAGGCAATACATTCTCTGCCTAGAACAATACATGGTACATGGTGATGCCCAGTGATGCAGCCATTATATTTATAACATAAAGCTGGTAGAGAGGAAAGACTGATGGATGAGGAGGAAGAGGAAGTGGGTTCTCACCTTAGCCCTGCCACAAGCTAGCGGTGACCCGGTGCATATATGGAACCATTATATGTGTCTCACCAGGCTTTTTTCTTTCTTATTAGAGTAGTTACTGTGCTGTCTTATTATGTTTTTGTGTGCTACAGTGAACTAGTTAAGGCCAGGAGACGGTTATGGACTGAATTAATTGTATTCCCTCCAAATTCATATGTTAAAGCCTAACCCCTAGCTAGTATCTCACAATGTGACCATATTTAAAGGTAGGGCCTTTAAAGAGGTGATTAAGTTAAGACAATGCTGCTAGTGTGGGCCCTAATCCAATCTGACTTGTGTCCTTATAAGAAGAGGATATTAGGGCATACAGAGAGATACCAGGAGTGTGTGCATACACAGAGAAAAATCCATATGAAGAGGCAGCAAGAAGAT
Source organism: Rhinopithecus roxellana (assembly GCF_007565055.1). Classification (NCBI taxonomy): domain Eukaryota; kingdom Metazoa; phylum Chordata; class Mammalia; order Primates; family Cercopithecidae; genus Rhinopithecus; species Rhinopithecus roxellana. The sequence goes on from NC_044551.1 coordinate 42,619,125, forward strand.
TGCCACCTGCAAGCCAAGGAGAGGGGTCTCAGAGGAAACAACCCTACAGGCACCTTGATCTTGGACTTTCAGCCTCCAAGACCATGAGAAAATAAAATTCCATCGTGTAAGCCACCCAGGCTGTGGTGTTTTGTTATGGAAGCCCTAGCGAACTAATACGGGTACTATGTATTTATTCATTTATTCAACCATTACTTATGGAGCATCAATTATGTGCCAGGTCTTGATTTGTGCAATAGGATATGGAGTGCTGAGAAAACAAAGAAAGAAAAAGGTCTTCTACTCTCAGGAGGTTCGTAGTTAAGTGGGAGAGACTGACAATCAAAAGATGACACAAGTCAATGTGATAAGAGCACAGAATGAGGTGTCCCTGTGCCCTGAGAGTACATGAAGCAGTGTGGGGGTGGGAGCTGATGCCCTGGTGTCTGTGCTGTTTTATCCCCAGCAGTGTCACAGCACTGTGCTGACAGACAGTACACTGTAAATGTTGGTTGGCATTTATTGAAGGCTCCGATCTCTCAATTCTCTATGTGGATTAACATGAATTCTTAGTACTCACAGAAAGAGAGCCCAGGGGGCAGACTCTGCTAAGTGTGGACTGTTTATAGGGCAGCATAAAGCTGGTACAGAGGAAAGACTGATGGATGAGGAGGAAGAGGAAGTGGGTTCTCACCTTAGCTGTGAAACAAGCTGATGGTGACACCCTTCCCTTGTCTGGATCTCCATTTCTTCATCTTCAAAAATGAAGAAGTTGGAGTCGGTCATCTCTAAGATCCCCTGTAGCTCCATGAAATCTTTCCCCAAATCTAGTTTATGAAAAACTAATACTTAATGGAGAATAGAAGAGACAGAGAAAAGGAAGGAGGAGGAAGAAAGGTGGAAGGAGGAGAAAGAAAGGTGGAAGGAGGAGGAAGAAAGGTAGAAAGAAGAAAGCTGGCAGGCAAGAATAGAAAAGGAAGGAGGAAAGAAGGAAACGGAAGGAAGGAAGGAAGGAAGGAAGGAAGGAAGGAAGGAAGGAAGGAAGGAAGGAAGGAAGGAAGGATGGAAGAGTTAACAAATTAGGTTGGCAGAGGTGGGACTCGACCTGTGGTCCTCGATAGTCCTCGGTGCCCACTTTGCAGTTACTTGGGCAGCAGGTCTCCTGGTCGTTCAGCAGCACCTGTGGATTCAGCTGCCTAAATTCTGCCTGTACCAGGCCATATAAACTTGGGCAAGTTATTTAACCTATGCCACAGTTTGATCACTTACATGATGTGTGTAGGAATATCTTTATCATAGGGATGTCTTGTGGATTAAATTTGAAGATGGGTGGTGAGGTTAGAGATTATGGAAGTAATATATGAATATCAAATTGCTGATTTGGGTGGATTTGCACTTTACAGAGTCACCCAGTATGCCACCTCCCCCCATGCAAACCACACATACACTCATTCCCACAAGTACAATCATGCATGGCATAATGATGTTTCAGTCAACAATGGGCCACATATACTATGGTGGCTTCATAAGATTATGATGGAGTTGAAAAATTCCTATTGCCTCATGATATCTTGATGATCATGACCCTGTGTAGGTCTAGACTAATGTGTGTGGTTGTGTCTTAGTTTTTAACCCAAAATTTTAAAAGTAAAAAAAAATAAATAAAAAATAGAAAAAAGTTTATAGAATAAGGATATAAGGAAATAACATACTTTTGTACAGCTGCACAATGTGTTTTTGTACAACACAAAACAATTTGTGTTTTAAACTAAGTGTTACTACAAAAGAGTCAAAAATTTTTAAAAAGTCAAAAAGTTTCTAAAGTAAAAATGTTACAATAAGCTAAGCTTCATTTGTTATTGAAGGAAAATATTTCTTTATAAGTTTAGTGTACAAATTTAGTGTATAAATTTAGTACAGTGTTTATATAGCTTTCAGCAGCGTACAGTAATGCCCTAGGCCTTCACACTCACTCAGTGACTCACCCAGAGCAACTTACAGGCTAGCAAGCTCTCTTGATGGTAAGTGCCCTGTAAAAATGTACCATATTTAATCTTTTATTCTATATTTCTGCTGTGCCTTTTCTGTGTCTACATATGTTTAGCTACACAAGTACTTACCATTGTGTTACAATTGTCTACAGTGTTCAGGACAGTACCATGCTGTACAGGTTTGTAGCCTGGGAGCAATAGGCTATCCCACGTAGTCTAGGTGTGTAGCAGGCTATGCCATCTAGGTGGGTGTAAATATTCAATACGATGTTTGTACAGTATATCCCTGTCATTCAGTGACACATGATTGTAATTGAAAAAATGTGCCATAAACAACAGCCATTCTTATCACCTGTAATCCACTTATTATTTTTTATCTGTTGCATGACAATTCATTTAAAATATGGTGGCTACAACTTGCTGATCTGATTTCACGGCTCACTAATAAGTCATGACCCTTTGTGTGAAAAAGAATGATGTTGAGCGGCAGTTTCCAAAATGTGTTGCAGGCTCCTCAGGGAGCAGAAAACACAACTTATTGACATAAAGGAAAAATAATAAAACAACTATTTGTTTTGTTTTTCTTCCTTCTGGTAAAACATTTATTTTTGTATGTTTAAATATATACATAGTATATTATCACAGTGGTATGTGTATAATCTGGGCATAATACATACACAGATACTAAGGGTGTGTTAACAAATGTTTACTAATGGGGTGCATCTTCAGAAAAATTTGGAGACTAGGATGAAGGGTATCCCAATTAAGTGAGCTTAATAATTGGACAATCAACTACAATTCTTCCTCAGTAGATTTTTGTAAGACATTATAATTTAAATTTTTGTCTTTTATCTTGGTCACCTACAGCCTGAAATTTATTATGCAGCAAAATCTCAGTTCATCTGTATGGATATTACTCTGGCCTGAGGTGTGAAGAGCTTTGCTGTCTCTTCTTGGGCTGGCTCCACCATTATTTGCTATAGGACTCTGGACAAGATGGTGCCCCCTTCTGTTTCAGTTTCCTGCTTATTTAAAGTGAGGGAGTTAGTTAGTTACCTTTAATATTCCTTTCAGTTTGCTAAGATTTTATAATTCTACAAGGATTTGGAAACTTTTTACTTTTCTGTTCCTGAGTGTTGATTAATTTCAACAGGAAAATGTTCCTGGTTAAAAGTCTGCATTAGATGTGATTAGGACTTACCTCTATCCCTCCATTCATGTTAGTTTATCTTTCAACCAGGAAATGTTAGAAACTCAACTCGTGGCTAACCACATATCTTTGACTTAATAACTGGGTCATCAACCAAGTCAATCCCCACTGAAAGAGACCACAGAAAACGTACAAAATTAAGGACGGGTCTATTGGTATTTCCCCGAAAGAAATGAACGTCTTTTACACAACTACTCACAGCTAGGAACAGTTACAAGTATCATACAAGCCAAGTGCTATTAGAATGGTTTGGAGAGGGCAGATCAATTAGAAAAAAGAAAAATTAAATTATCAGGGTCCAACAACAGGGAAAGGCTTAATTTTGAAAAATGTATATGAAATACTCTGCAACACTTAAAACAGCACGTAAAGACATTATTTCCTAACACATGCAAATACCATATAATAAGTGGAAAAAAGCAAGAGACAAACCATAATTTAGCATCGTCTCAATTTTATTAAATGCATACTGACTAGCATATGTATATAAACAGAAAAGAGACCTGAAAAAAAGAAATCCTAAAAAATGTTAACAAAAGTGATACCAGATTGAGGAGTTATGGGTGATTTTTATTTGCATTTTATACTATGCTGCATTTTCCAATTTCCTTCAATATGTCTTTGTTTTCAAATTTTTTGTTTCAATATGTATTTGTTCAATATGTATTTTTTGTTTCAATATGTATTTTTTTTCAAATTTTTTTTTCTGTATCAACTATGAACCAATTACGTTCTAGACACTGGAAATGGAGACAAATCCCAGCCTTCCTGCAGCTTCCTCTCCAGTGATTGGATGCAAACAATAAACATGAACAATGAAAAAATGAGCAGTGATACAGATAGTGGTACATGTTGCAAAGGCATCCGATTAGGGTGATGGGTGACGGGAAAGAGTGACGAGCGTTTTGCATCTAGTTTGGGTGTCTGGTGGGGGTGGGGCAGCCCAGAGGAAGTGCCCTTTGAGCTGTGTGAGACTGAATGACACAAAGAAACCTGAAGATCTGGGAGAATTTACCCCTCCAAGACAATGGGACGGGTTAAAGCTTAGTGTGTTCACACAGCAGAGAGAAGGCCAGGGTAGCAGAAGCACAATGTGCCGTGAACACAAGCTGAGGTTGCAGGGATCTGACCACGCTGACATCACAGGCTTCAGTCTAGTTGCATTGGAGGGCACAGAGAGGTTTTGCGTGGGGAGTAATGGATGGCACACCCATTAGAAAGATAGCTGGGTGCAGAGACTCCTGGTGGTGGAGGCAGAGCGAAAGCAGGGAGACCTACTAGGAAACACATTTTTCTTCATAATTTACCAATCCTATGACCTCGGTTTCCACAACTGTAAAATGGGGCAGTTGGGCAAAGTCAGTGATTTCTAAGGTACTTCCAATACTTAAAAATATAAAAACATTATTATTTTTGTATACTTGCTTACCTTTAAAAGGATGTAAGCTTCTCAGACACAGGGGCCAAGTCTTATTCCTCCCTTTATTCTCAGAACACTGCCTTCCACCTTATAGATTCAAATACATGGATCTAGGCTGTACATTAGCATGTGTTTGGGTGTGCTATTAGTTCTCTGTGTCAGTTTTCACCGTACTTCCTTTTGAACTCATTTGCTGAAACCTTTCTACTGAAGGTAGCAGCAGGGCACTGAAGGCTTTTTAGCCAAGGCTAAAGGTTTTAGAAAGGTCACACAGACGGTAATGAAGGGGCCTTGGAGGGGCCCAGG